>NC_000076.6:58748365-59078365 GCF_000001635.26 Mus musculus | reverse complement strand
ATGCTGGCTGGAGGGGGAGGGGCGTGCTATTAAGTTTCCACTTTCCTTTGTGACTCAGAAAGCATCCACGGAACACACAAAGCAATGTGTACAAAGAGAACAGTTCTAGCAATCTCCCTCAGAACTGTTAGAGGCCCAGCGTCAGCTCTCACTTCTGCACCCAGTGTCCCAAGGCAAAGCGCAGGCTGGCCAGGCCGGCAGCTGTGATGACTCTGTGTGCATCCATGTGTGACTCAGTGGCACATGCTCTGCTCGCCCGTCATTGCATCTTTGGCAAGTTCTTAGCTGGCAGCTGTCTGCAGATTTTCCTTCGATTCTAATCATGATTCAGACTCTTCCGGGGCCCCGAAGCCTGTCACATCCCTTCTCTGCCAGATGCTGGCTTGCTCACATTTCTCCAATGCTGAGTGAAAGATTTGTTCCCGTTGCTCCTGCAAGAGGTCCTGTGTCCACTCTCTTCCTTGTTAGCCCCTCCCAGGTACAGGATGTGGAGATGTGCGCCCACCTATCAACTACTGTGTTCAAAGGATGGCACCAGGAGGAGAACTCGGAGCCTCAGGTGGTGGATACAACCTGTGTAGGTGCTCACTTTGTACCCTCAGACGGGACCAGCCCTAGGGAGTCTAAGCAGCCCATTTCCTGCACTGCTCACTTCCAGATTCCTAGTGACAGCCATAGAGGTGTCTCCTTTTACTGGTCCTTCACACTTGCATCACCCAGCTACCCCGCCTGGTCTGTGCAGGTGAATATCCCTCACAATGCACATGTGCCCAGAATCTGGTATAGAATCTAGGGATACCCAGGTGCCCATGTGGATGGCATGGTCCTTACCCTCCTGGCTCTCACTTTTCACCTGCTTCAGAAGGCTTTGGAAGCTTGACATAGGCCTTCATAGAGTCCTCAAGGCAGTCTCTGCCCTGCGTCACTGCCTGGCCCCCCACCCCCACATCCAGATCGGCTGAGCCACCACCATGTTTAGATTCAAATGTGCAAAAGCTGACACTAAGAGAGGAGACTATAGGAAGGACTGATGCACTACTAACCCATGGCCTGCATGCGGCTTTCGTGCTAGTTAGAAAAGCTGCCTCCTGAGGACACAATACACAAGGGCTATGGATCAGGTCTATTGGGAAACACTGTCCTCTAGACATAACACAGCCATTCCATTACCATCCTGATCATAGGAGCTGGTACCTGCAGGAAACCACTGCAAAGCAAAGTCTGTAGACAGCCCCTTAAAGAAGGAGGGGGTGATAAGGTCATTTTCACCTCACCTAAGGTCCAGCCACCCCCTCCCTCCTGCTCCCCTTATCAGTAAGTAAATCTGCATCAAAGGCTTGTGGGTCCAAGGAAATGCCAGAGTATGCACTCAGTAGAAAGTTAACAAAGAGGCCCGTTCAAGCGCTTTCGGGAGTTCATCATTCTTGCTGGGATACAACTTTCTGATGGTGCAGTTCTTTGTGGGGAGCAAACCACACCCCACTCCTATGAGTAATCCCTCGATCATGCTCCTCTAGGTCCAATAAACTAATGTTCACTAGCCCTGACTTGGGCGACATTTTTCCTTTGGCTTGTTGGTTGCCCTATGTAGAGCGAACGGATGCTTCATCATGTCTCCCTTTGGAGCTATTTCATCAATGATCCACACGCGAGCTTCTTCTGGGCCCTTGTCTAGAGTTCCAACGGACATAAATCCTGGACACACTTGGTACACTGCTGCTGCAGTCGTTTTTGTAAATATAAATTCTTTCATCTTCAGATTTAGAGTTTTGAACGTGACTTATAGCTACCCTGACAGGAAGAGCAGTCAGTTACCAAACTATATCAGAAAGTATGCAAATGTACCACATTTTCTGTATCCATTCCTCTGTTGAGGGACATCTGGGTTCTTTTCAGCTTCTGGCTATTATAAATAAGGCTGCTATGAACATAGTGGAGGATGTGTCCTTATTACAACTTGGAATATCTCTGGGTATATGCCCAGGAGAGGTATTGCGGGATCCTCTGGTAGTACTATGTCCAATTTTCTGAGGAACCACCAAACTGATTTCCAGAATGGTTGTACCAGCTTGCAATCCTACCAGCAATGGAGGAGTGTTCCTCTTACTCCACATCCTCGCCAGCATTTGCTGTCACCTGAGTTTTTGACCTCAGCCACTCTAACTGGTATGAGGTGGAATCTCAGGGTTGTTTTGATTTGCATTTTCCTGATAACCAAGGATGTTGAACATTTTTTTAGGTGCTTCTCAGCCATTCAGTATTCCTCAAGTGAGAATTCTTTGTTTAGTCTGTACCCCATTTTTTGATAGGGTTATTTGGTTGTCTGGAGTCTAACTTATTGAGTTCTTTGTATATATTGGATATTAGCCCCCTATCAGATTTATGATTGGTAGAGATCTTTTCTCAATCTGTTGGTTGTCTTTTTGTCTTATTGATAATGTTCTTTGCCTTACAGAAGCTTTGCAATTTTATGAGGTCCCATTTGTTGATTCTTGATCTTACAGCACAAGCCATTGCTGTTCTGTTCAGGAATTTTTCTTCTGTGCCCATATCTTCAAGGCTCTTCCCCACTTTTTCCTCTATAAGTTTCATTTATATGGACTTCCTTGGTCTACTCAGACTTGAGCTTTGTACAAGGAGATAAAAATGGATCAATTCTCATTCTTCTACATGCTAACCTCCAGTTGAGCCAGCACCATTTGTTTAAAATGCTGCCTTTTTTCCACTGGATGGTTTTAGCTCCTTTGTCAAAGATCAAGTGACAATTACACAAGGGAGTACTATGCAGTTATTAAAAACAATGAATTTATGAAATTCCTAGACAAGTGGATGGATCTGGAGAATATCATCCTAAGTGAGGTAACCTAATCACAAAAGAACACACACGATTTGCACTCACTGATAAGTGGATATTAGTCCAGAAACTTAGAGTACCCAAGATACAATTAGCAAGCACATGAAACTCAAGAAGAAGGAAGACCAACGTGTGGATACTTTGATCCTTCTTAGAAGGGGGAACAAAATACCCATGGAAGGAGTTATAGAGACAAAGTTCAGAGCAGAGACTGAAGAATGTCCATTCAGAAAGTGCCCCACCTGGGGATCCATCCCATAAACAACCACCAAACCCAGACACTATTGCAGTTGTCAACAAGATTTTGCTGACAGGAGCCTGATATAGCTGTTTCCTGAGAGGCTCTGCCAGTGCCTGGCAAATACAGAAGTGTATGCTCAAAATCATCCATTGGACAGAGCACAAGGTTCCCAATGAAGGAGCTAGAGAAAGTACCCAAGGACCTGAAGGGGTTTGCAGGAGGAACAACAATATGAACTAACCAGTACCCACAGAGCTCCCTGGGACTAAACCACCAATGAAAGAAAACACATGGTGGAACTTGTAGCTCTAGCTGCATATGTAGCAGAGGATGGCCTAGTTGGTCATCAATGGGAGGGGAGGCCCTCGGTCCTGTGAAGGTTCTATGCCCCAGTATAGGGGACTGCCAGGGCCAGGAAGCAGGAGTCGGAGGGTTGGGGAGCAGAGGGGGAGGGGATAGGGGATTTTCGGAGAGGAAACTAGGAAAGGGGATAACATTTACTAGGAAATGTAAATAAAGAAAATATCTAATTAAAAAAAAAAAAGAAAAAAGAAAGTACGGATTGGTCAGGCTACACACACCTGCTCAGAAAACTCATCTTCTGTTCAGTAACATGCAACATAGAATTTCAACCATGAGGTTTTCAAATTGGGCCATGTATGTCGTTGTAACATGTATGCCATCTGTAAGCATGTCTCTGCTCCTCAGTACACGGACATGGATGCACACTCTGACATTTTCTCTGGCCTCTTAGAAGGTATGAATTGGTCTACTGCTCACAATGTCTCTGTATTGCCTGCCAACTCCCCCCATCCAAGTCGGTTAGTTACTTCCAGGTAATATCGGATAATCAAGTCTCCCTTCGGGCTACACAGATGAGTCTCAAGCTCAATAGGGGCAATGTGACCTGGGGTGAGGGAGGGAGTAAGGAGAGGCCATGTTGCAGATCCTAGTGACTGTTTCTGTGGTAGAGAGGGCTAGGAAGGGAGAAGGGCCCTTTGTGTTTATTGTCTACAACTGAGACTCAAAGAATGTATTTGGATGTTTCCTGACTCCCAGGTCTCAGACACATAGAAGTCATTTCTGGTAGCTGGCCCAACATAATAATTGAGAACCTTCCATATCCAGGAATGGGGTGCCTTGATTTTCAAGGAAATGTAGGTACTTGTTGAGAGCCTGGGTCTAGGCCTTTGCCTAGTTGTGAGGACACAAAAATGAGCCTAGGCTCATCACTGGCTTTTGTCCTGTTTCCCATATGAGGAATTGTATCAAAGCCATCTCCTGTAGACAGGAGCCCCACTTCCTCAGAGGTGGTGCCCTGCATCCAGCTCTTCTCTCCATCCTTCTCACTTACTTCTCTTGGCCTCTGGATTATAATGGAACCATAGTAGCAGACCAGGAATATGGCCATACATGGTCAGCACTCTCAGGATCCCAGCATACCCTGTGCACCTAAATCCGTAGATGCCTACATCCCAGATAAAGACCGGCTCAATACTTGCATCTAATGGATGTCACTCTTCTGTATCCATTCTCTCTCACTGGCACAATACTGAACACTGCATCTGCACATTGCTTTACACATGTGGCATGGAAAATCCAAGTTTTGGTTTGAGGAACTTTCTGGGATTTCTTATTGAATATTGTCTACCCATGAGGGGTTGACTGAATTAAAGGATAGCTGAACCTACAAACCAGGCAGGCTACCTCTACCTGACACCTAGTCCTGCTGAAAAGGTGAATTTTAACCTGAACACTAATCTGGAAGATAGCTTATTAGTCTGGTTTCCTTCGGAAGCCAGGAGAAAAGTGGATACGTTTCAGGTTTCTTTTATTAGGTTGGTTAATCATGAGAGTGAGCAAGTTAAGAAGAAGGTGTTCAGAACTTTCTTATCCATTCTCAAGTCTAACATCTGACGTTGGCCAAATGAGCAAGGCAGGAATGCACGGGGTGGTTGAGGTGATCTGGAGAAATGATTTGAACTTGGCAAATTGTTTTGTCCAGAAGCATCTTCCCCCAACGCTTTAAATTCTGCACCATACAGAGCCTGACTGTCCCACTGGCTTGCCTACACTGGCGGAACTGTCTGTCCTTATTCCTATGCCTGACAACTCCATCCACTCCACCTTAAAGCATCCACTCAAGAGGCTGAGCTCACTGCCAAATACAGAAGCCATCTAATTCTCAAGAAGACTATTTACATGGGAGTTTTAGAATTCCACATTTCGCTTAAATGCTGTAATTTAGCAGAGAAAATTTCCTCAACAAGATAAACACCTTATTTCCTGGCAGTGATTCATGTGGTTATATTTGGGGTTGGCAAGCAGCTGGCCTGCCTCGGGGTGGCACTTCTGAGCCGGCAGAATTAATCTGCTGATCATACTTCCAAGGATGGCTGCTGACCTCACCACACCCTTCCATCCTCAGGACACCCAAGAGCTCAGGGACCTCTTGTGGGGCTGGGGAGCCATGGGGAGCAGGCATGGAGGAAGAGTGGGGTTATGGCATGTCCAAACCCCAGAAATTGCATCCTGAGATCAGCGGGAGCAGCATCGCTGCCCCTCTGCCCCAGGCCTGCATGTCCCAATGCCCGTAGCCCTGTGCTTCCATCTCTATGATGCTCCCACCCCCCACCAGGAGGTTACACATTGTGGTAGCCAGGTTAGACTTCTTCTCCCCTTATAAGGTCATGTCTGGCAGCACCTGGAGTTCCTCCTTATGCAAATGAGGCATCCATAGCACTCTGGCCTCTGCCAATGATGTTCAATCACCCTGAAAGGAAAGCCTCTCTCCATCCCCTCAAAGGTTTAAGTCCCTCCCCCCACAACCCCCATTCAAAAGCTGTCTCATTGAAACTGCCTCTTGAGAGTCTGTTCTTGGTTCACTGTCTGCAGTCTCTACAGTCCCAGCCCGGCAGTCTAGCCTCGCCTCCCCGGGGAAGCTGAGCCTGAACAGCAACCTCTGGGACCTGCTCTAAGAAATAAATAGCTGACTCCTTTCTTGATAGACCACTGAGGGCCTGTGCTGTCCAGTGTGATTAGTCTTCCCTCACTTCTCCTAATTATCCTAGGGACAGCAGCGTTAAGAGACTTTTCACACTCCCCTTCAGGGAAGCATCGACACACAAGTGCGACTACAAAGAACAGCTAGTAACCAACTGAAAAACCCACTAGGAACCACTTGTGTAAATGCCAGTGTGCAGAGAATGTCGACAGACATGAGGGGCAGCTCACACGTTGAGGGGCAGCTGGACTTTGGGAGACATGCCCTGTTCTCCAGCCACTGCAGCAGCTCGTGGGAGGGCTGTGGGGACAGGTCCAGCGGAAGAGGAGTCCTGAAAAGACACAAGAGGATACGTGAGTGAGTAGAAGAAAGGTCTCACTTAAGGAACAAGTGGTTCAGTAGGCCCCCAGCAGCCACGGGTATCCATTCCCTCGGTGTCAAAGCCTCCATCTTCCCAGTCCTCACGCCTTACTTCCTTGGCTAGGAATCACATATGCTATCCTGTTGCATTGAGGTTGGTGGCTCAAGGCATCTTTCAAGGGCCCCTTCTAAGTACCATCCCAAGGTCAACATGGGAGGAGACCCTGTCGGGTAGAGGCCTAGCTTTATCCTTAGAACCTGGACTAATTATTAGTGTGTGGAAATGAAAATTATATGAAAGGTTCTGTAAGCCAATTTAGACGGCTATGGCCTGGGAACACAGATTTAGGTTTCCTCAAACACTGTGTTCCATCGTGGAAGCAGTTTCGTGAAGTTGTTAAAGTAATAGAACAAAGAAAATTATCAATTAAGATGCTTTGCGAATCTATGGTGGAAATATTAGCTAGGTTATTACACCACAATAGAGAGATCTCAGCTGCGGTTCTGATGTTCCCCCGATAGTACTCCAAGTCCTTTGATTGGCGGAGAATAGGGTTCTGTTTATACATTCCAAAGGCTTTTATCTGGTGATGAGGATGTTAGGTCTGACACTGAGGCAAGGGAAGGCTCTTTAGCTGGGCTAAAAAATAGCCCAAGAGAAACTGTAATTAGACTCTGGATCTGCAACATTCCAACCTCCCCACAGCTACTCAACTTTTAATCAGTCATCTTTTTGTGGACAAGTTCTCTTCAGGAACTCTCCTTTACAACTGCAGAATTTGTTTGCTTAAAAGTGACAATCTCCCTGAGGGCCAGCAAGCAGAAAGAATGGAAATATGAAACCTCGGGAGGTAGGAGGTTGGGGGACCCTCCAGAATGTACCAGAGACCTGGGAGGTGAGAGACTCTCAGGACTCAAAGAGAGGGACCTTAGATGAAATGCCCTACACTGGGGAGAGGGAACTTGAAGAGCCACCTCCAGCAGAAAGACAGGGCATCAAGTGAGGGATGGAGTTGCCACCCCACAATCACACTTTGACCCATAATTGTTTCTGTCTGAAAGAACTGGAGAATGGACATGGAAATGGAGAAGAGCCTGAGGAAAAGAAGGTCCAGCGACAGGCACAAAGTAGGATCCAGCTCAAGGGGAGGCCCCAAGGCCTGACACTATTACTGAGACTATGGAGTGCTCACAAAAAGGGATCTAGCATGACTGCCCTGCAAAAGACCCAACAAGCAGCTGAAAGAATCAGAGGCAGATATTTGTACCCAAGCAATGGACAGAAGCTGCTGCCCCTGTGGTTGAATTAGAGACAAGAGGAAGCTGAGGAGGAGGGCAATTATGTAGGAGAACTATGAGCAGTCTCAATTAACTTGTAACCCCGAGATCTCTCAGATACTGGAACACCAACCAGGCAGCATACACCAGCTGATATGAGGCCCACAATACATATATACAGCAGAGGACTGATGGGTCTGGATTTAGTCAGAGAAGATGCACCTAACCCTCAAGAAACTGGAGGCCCCAGGGAGTTTAGCAGTCTGGTGAAGTGGGGGTGGGAGGGTGGGGTCATCCTCCTGCAGACAGGGGGTGGGGAGGAGGTATGGCATGTAGTATGGGGGAGGACCAGGAGAGGAATAAAATCTGGAGTTTAAAATTAAAAAAAAAAAAAAGCCCTGGTAATCTCAGGAGCTGAACATTAACTTCTAAAGAGGTGACATCCAAGAGACAGCAGGTTGACCAGGGATGACAAAGCACAATATGGCCCCAAAGACTCTGCATCTGGGGTCTCAAGGCTTCAAGGATCCCTTGAAACAGGGTATGGTTGGGTGATGCTCCTACCCCAAGCCGTGCCTTCCGGTGCTTTTGCATGTTGCGTTCTCCAGGCTAAGGTTCCAAGGAGGCAAGGACATTTCGATCCTTAGGGTAAATGTTGTCTGCAACCCCCCTCAATACCAGTTCATCCCTTCTGTTCACAGGTATTTGGAGGTGTAGTGGGTTGAATTGTATCCCCCTCAAAAAGATCAGTCCACGTTATAGCTCCTGACACCTATGAGCAAGACCTCCTTTGGAGTGTCTTTGTATATTGGAGTAAGGATGACCCTGTGAACAGGACCCGCAGGGGACAGGAGGCTATGTGACAATAGGGCCAGAGGGCAGTCACGTGTCTACCAGCCAAGGAATTGCAAAGATAATCAGCAGCTACCAGAAACCAGGAGAGAGGCATAACTGCCCCCCCGCCCGCCCCCGGGGGAAACAGTTCATTTTAGACTCTAGCACCCAGAGCTTCCAGGGAGGAGCTGCTTGCTGCTCCACTGAGTTTCTTGAACAATTCGGCACTTCTAGAAAACTAACATGTATGGGGGAGGGGGAATGCCAGAGTCGTCGAGTTCAGTAGGCCTTCGTCTATCTCGGCCTAAAGGACCCTGGCATTTCCTCCCCTACCTAACAAGGACAGACAGACACACAGGAGCTGGATGACTATGACCAAGCTGCTGGGACCTTGGCAGAAACATCATGTGGTACTTGGAACTGTCATGACTCTGAACGTGATAAGTTCACGGCATAGGGTATGTGGCCTCAGGTAAGCGGGGGTCACTAAATGCAGAGGTCACAGAGATAGGGGCAGGCTACCTTAGGACAACCTTACACAAATTCATACCTTGCACCCTGACTAGCTTTGCTTAGCTGACAGGGGAGTAAGGAAGTGATTCTCAGGACATAGGAGCAGCCTGGATTTGCCTAGCTAAGGAGCTCTGTGGCACTTGGCCTCCTGCTGATCCTACAACCTTCTTGTTCAGGGATTTGTATGGGTCCTGTGGCCACAGCACCTAGAGTCTCTACCAAGTCAAACAGTTTCTGGTTTCTGTTTAAACATCATAGAGCCTTGCAGTGAGACTGTGCAACTGAAAGATGAAGTTTCCTGTGTCTTCAAGGTAACTTCATATCTCCCAAGACTGATGCTTGGACTAGGGCCCTGGGCCTTTTAAACTTCACAAAGAGAGAACACCAAGTTCCAAAGGCAGGTTTCTACCCCTGTGGATCTCATGCCTAAGTCCAACCCAGGAAAGAGCTAGGAGACATGTGTGGGATACAGGTTTGGAGTTGTGAATGTGTCTTCTTGTTGAGAAGCTATGGGACTGGCCATCTGCTGTCACCTCTGCCATCCTATGGAGTGAGCCAGAGACCAAGTGTTCTCCGTTCAGGAAGGCTCTGAAGCTACCAGGAGACTGTCACAGAAGTTCCAGCAGAGGCAGGGAGGCAGGGAACGCTCCCCCGTGGGCATCATGGTTCTTGTTCAGTGAAGGGAATCTGTGAAGGAGTCTAGCAGCCCACCTTGGGCACTGCCATTGTTTCTAGCTCTTCCTAGGGGTCAGGGACTCAGACTGTCAACTCTAATGTTTCTCCAGAACTTCCAGGCACCACAGCACAACCTTACACACTAACGGGGCATGTGTGGAGTACCTTGCCAACTGGGCGTTCACAGTAGGCAAAGCAGAGAGGGTCTCTAACTCCAGTGTTGGTACTGTGGGGAAGAGTCATTAGACAGGCACTTACACATGAGCACATGAGTTGTCCCAGTAAGTTCAGGCCACACATAAGGGGATTGGAGGCAGCTTCTAAAAGGAATGGGATATGTCTCTTAAGGTGGAAGGGAAGGTGGATGGTGGCCTGGTAGAAGCATTAAAATGAGACAGTCAGGCAGGACAATGATGCCAGGTCACTAAGGCCCCAGTGTGGGAACTTCCTGCAAGGATCTAGTTTCTACACCAAGAGCACCCAAAGAGCTAGGCTAGATAAATTCAGTGGCACATGTGCAAAGTCCTGGCCAGAGCAGAGATGGGGACTGCATAGAACCTGCCTGAGCTCTGCTGCAGCTCATCTCTCCACATCCACAACATCTCCAATGGCCTTGAGGCCACTCAAGCCAGAACTCAATAGGATGGCAGAATGTTTTTGGCCAGGAGAGACAGTGAAGGCAGATTTCCATCTTCTGGGCAAAGGGGAAGGCTTGGCCCATGGTGTGGCTATCATTTGTATTTATCTTGCACTGGGTGGTATGAAGGCCTTTAGCCCATAATTGATCCTCTGGGTAAACCAAACATCAGGGTTCCATAGGGAAGGTATCAGGAGGCTTAGGAGGATAGGTTGAGGTGATACCCAGGGACTCTGTGGCTGAAGCAATCTCTGGCCTATGTAGAGGACGGAGGCAGGAGTTCGGGGGTGAGTTGTTGAGGGGTAGGGAGTGGGAAGCAGAGCATTGGCATCTAAGCTCAGGGAGCAATTGCTGGTGGTCCTCCTGGAAACCAACAGCTGGAACTCTATATAACAGATGTTACCAAACCAATATGGAAGGTTTTTCCTTTATTTTAAGCTGTGCATTGGCTAGAACTGCACTACTTATACTTGTGTTGAATGAGAAATGCCCTCCCCCCCCCCCCCGACTCATGTGTTTGAACACTTGGTCCCTTGATGTTGGCATAGTTTGGGAAGTTTGTGGGACTTTGAGAAGGTAGATCCTTGCTAGAAGACATGGGTCCCTGGGTGTGAGCTTTGAGGCTTCATACCTGGCCCTGTTTCCTAGTCACTCTCTGTTTCTTGAATGCCAATGTCGCATGACCAGCCAGCTTCTGCTCCTGCCCTCACACCTAAACCCACCATGAAGAACTGCAGCCCCAGGGAACTGCAAGCCAGAATAAACCTTTTGCTTACATTGCTTTTGCCAGAACATTTTATCACAGCAACAGGAAAAGAAACTAAGACAGAGTCCTTTCCCAAGTTGGAAGACTCGTGCTTACAGTGTGGCACTGCTGTGCAGTGACATCCAGAGGGGACATCACTGAGTTACGACCTGGTGGCAGCAGCATCAGCGTGAGCTCTGCCAGGGACAAAGAGTAACCTTGCCAAGGGGGCGTGGTAGGCTTTGCGCTTTCCTGATGCACATTGGCTTCTGCCCATCCACGTCTGAAGCAGGTCTTCATCTCTGTCACCAGGAAAACAACAAGAAGAGCAACTCTACTGGGGCAGGAAGCTGGGGGCTCTGACTTTCTGGAGACTTCAAGACTATTTAGAGGATGTCTGCTGAGGTTATAGAGCCTGCTGAGGATCCCCGATGACAGGCTGCTGGCCTCTGACACTGGCAGAAAACACATGGCAGGCACCGAAGCCTTAAAGAGCCTATTAGAAACTCACAGGTCAGGGTAGGGCATGGGGTTCCTAGCCTCTGGCTGAGCCTCGGCTAACACAGTGCTGTCCAGATGCACTTTCATACTCCATCACTTTTCTCTTGAGATGGTTTTAATGAGTGTCTGAAACAAAGCAGCACTGTGAGGGGTAAGAAAGTCTGGTTTGAAGTAAAATGGAGTATTCAGTTGAGGGCTTCCACCTAGCTGCAAACAGCCATTCTACCTTTGCTTTAAATATACATGTTGACTATGTATATGCATATATATGGATGTCATTATGTGACTACGGGTGGCAACCATTCTAACATTGAGCTGTGCACCCAACACTCTTCTCATTGGACACAATGTCTCACTAAGTTGCCTAGGATAGCCTTGAGTTCATTCTTTAACTCAGGCAGCCCTTGTACTTGAGACCCTCCTGCCTCAGCCTCCCCAGTAGCTGGGATTACAGTTGAGTACCACCAAGCCTTGTTTCCGATTAGATTTTTAATCATTTAATTTTTAGAAACAAGGAAATGATAAAAATAACAAAGCTGGGGATCTGGTTGCTCTGGATGGAAACTGGGGTTATGGATCCACAAATAAGGGAAATATGATATTTGTGTCTCTGGTTCTTACTGGGGTAGCTCGCTCAGTATATTTTTCAGGTGCATCCATTTGCCTGCAAATCTACTTTATCTTCCCAGCTGTGTAGAATTCCACAGTGTGTGTACCACACTTTCGTTGGGTGAAAGATATTAGCGTTGTTTCTGTTTTCTGTCTGTTGAGAACAGAGTGACAGAGAACGTGGCTAAGCAGGTATCTGTATGTCAAGTCATTTGGTTATATGCTGAGGATTGGTAGAGCTGGGTCATATGATAGATTGTAAAATGTGTGCTTTCTTTCAACGTCTCCTTTTCTTACAGATAGAAACCAGTTCTCTCATCTCTTTGCCAGCCATCCTCCTAGTTTCCAGCCGGATCCCCTTCCAACATTTCTCCCAACCATTCCTCCCTCAGTCCCCCCACATGTTACTGAAACAGTCCCTTCTTCCAGTTTTCCAAGTACTAGCAGCTCCAAACTCTAACAACAGCTTTAACCTAGCTCTTCAGCTCAGCCTCGCCTGGCTCAACTGTCACCAACTGCCTTCTCACTTTGCTAGCCGAGCCCACTTTCAACTGTCTCCTGACAATATCTTCACAGGCTCAGCTCAGTTTCTCCTGCCCAGTGGTCTCCTATTTCCACTCCGTGCAGTCTCTTGTCTGCCCCAAATGCCTTCTCTCTTCTAGCCCTACTCAACCTTTCTTCCCACACCAACTGTTTGTTCTAACCCAACTCTCCAGCCATACTCTCCTGCCTCCTGGACCCTACCCTTCTCTGTCATCCCTCTGCTGGCTTTTTATATCCTCTCCTATTCCCAGAAGTCCAAGAGCCAATCCACATTGTAGGTCATAGAGTCAAATGGTTATCTTAAAGGGATAGTTGACTATCAACTGGGGCTCCTTTAAAGGGCCAGGTACGCAAAAATAAATCACTCCATAGTAGATCTATTTTCAGTTCTCTGAGAGTCCACTACACTAATTTCCATAGTGGTTGCGCCATTTGTAATCTACAAACAAAGAGGGGATGGAGGGCTCCCCTCTCTCTATATCCTCAGCATAACTTGTCAGTTGTCTTCTTGATCTTAGGCTTTGAACTTTCCTGATTGCTAAGGTTGTTCATCACATTATTTCTCTCAGTCATTTTAATTTTTTCTTTTGAGACCCTCTGTTCAGTGTCAGAGCCTGTATTTTTTTTTAAATTGAGTCATTTGTTTTTCCAATTATTTTTTAAATCTTGGTATATTCTGTATATTACTTCTCTATTGGATGGACAACTGGCAAGGATGCACACCCACTCTGTGGGCTTCTGCTACACTCAGCTGCTTCCTTTGCTGGATAGAGGCTGTTTCCTGCATTCCCATTCATCAGTTGTTGGCCTTAGTTCCCAGGCAAATGGACTCCCATTCAGAAAGCCTTTTCCTGTGCCTGTGTGTTATAGGGTTCTAATTATTTTTCTACTAGCACTCTCCATGTTCCAGTTTTCACATGGAGGCCTTCGATCTATTTGGAGTTGACTTTTATGCAGGGTGACAGATATGGGTCTTCTATTTTTGTGAAGAATGTCAGAGATGGTTACTTGGATCTATAAGGTATAGCACGGGAATCAGAGCTCCCAATCGTTAGATCTGGGTGCATAACCTGAAGTAACCATGGAAGCCAGCAGTGTAGAAAGGGACCCTGAATGGTGTGGCATAGTAGGACACAGGTGCTGTGAAGGGGAGAGACTGCAGGGGACTTGGAGGATCAGGAGGAGGCTCATGCAGAGGGACAGAAAGGAAGGAGAAGCAATTATCATTAACCATATCTGGAAAAGAGACAGGGAAACACTGTTCTATAATTCCTTACATGGAGCTATTTCATGTGGAGGTGATAATGCTCCCCCAACAAGAGCCACAGACTATCCAAGAAAACCTCATTCAATGTGTTGGTCAGTCGACTCCCAGAGACTCCCCAAACAACATAGACAGTTGCCATTGCCCTTGGTGGCCACTTAGAACTTGAAGGTATACCACACAATTTGGATATACTTTGAATAGTATTTGCAGGAACTGAGCTGGAACTGACCCGAGAGCCTCCCCCCTGAGGACTAGCATTCATATTATTGGAAGGAGCTCTGCAATCTGCCAAGGGGACAAAAGCAATCAATGGTCCTCCTCAGTTATGAAGCCTTTGAACCACAGGTGGGATGTCCCAATGGTGCAGTACTGACACCTTTATCTTGGGGACTGGGGGGGGGGGGGTAACCAAATAGCTGTCTAATTGAGCATAAGGCCTGTACAATAGGAGGGAACCCATGCCTAGTACTGTAATAGTAGCCAACTACCCAGTGAAGGTAGGGTCATTGGCCCTGGAAAAGACTCTTCCACTGCCATTATGCCATTAAATTAATACAGTTTCTAACTGTCCTGTAAATACTTATCCCCATGCACACAGGCAAGTATACCACTCAGGCCCTCATCAAAGAAGACTCTATTTTTAATTCAGCAGATACTCACAAATGGTCAAAATATAGAGGAAAAGTAACTGCGGAGTTCCCTGCCCTAGTGGATACCTATACAATGTAACCACTTTGCCTAACACTCAGGGAAAATCGGACGAGGGGGAGCAGACAGATTTTAAGAGCCAGAAGGCCAGCGTGCCTCCTATGAGAGAGTGTCTTCTAGACTCAACAAGAATGCTGCACCCACAAAATGTCAACAGTGTGCATGCCTACACAAGAACTTCATGACAACAGTTATATGCACGGGATGGTGACATTCACAAGATGAAGTTACAGGCCATTAATGGCTTCTGAGAACGGGAGGGAGAATCGGCACTTTCTCCAGGGATGAACCCACAATTGGTTATCCAATCCCAAGTGTTTAGTCCTAAATACATGCATGTGAGAACACTAAGTAGACTCCCTAGATTGCATACATGTATACACTACACACACACACATTTGTATACATGTGTAAATGATAATAGTCATTACAGAAGAGGTAATGATTTTTGAGAGTTGGGGGACAGGAGAGGAGTTGGAGGGGAAGAGGGGGGGGATAAAAATGATGTAAATACAGTACGCAAGTATAGAATTCTCCTAAATTTTAAAAGTAAACAACAAGAACAACAACAACAACAACAAAACCTATGGCCATGGTACTCAGACAATGGTCTATAATGACTCCAAGAGTGTCTGGTAGAAATCTCTGTTCCAAATTCAAAGGCAAATCCATCCTTGCTTACCAAGGATTACGTGCCTGCTGACCCTTCCCACGATGGGTCTTGAGAAGTCTGGTGTGGGGCAGAGATGGCTCAGTGGGGGAAAAGCAAAGCACTGCTGCACAAGCCTGATGACCCGAGTCTGGATCCCTGGAACATATGTAATGAAGCCAGAGATGGGGATAGACATCTGTAACCCTAGCACTCCTATGGTGATATGAGAGACCAGGATAGGAGAATTGCCCAGAAGCTCATCGGCCACCTCACTTCGAGCACACAGCCCAGCTGCAGAAGCAACAGGAGGCACCAAAAACTAAGGTAGGAGGCAAGAACCAACTCTTGAACAGTTGTCCCCGACCTCTGTAAGTGTCCTGTCACACACACGTACGCGCACCTGCCACCTACACACAAAGATATATAGAATGTTTGTATCATCATATCTTTGAAAAAAATAAATCCAGGAAGGACACATACCAGGACTGTGCCTGAACAGGTGAAGACACACACATTCAAGAGCTGACCACCTAGGTGGTCAGCGGTGTACCCCATGGTGCCACTGCCCATAAACAACAAAGAACTGGTGATAGCCTCAGGCCCAAGCATGAGCATTCGGCACCAGCCTGGTAGACATGGGGTCGGTCATCTAAGAGTCACAGCCAATGAGAATGCCCTCACCGTATGGGATTTCCCATGGTGCCAGCATAAACACGAGCCAAGGAGCCCTCCCATAGTGCAGGGGTTCCGCCAGCATCACAGGGCTCCAGGACTGCAAGGCCAGAAAGCAGACACAATCCTGGAACTCATACTTCTCTCCTCCTGGCTGAATGGATGCACGCCCCAGTAACAGTCACCGACAGTGTGACTCTGGGCTGCTGCTGGTGACAGTGGCTTGCACTGTGAAATGCCAGCATTCTCTAGGATCAACTCAGCACCAGCTTCTGGCTGCAATACTTCCATTGCTCAGCCCTAAACTCTCCAGTTGTTACCAACAGCAGAGGATCCTCATTGCAATTTAATAGTCTCATAAGCAAGCATGCCAACTAGGCCATGTAGTTTTACCACTGGGATTAATAAGAGGAAATAATAGGTGAAAGGGTTGGCAGGGATGGGGGTCCCAAGCTGTTTGAGACTCTGCCACAGATGAAAAAAACCCCAGAAGAAATACCTCATCATTTTAATTTTTAATATGCATCATGAAAACACTGTTATCACCCCAAGGGATAGTGAGATAAACATGTTTTATTCAGTACTTGCTGTCACTGTATCACCCTTGGTGAACTGCATCTCAAAAGAAAAGCAAGAATTAAAGCATTTGTGGCCTGATTCTTCTTGGTTCTGTACATAACCGGAATGGAAGATAGCTTAGGAATGTAGAGTAGAGAGTAGAGTAGAGTAGAGTAGAATAGAGTAGAGTAGAGTAGAATAGAATAGAATAGAATAGAATAGAATAGAATAGAATAGAATAGAATAGAATAGAATAGAATAGAATGACATCTTGACCCACAAACAGGAAGCAGAAAGAGCAAATGGGACATGGTGTTAAGTCTTTAAGCTCTTGAAACTTATGCCCAGTGACATACTTCCTCCAGCAAGGACATAGATCCTAGCTCTCTACAAACACTCCCCAAATGAGGACTGAATATTCAAATGCCCGAGACAATGGAGGAGCATCTATCATTTAAACTACCACACCCTATAACTTGCACCTGTGCTTACCACTTAAGGTGGAGGTCAGTGCCTCTGCTACTGCCCTCTGGCCATGCTCTCCCTACGAGCATCCCAGATGTGCTTGTAGACTATGGCAGCAGAAGCAGCTAAGCTGTTGGCTTGAGGATCTCAACTGGGGGCAAACTGTGACCACAGGTCAGATGTATCTTAGCAACTCTGTACCAGGTTCCACAGCCAATTAGCAACATTTATCCATTTAGGTTACTTTGGCTGTGTTAGCTGTACAAGGGCAGTGGTGATTAGTCAACATGGAGACATGTGACCACAGAGTTTACACTATTTACTATCTGACCTTTTGCCACAGAGTGCATTCATTACACAGGGAAGTGTATGTGTAGTGAGCCGCAGTAGTGTGCTGAAGCTTACTGGACATGCCCTTGATAGTACTAAGAAGAATCAACTGAATCCAAGGAGAGTGACCCGTGGGAAAATAGTACCCACAAAATACCAAGGGTGGAAAGAGATCTGTGAAGAAGACATGGATATAGGCATAGATGATCTTCATCCAAAGCCTCCTTCTATTAGCTTTTTCATCCCTTTGTACAAAAGGCACATTGCCATGTGGCCATCGACAGATGCATTGTGTCTGTGGCATGTGTGGATCCATAAAATGGAAGGCATTTTCTAGATCATACTGTCTCCATTTGCATGTAGTGACTTTCCTGCTCTGCTTTCTAATCCGCAGTGATTCTGGATCCTTCTTCCGAGTCTAGGCACGTGAGTCTGCCTGATCCTCACCTCCATGGATACTCCCCACTCCCACATCCAGTGCCCACATTCAGCTACTTCCAGAATTGCAGAAGAAAGCTCTTCTTGGACTAGACACCGTGGGATTGTTTATACTCATTGTTGAAGCTCAACTGGTAGGTTTTTAAAGACAATCCCTTAAAAGGCATGTAATTATATTCATAACTTGCTAAAACTTCTAAAAGTAAGACATGCTCTCAGCCTCAAAGGCAGCTGGAGCTTTGCAGGTGGGTAGAGCACCAGGGGCAGCCAGGCTGATAGGCATTTGACAGCAACGTGGTTGCAAAGCATCAGGCCTGGGGCAGCCATTGCTGTCAATTTCTTCAGCTCTTAGCCAGTACTTCCTCCCACCCCCACCCCATCAACATAGTAGCAGAAATAAGACTAAGGTAGCAGGGAGCTCCAGGCAGAGCTCAGATTCCTTCTGAGACATAGGGAATTTGAGAAATGTTCTTTTCAAAGTCGCCCTAATGACTTGCAAACACTTTCCCATTTGCATCATTGTTAAAGCAACTTTCTTCCATCTCAAGGGGTTGCTTATTTGGAGTTTATCTGTCAGCAGCTGAGCTCTTCAGGTGAATGGGGCCATCTGAAGGACTTGCCCATGGCTGCATGAGAGTTGGGCCATGTTAGACTATCTCTGGGACCTTCCAGGATCCTCCACAGTGTGGACACTCAGTCCTGCAGAGCCAGTAGGACCATACAGGCAACAATGGAGGGCCATTAGAACAAAACTGGCCTTAGAGTTTACAAGTGACAGCACCTCATGTCAACTGCTGCAGACAGATGTACCTTCAGTTTCCTAACCTCTGTGTTCAATGTAAGGTCTTTCAAATCTGTGTGGGACTTGGGAGAGGGGTGTGATGGGGCTCCGAATCCCTATCTTCAAGTATGTTGGGGCTGTGTGTCTCAGTGTGCACAGTTTGCACTTATGACATATGTCCCTGAAGAGACATCTTGGCCACTGTACTGTTGCCACAGTTTTGCACATTCCCCTTGCCCCCTCAAAAAAAAAAAAAAAATTCCGCATCAGGGCCAGCAAAGGTTTTCCAATAATACTCCAGACTTTGTGGGTCCTCTGAGCTCTATGCAGCACCTCAGTGAAGGCATACTATAAATGTTCTAATAAACCCGTGATTTACTAAAGCAAGCCATGAGGCTGCTTTAGCCTTAGAAGGAGGCAGAGTCAGATCTTCCACTGCCCAGGACTCACAGGTTTGAGTCAGAAATAGGCTCCTGTTTCTATGTCCCTAAGCGCCCCGGGCTTCTTGTTAATTGTTGTCATCTGTTTACACTGAGTGATTCACAACAAACTATGTTCACTTCAGCTCCTTGGGCAGTTTGGGGAAAACCTCAGTCACACTTGATATATGGGAAAATCCCTCTAATAAATATAGTATTTCATTTAATTGGGAATGGTCTCACACACACACACACACACACACACACACACACACACACATTTTCTTATATAACCACAATCTCATATTATAATGGAGATAATGGAGTTGAAAAATTCCTATTGCCTAGTGATAGATACTGTGATGTTCATACCATGATAATATGAGAGTTTTTTCTTGCTTGTTTGTGATGATGGTGGTACAAACATGCCTACTGTACTACCAGTGTTATGAAGGTATGGAAGTAAGACACCTATAGACCTAACACTTGCCAATGATATTAGATGATGGTGTGATGGGTTTATGTATTTTTCATTTATTTGTGTGTACATGCACATGTGTATGCACCCGTGCACGCGTCTCAGTGTGGGGGTCAGGGGACAGCATATGGGCATTGGGTTCTTTCCCTCTAGAATGTGGGTTCTGAGGACCTAACTCAGGCTATCAGGTTTGACAGCAAGCACCTTTATTTGCTGAGCCATTTTGCCTACCTTGTCTTTACTTCTTACCTTAGTAATTTTTATTCCTGTTTTAGAGTGTATGTTCTGTTTATAAAAAGCAACACATGGCAAACAACGTATTGTGTTGCTATGAAGCAACAGTCCCATTAATCTCAGGTTAATGCCTGCTTCCCCCATCCCCTCTCTCTTCCATCTCTAGTAGTAGTAGTAGTAGTAGTAGTAGTAGTAGTAGTAGTAGTAGTAGTAGTAGTAGGTGTGTGTGTGTATGTGTGTATATGCATATGTGGGTGTACAAGGGCATGCATGTGAGTGTGTGTGCATATGTGGGCATGTGTGTGTATGCATACAGGTACACATGTATATGTACAGACATAGGGAGGCCAGAGGCCAGTCTTGAGCATTGGAGGACAGGTATCTTCTACCATTTGTTTCAGATGGGGTCTCTCACTGGCCTGGAGCTTCACCAAGTAGGATGGGCTAGCTGACAGCAATCTCCAGAGACCCAACTTCCTGTGCCTATGTTGTGCTAAGATTGTGATCACAAACACTGTTTTGTTTTGTTTTGTTTTGTTTTGTTTTGTTTTGAATGTGGGTTCTGGGGAGCCAAACTCAGGTCTTAAAGACTGCAAGGCAAATGTTTTACAAATTTAGTCATCTCTTTAGTCCTTTTAAAAAAGTGTTTTAAGTCTCACTGTGTAGGCCAGGATAGTCCCAAACTCACTATTTAATCCTGGCTGCCTGTCTGAGTCTCCTGCTTCAGCTTTCCCAGTGCTGGAGTTCTAGGCGTGGGCTACCATGCCCATCTGTGTATCTCTTGATGTACACAGCAGCCATTTCAAAGTGACTGTCCTGTCTATTCATGTCTATGTAAGTGCTCTTTGCCGTGTTCACACAATGAGAAAAATGACCTAATAATGAATTACTAAAACATGTACCCTTCACTAAGTGACGAAACAGCGAACCCTTTGCCAGTCTTATCCAAATCATTTGAAAAGCAAGCATATGAAATTCTTCCCTTAAGTTGGTGTGTATTTATGATACACAGTGCTGGGTCTCATAGGACATCGTCATGCAGATACAGTACGTATTTGACCACATTTCTTCCTTTCAATCCCTATAGTTTTACATGTCCTTTTATGTCCCACATACATACCTACAACATATATACTTACATAGCATATATATACATATATATAACACCTAAGATCGGCTAATGATATAAAATATGCCCATACTATTTGCATCTGACTTGATTTGGTAATACCACATTTCCAGAGGCATCCATTCCCCTGCACACAATGCAATTCCATCCATGTGAATGAAATTCCATTATATGTGTGTACACATACCACACTGTTTTCATTTATCTGTTGATGGGCGTATAAGCCGGTTCCATCTGGTTATTGTGACTTGTGCAGCAATGAACCTGGATGTGTAAGTGCCTCTGTGATATATTATAGCAAATACTCAAGAGAGATGGATCATGTGACCATTTTGTTTTAGCTATTTTATTATTATTATTATTATTATTAATTATTATTATTATTATTATTATTATTATTATTTTAGAAGTCTCCATGCTGACTTCCATAGTGGTTGGACTAATATAAATTTTCATCATTATAAAATTCTATAAGAATTCTATTTTCTCAACATCCCTGCCAGCATTTGTAGGGGTATTTCCTAACTGCAAATCTGACAGAAGATTAATATCTGGGCTAGAATATACAAAGAACTAAAAATAACTAAATACCAAGAAATCAAACAACCCACTCAAATAAATAGGAAAATGAGATGAATAGGCAGTTCTGAAAAGATGAAGGGCCATATAAATGGCCAATAAACATGAAAAAAAATGTTCAACATCACTAGCCATCAGCAAAATGCAAATTAAAGATAAATTAAGATTCCCTCTCACCCCAGTCTGAATGGCAATCATAGGAAAACATCTGGACTTTTAATGGTGGAGGCAGCCCAAATAGCTTTTACGTCAATATTTTGGTTGACAGACTTCTGCCCCCAGCAGAACAATGACACATGACTGCTGCTCCATTATTCACACAGAGCTGCGTGCTCTGACCTCTGCTGAGAGCAGAAGGAATTCTACAGGGTACGAATGTGAGCAGGATGGAATCAGAGGCAGACGTCTCTCAGCTGCACCCTCTGCATGGCCATCAGAAGGGACCCAGAGCTCACAGGAGAGCCGGGAGTGACAGGAGCTATTCGCTCACAGAAGGGCAGCCTGAGTTTTATGCACCTTGTTGTTTTGTATGCATGTAAGACATTCAGTAAAGTTTGCTGTTGACAGTTCACAGGGCTCACCCAAGAAGAAAGCTAATGTGCACAAGCCCATTTATGGGATAGGCACACACAGGACACAGAGACAAATGCACTTAGACCCTGTCCTGAAGGGCCTATAGGTCTTTGAGGGGAATAGCCATATCCACAAATCAGACTCCATGGCAGACACACAAAGTCTGGAAGGCACAACAGCAACACAGGGATTAATCAGTGACCCGTTGGCACAGAAAGCAGCAGAGATGAAGGGATTATTTCAAATTGTTGCAAGAAAGGTGATTTTTACATATGACTATGCTTCTGCGTGTTAGCAGTAAGCGAATGGCCAAGACAAGTTACAGTGAGAAGGGATCCCTAGAGTTGTGGATGGTAGGTGGGCAGTGGGTCTATAGATGGAGCATAGGCTGAGTTGGTTGAGGTTAGAAAGGCAAACTTGGGCTGAGTCTCACAATGTCACGGGAGTATCTGCAGAAGCAGAAAGGCTGGACTTTGTGCATGGGTATTCAGGGAGGCACTGAGGGTATGTAGTCTGCAATTTGGAAGATGAATATTGGTTTGGCATTATATTACTATTATCTTTGTATTATTAGAGACATATATGGAATAAAGGCACAGAGTAATGTGAAAAAAGGAAGTGATTTACTCTAGCATCCATTGAGCTGAGGCACCTTTCCAAATGAAGCCATCATGCAGGTGAGAAGGTAGCTAAAAGTAAGTATAGACAAGTATCTACCTCAGAAGCATAAACCAGTGAGGGTGTGTGTAGTGGGAAGGTACATATGTATCTGTGCAAGACAGACAAACAGTCATGGAAAGTACTCAGACTGAACCAGATGGGGCAGGGGAAGGGATGCCCAGAAAGTCATAAAGTTAGCAGTGTCAGATGCTAATGAAGGATCTGGAAGGATGATAAACAATCAGGAACTGTGATTGCACAACAGAGGAAGATGGTATAGGCTGGCTGCAGGTTGCCAAGCACGTCAGCATGAGGAGGCGATGTGCTCCTGGCAGGAGCGGAGCAGAT
Source organism: Mus musculus (assembly GCF_000001635.26). Classification (NCBI taxonomy): domain Eukaryota; kingdom Metazoa; phylum Chordata; class Mammalia; order Rodentia; family Muridae; genus Mus; species Mus musculus. The sequence goes on along the minus strand of NC_000076.6, from coordinate 59,055,280 downwards.
AGTCCTTGGAAGCAGTGCTAGAAGATGTGGCAGAGAAGGGGTCACCCGTGTCCCAGTGAAACTCACACTGCCCTCTTGTCCCACAAAGCCCGCAGGAGAAGCAAGCAGCTAAACTCAGGCTACCTGCTGCATCAACAGTGGGAGGAGCCCTACATTCTTCCCAGCCTACCCTCCCTTCTCCCAGTGCCCTGCCCCTCCCATGGTCTGATTCCAGAATGAGTCTCAGAGATGCCCCTCTCAAACCCACTGAACTTCCTGTTCTGGTTACTGGGTGCCAGGAAGCAAGCTGCTGGTCTGAAGATGCACCAGGAGAAGGACCATGAATCCCCTTCTCCCAGCCTTTTCTGATCCTGGCACTGGACTTCAGGGTAGGATGCCAGGGACTGCCTAGTCCAAGCCTTAACCTTACAGTATGACCACTCGCCCCACACCCCATCTCCCCTGTCCCTTAAAACAATGGTTCTTTCTTCCTGCTCAGCAGTAATATCAATGAGGTCTTAGCCTAAAGCCCTTTTCTAAAAATGGCCAGCCAGAAAGTTTTGTTTTTATAGTGCTGGAGATTGAGCCTAGGTCACACCCAAGCTAGGTAACTGAACTATAACCTGAGTACTAAAAAGCCAATGCTGTAAATACTTTAGTCCATGTGGGGCCATGTAGTCCCTTTGGATTCCTCTATCTCTCCCAGCACCCTGCTTTGAGTTGTTGTTTTAAAGTTCTTAAAAATATGTGAGAACTGAACCAGGCAGTGGTGGTGCTGCCTTTAATCCCAGAAATTGAGAGGCAGAGGCAGGTAGATTTCTGAGTTCCAGGCCAACCTGGCCTACAGAGTGAGTTCCAAATATATATATATATATATATATATATATATATATATATATATATATATATATATATGTAAAATGGTAACTGGGAGGTAGTGACACATGCCTTTAATCCCAGAAATCAGGAGGCAGCCCTCTGAGTATGAAGGCAGTCCATCTAATCTATATAGTGAGTTCTAGGCCAGCTATGGTAAAATAGTGAGATGCTGTCTCAAAAGAAATAAAAGACCCTGAAAGAAAACCCACAAACAAAAATCAGAACTGAGGTTGTTTCATAGTTGGTTAAAGTTGTCGCCTAGCACGCACAAGCCCTAGGTTCATTCCCCAGAACCAAATAAAGCTGATGTAATAGAGGACGCCTGCTATGCCAGCACTTGGGAGGTGGAGGCAGGGGGATCAGAAGCTTAAGATTATCCTTGGGTATACAGCGGGTTCAGAGCCAGCCTGGGATACATGAAACCCTGTAAGTAAATAAACAAATAAAATAAAAATCATCTACAGTGTGTGGGTTATGCAAAACTATCTCGCCAGACCCCCACATAACACTTAGATAATTTTGGGCTCAGCCACTAGTTCTAGCTATAGAAACAATCACTGCGGAGTCAAGAACTCCCAGAGGAATTTCCAGGGACAATCTTCCCCTTTCTCCCCACTGTCCATGAGGAGAGCCTTGCAGTGAGAGACTTGTTGGGATCAATGGAATGAGCATCCAGGGAGAGTGTGTTGCTCAAAGCTAGGCTGTAAGAGGTGAGACTGGTTGGTCTTGGTTGCCACAAGCCCTTCTAGCTTGGGGGTCAAAATTAGGAACAATTCTGAGCTCATTTAAAAAAAATCTGGAGTCAGTCCCAGCACCACTGGCTACCCAGGTACAGAGAGCTGGGAGTCCTCTGCCCTCAGTACAGCCTAACCAAGTAGCACACTTCCCTTTCCTTCTCCCCGAGTCTGGTCTCAATGGTGGGAATGAGTCTATGTTTGGCATGCTATTTTAGGTCCTCCAGATCACACTGTGCACACCATAGAAGAGAATCCGTGAAGGAGGTAGTGGAGCACAGCCAGCAGGGACTGTCCCCTGTCTTTGTGTCTATGGTATGAGCACAGAAACAATTCCCATTGTCTTTTGTTGAAAGCCAACAGGCTCCTTCCGCTAGAGCCCAGTACATGGGAGAGGAAAGGTTTTGGGGTGAGCCGGCCATTCCATTGTTTCTAGCATTGACCTAGTTTGAGCACTAAGTCCTGGGTCCCTGGGCACCTTCACCCCCAGGCCCAGCAGAGCATCTGGTACTTAGAGCTGGAGGAGTAGCTCAGGCATGCTCTATAGCAAAGCCAGGATTTGGGAGAAGAGCCATAGTAGCCCCTAGGTTGTATGGCGTTCTCTTATTGGACATCAGAGAGTCAAGCTAGGGGAAGGGGTCTCTGACTTAGGTAGCCTATCCCCCCAGTAAATCGGTTCAGAAATCCTGGCAGCTGGCCATATCTGGTGACATATGCCTATAATTGTAGCACTTAGGGACAGACTAAAGGATCAAGAGTAGCTAGCCTGAGCTACACAGAAAGCATGAGGCTAACTGGAGTTACCTAAGTAACTTTCGTATCAGAGAAGAAGAGGCAGAAAAAAAAAAAAACTTCTGGGAGCTGGCACTATTCTGGGGGAACTGGTATCTGAAGTTTCTCCATCCCAGGTGACAGCGAGATATGCCCCAAAGTGGATTTCAGCAGTGGCCCTCAGCTGCCTGTGGTGAGGCAGGAGTACAAGACCAGTCTGGCCTGGTTCTCTCTAGTTCATGACTGACAGGGTTAGATAGTTTCCAGGGTGTTAAGGCTCTGAGGCTCGGCTCCATCGTAGAAGAGCAGTGACAGGTGATATTAGTTCTCTTACTCCCTCATGAACAATCAACCCCTTTCCGAAGCTCCAGGGACAACACCTAAACCCAGAGAGAACTGGAAAGCAGCTGAACCGAAGTCAGTGCAGCTCCTGAGCCTTGGGAAGAATTCTCCCACATTGTGGGCTGGCGATCGAGCTTCTAATCTCTGAGCAGCAGGTCCACTCTTACACATCCTGTGTACAACTGCCATGGTGAGGCATGGCGTCACTTGAGCTAACAGTCAAGGAAACGGAGATTCCTACAGAAGACTCCAGGCATTTCCCCAGATCTGTTCAGTGGGGTTGTACAACATTAGCAACTCTCCGAAGGAGAAAACCAGAGAGGAGCCCACCCCTCTACCTTGTCCCTGCCCTCCATTGCTCTGTGCCCGAGGGAGAGAGATGGGGAGGGTGGTCTTGGTGGCTCCCCTTAGTGGTAAGGTAACCTGCAGTACAGGGAGAGGAGAAATGATCGGGGAGTCAGGAAGTGCAGTCACAGCTGGAGAAGCCACTTGGAAGAGGACCACAGTCAGACAGCTCTGCCCCCAGAACCTTCAGGCTTCACAGTGGTGCTCAGACCATTCTGTCTCAGAAACATGGGGACCCCTGCTGAGCTTTCTTTAGTCTTTTCTGTAGAATCCACAGCCCTGCTGCTTCCTTTCATCTTTTAAAATTTTTTTCCAATTTTTTATAAGGTATTTTCTTCATTTACATTTCAAATGCTATCCTGAAAGTCCCCCAAACCCTCCCCCTGCCCTGCTCCCCTACCCACCCACTCCCACTTCTTGGCCCTGGCATTCCCCTGTACTGGGGCATATAAAGTTTGCAAGACCAAGGAGCCTCTCTTCCCAGTGATGGCCGACTAGGCCATCTTCTGCTACATATGCAGCAGAGACCCTCTGAGGGTACTGGTTAGTTCATATTGTTGTTCCACCTATAGGGTTGCAGACCCCTTTAACTCCTTGGGTACTTTCTATAGCTCCTCCATTGGGGGCCCTGTGTTTTATCCAATAGCTGACTGTGAGCATCCACTTCTGTGTTTGCCAGGCACCGGCATAGCCTCACGCTTCCTTTAACCTTAAGGTAGCAGAGACCAAGAGAGATTAACATTAGCTACCATGGATGCTCTGAGCATGTGTGGATCAGTCCTGCAATTATGTCACTTCTACTCCAGGACTTCAGGATGAAGTCACTTAATCAGCAGCAGAACCAGCTCAGGTTTCTGCTGCCCTTTCTGACAGAAGGGTCTCTTTATCCACCTTTATCTACTAGCAGTGAGCCCTATAAGATGTGTTCCTGTCAGCCTATTTTATTAGTGACCCTTCCTGGAGCCGGCCTGGCTGCTAGCAGAATTCAACATGGGTGTCCCCCAAGTAGGCTCCATGATAGCTGGTTGTTTCTAGAGCTGACACCTGTAAACTAGAACCAGGCCCAAGGACCATTCCCATGACCAAAATGTGTGCGGGCAGAGGAGTTGGAAGTCAAGATCAACAAAACTCCAGATACCAACAGTGCCTGCTGCAGACCATGGCCTCTGCCTGAGACAAAGCCAACATGGGTGTGCTGATTAAAAAGTATACGCCAGTATGTATGGGTGTTTTTGTACGTGTATGGGTTGTTTGTAAGTATGTGGTGTTGATGTGTGTGCACAGATGTGTATACATGCATAATATGCATATGATGTGCAGTTGTAGTTTTCAGCTGATGGAGCATCTCCAGCAGAACTACAGTTCTCCAGAAGCTCAGTGCTTTCACTTCATTTGTTAAGGTCTATGTGAGGCTCGTCTCTTTAACTTGGAGGCAGAGGCAGGCAGAATGTCTACGACTGTAAAGCCAGCCTAGGCTTCATAATGACAGAGTGAAATACCCCCTCAAAAAGAAATGTATTTATTTCATTTTATGTGTTGTATTGTTTTGCTTGCATGCATGTTTGTATAGCATGTGTGTGCCTGGTGCCTACGGAGGTCACAAGAGGGCACTAGATCCTCTGGAACTGGAGTTACAGATAGTTGTGAGTCACCATGTTGGGAATTGAAACTGGGCCCTTTGCAAGAGTAATACATGCTCTTAACTGCTCAGTCACCTCTCCGACCCAGTATAAAAGATGATTCTCCATATAAATTTATCCAAGTCAACTGGAATTTTGGAAAATAAAGCCAGTTGCTTATTAGTTCCTTCCCAAGTGTAGCCATGTACTGATGCCATCTCTCTGAAGCATGCCCATGACAGTCAGAGGTGGCCCTGGAAAGAAAGTAAAGCAGGCCAGGCAGATGGACCTTGGGGTAAGAAGGTACGGAGCAGGCAAGAGCTGGCCCTCCACCATTCTAACTGTGCACAGATGCCTTGTCCTGGAGTATGCTAAGCTTGGAGGCCAGTGGCTCGCTCCTCCAGGAGACATGCTACCTACTTCTCAGTCTTAGCAGAAATTTGACGGCCCAGGAGAGACCCCTCCTCCTTTCCTGGCATTCATAAAGGAGAAACTTTCCAAGATTGACAGGTTTCCTGGATTTCAGGTTATTATTGCTCTATGTTCTTTAAGCATATTATTTTGGGTACTTAAGTCTACAAATAGACTAGTGGAAATAGAATAAATGTTTTATTTAGAAATAGAAAGACCTATAGGAAGAATGGAAGAGAAGGTCTGAGCAGTGTGGTTCATTCTGGTTCTCAGATCTTGTCCCTTCTCTACTGGGAGGAACATCACAGAGTTGCTCAAAATGTGGCACCCAAGACTCTTCTTAGGACAAACATACTGAGCATCAGTAAGAAAGAAATGTCCAAGATGACAGAATATTACTCCAATGCTGTATCCAGGAATGACTGATAACCACCTCACACATGGAGGCCACCATGCACATAGTTATAAGGCCTTTGATGCCAACCGGTTGCCTATGAGGAGAGACACCTAGTTCTAGTGTAGCTTCCTTCAGGATAGCTCAGGAATCCAGGGCTCAAGGTATAGAGGTAGAATAGGAACTATGGGAATCATGGACACAGGCCCCCGGCTCTGGGAATTACCTGGGTGGGGACAGTGCAGGACAGATGGGCAAGCTCCCCAATCCTGGCTGCGGCACGCGGGTCGCTGGAGCTGATCAGCACCGGAGCACTAATTTCCATGGAGTGCCTGTGACTGGCAGCCTGTGAGGATTTGTGCGTCACGCTGAGCGCAGTGAAGGAGTGGCGCTTCTTGGCATTCTTCTTGCTGTCCACACGTCGTTGAAAGGCACTGACTGCCCCTGAGCTACTTAGGGTGGGACCAGGGGCCACACTGGCTACTGTGCTGGGGTCAGAGGACAAGAGGGCATCATAGTTGTAGGCAGTGGTGGCAGCAGGGCACAGCTTGTCCATCTCAATGAGTTGCTTGGCAGAGTCATTGAGCTAGGTGGGAAAAATAGAGAGGAAACATCATTACATAAATGTCAGCTATCCCACACCCTCCTCTCTGTCTCTCAGCCCTGTCCGGAGCTCACACATGGAAAATGATGTTTTTACGAGGTCAGAGCTTCCATTTGTGGTTTCCACCATGAGTTTGTACAAGAAAGTAGGAACATAGGCATGAGTTTCCTTGGAAAGGTTTCTGGAGATCACTACAAGGCACAGAAGAAAGGAAGGGCCTTCTAGGGCTGCTGCCACAGCCCTTGTCTTTCTCAGTGGGTTGGCACTTCTTCACAGTCTATAGCTCCCGTGGCCGAGGCAGTGAGCATCTTCAGAAAACTCTGGGCATTTGGATTCACACCTGGTCTGGTGTCCTGGAGATGCTTATCAATCTGTCACATGAGGCTAAAGGAACTGAGAGATGATATACTGACTGAGTACCTGTCTTGTTTATCCAAGGTTGTATGTGCCAAGATAACGCAGCAAAGACTTGCTTTAAACCACTTCCTCTGCTAGAGTGCCTCAGAATGCCCAGAGTTTTCTGGAGATGCTGGCTGGCTCTGGCTCTGCGGATCTGAGATAGCACCCAATTTCCTGCATTTTTTTTTCTCCTTTAAAACAGATTTTTAAAAAAGGCTCCACATATATGGGAATACCCTCAGAGGCCAGAAGAGGGCACCAGCTCCCCTGGAGATGGAGTTATATGCAGTTGCGAGCCACCTGACCTGGGTGCTAGGGACCAAACTTAGGTCCTCTGCAAAGCAGCAAGTGCTCTTAACTACTGAGCCACCCCACCACTCAATTTCTCATTTTTATTGTTCATTGAGAATTTCATGTGATTTATTTTGATCACATCTACTTATCTCTTCTTATTCCTCCCAGATTCAACTTCCAACTCTGTGTCCCACTTAAAAAAACAAAAACAAAACAAAACAAAACATCAAGTACAAGTTTGTGTTGTTCATATACTTTAGATGTGTGGCCTTCCACTGCACCATGGTTGAGCATGCTAGGGTTTGGTAGGGCTTGAACTTGTGCAGGTCGTGAGCATGCTGTTGCAGCTGCTCTGCATTCAATAGCTCTGTTATATCTGGGAAACAGATTTCTTCTAGTCATCCACCCCCACTGGATTTTACAATTTTCCTCCATCCCATCTTCTGAAATGATCCCCAAGCCTGAGGAGAAGTGGATGTCATAAAGACATCTCATTTAGGACCAGGAAATCTCAGTCTCTCATTCTCACATTGACCAGTTGTGGGGTTCTGTGTTAATCAGCATCTACTACAAAAGGCTTCTCTGATGAAGGCTGAGAGTCGCACTAAACATATAGGTAAACAATGAGTCATCAGGAGTTGGTTTAATACTATGTCTATTTTCAAAACAATATAAGTAGGTTCTACAGTTCTTAGTCTAGATAACAGTGACAGGTGTGGCTTTCAAGTCGTGGAGTGGATTTTATATCCAATCAGAAAGTGGTTGGTTTCCTCCCATGACATTCATGCCACGATTTCACCAGTGAGCATGTCTTGCCAGGCCAGTCATCACAGAAGCTCACAGTGTTTACAGCTCGGTAAGACTGATGATCATTCTACCCATCTGGCATCATGCACAGCACCTTCAAGCACTATAAATGCTAGCCAACAGGGATGAAGCTACAGGAGAGTTCGAGCTTGACTTCTCTGTGCTCTATGACCCTAGAAGGGGATGTCTTTAGCAATGTGGTATTATTGTTATGTTCTAGAAGATAATTAAGAGCACCAGCAGTAGTCAGTGATGTTTGGGGCTCAATGGGACCTTACTGGCTAACAATTCCAAAAGAAATAATCCATTTCTGGTGCTGAGCTTTTTATTTGTTAGCTTGTGGTTTCTAGTAGGAGATTGTTACCACTTTATAGGGTAACTCTATATAAACTCTATTTATATGTGTGTATGCATAGATTTTAGGAAGCGTCTATAGTAGTAGGTTTCCAATGACTGTTTCAAAATGTCTTTAATGTTCGTTATTCCTCAACATCTGACTTATTTAACTCATCTTATTCTACTATTCCTCTTTAACATCTATACCACTGAACTTTATCTCCCCTCTATTAATGTCTTCTTTCCTTCATGACCCCTAATTTATTTCATGACTTCCATGTAGATTCCAAATGGAACACACATGTCTGAACATTCAAAGTGCATTCACAAGTGAGAGAAAATGTTAGGTTTGTCTTCTGGGGCTAGGTTACCTCATTTGCCTGAGAATTCCATAATTTTATTTTTTAAATATTTTTTAACTCCAGAGTATAAACGATGAAGCAACCAACTTTTTGGTTAAAGGTGAGACTATATATCTATGTCCCCCTTCTCAGTGATGGGATCGTGTGTGTGCTGTCACAGTCTCTGTGAGCCAATATGAGGGCCAGTCCTGTTGCGTCTGGAAGCTGCTGTTCGCATGGAGCCACCCACCACTTTTGACTCTTACAGACTCAGTCCTCCTTCACATGGATCCATGAGCCTCATGGGAGGAGTCTGATAATGGTATCCCATATTGGCCTGAGTGTTTTAAAGTCTCCCATTCTCTTCATATTGACCAGTGTGGCTCTCTTTGTTAAGTACCACCCACTGCAAAGAGAAACTTCTCTGATTAGGGTTGCACAATGCTTTCCTCTACTGCTTAGATCAATATGTCATGAGAAGTCATTACATTGCTATGTGCATTTAGCAGAATAATAGCAGATTTTCCCCTAGGTTTTTGACATATCTAGTCTCAGGTTTGTGGCCACTTTAGCAGTGTCATTTATGGGTTCTATCTAATGTAGTAAATTGAATAAAAAGTGGTTGGTTACTCCCACGACATTTGTGCCACTGTTGCATGAGAATATTCTGCAGGCAGATCACTGTTGTGGGTCGTAGGGTTTGTAGCTGAGTGAAATACATTTTTATGTTTCCCTCTAGTAGCATTCAAAGTATCTTCCAGAACTTGAAAACTCGTCAGTCGGGGTGAAGGTTTTATTTAGACACCAGTTCAATATCTCTATGTTTAATTGCATTAGTAAGTTGGGTCTTCAGCAATAGGGTTTCATCATGAGGTTATGAAGAGCAACAAATAGCCTTGGCAATTTGTGATGTTTGGAGGGATTTCTATGGGACCCTTTTGGTCAATGAAGCAACAAGATGTAGTCTGCTCCTGGCACTGGATATCCTACTTGATGATTTTACACACACACACACACACACACACACACACACACACACACACAGAGAGAGAGAGAGAGCTACACACACAGAGCTACACATATAATAACTTCATTTAAATTATTTTCATATGTGCATATATTTTTGGGAGTTTCTACAGAAGATGACCTCCTTCCTCTTGGTCCCTTACTAGCTACTTAACTTCTGTGGTATCATGCTGAAACACATATATCTAGCTTAAAAGTTAATAGCCACAAGAGATATCATACTAAGTTTGTGGGGCTTTTGGAGGGGAGTGTGGGTCTGGATAACCTAACTCATGATGATTGTTTACCTGCAAATTTCATAACTATATTTTTCTTAACAGTCGAATAACAACATTCCATTGTAAAATTGTACCATATTTTCATCATTCATTCAGTTGATGGACTGTTCCAATTTCTGGATATTGTGAATAGAGCATCAGTGAACATGGGCGAGCAAGTGTCTCCACAGAAACACAGAGAGTCCTTTGGGTGCATAGCTGCATCATGAGCTACAGCAATCCCTGGGAACCCCACACTAAATTCCATAGTACTCTACCAGTTTGCACTCACACTAACAATGAATAAAATTTCCCTTTTCCCTCCACCTCACCAGCACATACTATCATTTGTTTTATTAACCTTGGCCATTCTGACTGGGATAAGACAAAAGCTTAAAGTACTTTCAATTTCCCTGTTAGCTACAATTGTTGACTGTTTCAGTGTTTCTTAGAAATTTGTGTTTTATATTTTGAGAACTGTCAGTTTGGTCTTTTTTTTAATAAAAAAATTTCTATTGAATATTTTATGTATTTGCATTTAGTATGCTTTAAAGTTTTACTACAATAAAATCAATGAAAATACTACAAGTAAAATGCATATATAATTATATATAATTATTCAACTTAAAGATATGTTACGCAAGAAGTAACAGGATAATCAGGAGCCAAGCAGTACTAAGATACGACGGGCTAAGAAGAGCAAGAAGACAAGAATGGAACTGTAACTTTAAACTTCAGATAATGGTGTACTTTTCTTTGTTGCTAACTCCATTAATCTACAAATTTTGTTGGTTTTCTTCTAAGAAGCTATTTGGGATATTAATAAAGCGGGGCTTGTTACTTGTAACCAGGGTCGTTGTTGGATCTCAGATATATTTCTTTTCTTAAAATTAATTATTCACTTTACATCCCAATATTGGCCCCCCCTCTCCTCCTACCCTCCCTCCCCCCCTCTTTTTAGAAGGGAAAGCCCTCTCTGGGTACCCCCTCCATCCCCTACACACCAAGGTGCTGCTGGATTATGCTCATTCTCTCCCACTGAGGCTAGACAAGAAGGTCCATTTAGGGAGTGGGATCCACAGGCAGGCAGGCAGGCCATAGGCTCAGAGTCAGTCCCTGCTCCAGTTATTGGGGGGCCTGCATGAAGACCAAGCTGTTCATCTGCTGTATATGTGCAGGGGGCCTAGGGCCAGCCTGTGCTTGATCTTTTCTTGGTGGTTCAGTCTCTGGGAATCCCCAAAGGTCCAGGTTAATTGACCCTGTTGGTCTTCCCATGGAGCCCTGTCCTCTTGGGGACCCTCAATCCTCCCAGCTCTTCCTTAAGACTCCCTGAGCTCCATCTAATGTTTGGCTGTAAGTCTCTGCATCTCCTTCCATTGGCTGCTGCTGGAGCCTCTCAGAAAACAGTTATGCTAGGTTCCTGTCTTGTATCCTTTTGGGTATGCGTTACCTCACTCAGGATAACCACCCAGTCTGACCAGCAATATTTGTGGAAGATGGTGCATTTTCTCTGTTGTGCACTTCTGGCTTTATTTTGTCAAAATATCAGGTATCTGTGGATGTGTAGCTCTATGTCTAGGTCTTTAATTCTATCCCACTGATCAATGTGTGCAATTTATGCAAATATTATGCTGTTTTTATTACTATAGCTATGAAGTACAACCTGAAATCTAAGATGGTGATAGATCTAGCCGTTTTTCTCGTCAAGACTGATTTAGCTGCCCTGTGTTGTGATTCCATATGGAGTTGAAGATTCCTTTTTTCAATTTCTCTTAAGCATTGTGTTGCAATTTTGATGGGCATTTTGCTGAGTCTGTAGATTGCTTTTGGGTAGGATGTCCATTTTTATACTATTAATCCTGACCCACAAGCATGGGGCATTCTTTCCATCTTATGGTGTCATCTTTAGTTTTTTTTTTTCTTTTTTTCTTCAATGTCTTAAAGTTTTTATTGTACAAGTTTTTCACTTTGCGGCTATTATGAAAGATATAGTATTCCCTGATTTCTCAGTATATTTGTCATTTGTGTATAGTAAGGCTACTGATGTTTATATGTTGATTTTGTATCCCGCTACTTTACTGAAGGAGTTTATCAGCTGGTTGAGCCTTTAGGGTCTTTTACATGCCATCTGTGTCATAGTTTGGGTTTGACTCCTGTGAAGAGGCACTATGATGAAGGCAACTCTTATAAAGCACAGCATTTAATTGGAGCTGGCTTATAGGTTCAGAGGTTTAGTCCATTAGAATTATGGCAAGAAGTGTGGCAGCATGCAGGCAGACCTGGTGCTGGAGAAGGAGCCGTGAGTTCTGCATCTTGATATAAAGGCAGCCAGAAGCCTGGCTCTTCTGCAGGCAGCTAGTGAGAGGGTCCCTTCTGCCCTGGGCAGAGCGTCAGAGCCCACACCCATGATGATGTGCTTCTTCCAACAAGGCCATATCTACTCCACTAAGGCCACACCTTCTAATAGTGCCACTTCCCATGGGCCAAACATACTCAAACCACCACATTCTTTGAAAGGATATTTTGACTTCTTCCTTTCCTATTTAAATCTCCTTTATCTCCTTCTTATTACCCTAGATAATACTTCAAATTCTTTATTAAACAGGTATAGAGGTAAAGGACAACCCTGTTTTGTTCCTGATTTTAGTGGCATTGCTTTTAGTTTCTCTCCATTTGGCCAGTGGCTTGCTGTAAACTTCCTTTATTATGTTTAGATATGTCCCTTGTATCTCTTGACTCTCCAGGACTTTCTTTTACTTTTCTTTTCTTTCTTTCTTTCTTTCTTTTTTTTTTTTTTTTTTTTTTTTTTTTTTTGTAATCATGAAAGGATGTTGGATTTTTGTTAAAGGCCTGTCTGCATTTAATAAGATGATCATGTTTTTTTTTTCTTTCAGCATGTTTATGTGGTAGATTAAGATCACTGATTTACATATGTTGAACGACCTCACATCTGTGGGATGAAGTCAACTTGATCATGATAGATAATCTTTTTGATATTTTCTTAAATTCGGTTTGCAAGTTTTAAGAATTGTTGTGTCTCTCTTTATAAGGGATATTGGTCTATAATTTTCTTTTATTCTTGGTTCTTTTTGTGCTACCGAGGTGTAGTGTCTTCTTAGAAGAATAAGAAATGTTTTTTGAGTTTCTATTTTGCAGAATAATTTGACATATATTGTTGGTAGTTCTTTGAAGGTGTGGTAGAATTCTGCGCTGAATCCATCTGGCCCTGGGATTATTTTGGTTGGAAGATTCTTAATTACTGCTTCTATTTTACTAGGGATTTTTTAGTCTCTTTAAGTTGTTTATTTTTATCTTTATTTAACTTTGGTAGGTTGTATAAATCAAGAAATTCATCCATTTCCTTTAGGAGTTCCAGTTTGATGGATATATAATTTAAAAAATAATTGAGTTCTTTCCAGTTTGCATCTGCGCCCATGAGCAGATCCTGTTTCCAGCCTCCCCACCCCACCAACAATGAGAGACAGCTCATTTCCCAGCAATTCTGACACCCACAGGCTTACAAGTGAGTCCCCCAACCTGCCTCAATACCTGGCCTAATTGAGACCCCCCACAGGGGCCCAGAGGACACAGGACCTCCCATCTGGCCGGGGACACATCAAGTATGCTCGGGAGCAGATCCTGTGCTCCAGTCCCCACCCAACTCCGTTCACACCCAGAGACAGATTGACACCCAGGAGTTCTGACATAGCCAGGCTTACAAATCAGGATTTCTGGACCCCTTACAACACCCAGAGATAGCCTGACCCAAGGAGGACCAACATAACCAGGCTCACAGGAGGGGCAGGTTCAAGTCAGAGACAGCAAGGCCAGTTAACAACAGAGATAACCAGAGGGTGAGAGGCAAGTGAAAGAACATAAGCAACAGAAACCAATGATACTTGGCAACATTAGAACTCAGCTATCCTACCACAGCAAGCCCTGGATACCCCAACACAACTGAAAAATAAGCTTCTGATCTAAACTCCCATCACATGAAGATGATAGAGGACTTTAAGGAGGACATAAATAATTCCCTTAAGGAAACACAGATGAACACAGGTAAAAAGGTAGAAGCTCTTAAAGAAGAACCACATAAACCCCTTAAAGACATAGAGGAAAACACAAACAAACAAGTGAAGTCATTGAACAAAACAGTCCAGGATCTAAAAATGGAAACAGAAACAATAAAGAAATCTCAGAGAGAAGCAACCCTGGAGATGGAAAACCTAGGGGAAAGGTCAGAAGTCACAGATCACCAACAGAATAAAAAAGATAGAAGAGCTGGGCGTGGTGGCACATGCCTTTAATTCCAGCACTCAGGAGGAAGAGGCAGGCAGATTTCTGAGTTTGAGGCCAGCCTGGTCTACAAAGTGAGCTCCAGAACAGCCAGGGCTACACAGAGAAACCCTGTCTCAAAAGAAAAAAAAATAGAAGAGAGAATCTCAGGTGTAGAAGATACCATAGAAGACATTGACACAACAGTTAGAGAAAATACAAAGTGCTAAAAGTTCCTAACCCAAAACACCCAAGAAATTCAGGACACAATGAAACGACCAAACCTAAAACTAATAGGTATAGAAGGGAGCAAAGATTCCCAATTCAAAGGTCCAGTAAACATCTTTAACAAAATCATAGAAGAAAACTTCCCTAACCTAAAGAGAGAGAAATACCCATAAATGTACAAGAAGCCTACAGAACACCACACGGACCAGAAAAGAAATTTCTCCCATCACATAATAACCAAACACCAAATGCACAGAACAAAGAAAGAATATTAAAAGTGGTAAAGGAAAAAGGTCAAGTAACATATAAAGGCAGGTTCAGCAGAATTACATCAGACTTCTCAACAGAGACTCTAAAACCCAGAAGATCTTAGGCAGATGTCATACAGAACCTTAGAGAACACAAATGCCAGCCCAGGCATTTGCTATACCTAGCAAAACTCTTAATAATTACCATACATGGAGAAACCAAGGTATTCCATAACAAACCAAGTTTACACAATATCTTTCTACTACACCAGCCCTAAAGAGGATAATAGAAGGAAAACTCCAACATAAGGAGGGAAACTACACCCAGGAAAAACCAAGAAAATAATCTTACCACAACAAACCCCAAAAAAGAGAGCCACACAAACATAATTCCACCTCTAACAAACAAAAATAACAGGAAGCAACAATCATTGGTCTTTAATATCTCTCAAATCAATGGACTCAGTCCCCCAATAAAAAGACATAAGCTAACAGACTGGATACATAAACAAGAACCAGAATTTTGCTGCATACAGGAAACATACCTCAGTGGCAAACACAGATACTACCTTAGAATAAAAGGCTGGAAAAAGTTTCCAAGCAAATGGTCCAAAGAAACAAGCTGGAGTAACCTTTCTAATATCAAAAAAAAAAAAAAAAAAAAAAAGACTTTCAATCAAGAGTTATCAAAAAAGATGGGGAAGGACATTTCATATTCATCAAAGGAAAACTCCATCAAGAGAAAGTCTCAACTCTGAACATCTATGTCCCAACTTTAAGGGCATCATCATTTGTAAAAGAAACATTACTAGAGCTCAAAGCACAAAATTAATCTCAAACAATAATAGTGTGATACTTCAACACCCCACTCTCACCAAAGATCATAGAAACAGAAACTAAACAGAGACACAGTGAAACTAATAGAGATTATGAACCAAATGGATTTAATAGATATCTACAGAACATTTTACCCTAAGACAAAAGATTATACCTTCTTCTCAGCACCTCATGACACCTTTTCCAAAATGACAAATTGTACACAAAACAAGCCTCAACAGATACAAGAAGATTGAATTAATCCCATGCATTCCATCAGACCACCACAGACTAAGGCTGGTATTCAATAACAACAAAAACAACAGAAAGTCCACATACTCATAGAAGCTAAGCAACTCTCTACTCAATGATAACTTACTCAGGGAAGAAATAAAGACGTTTTACAATTTAATGAAAATGAAGGCACAGCATAACCAAACTTATGGGACACAGTGAAAGTAGTCCTAAGAGGAAAACTCATAGCTCTGAGTGCCTTCATAAAGAAATTGGAGATATCATTCATTAGCAGCCTAACAGTACATCTGAAAGCTCTAGAACAAAAAGAAGCAAATTCACCCAACAGGAGTAGATGGTAGGAAATAATGATACTCAGGGCTGAAACCAACCAAGTAGAAACAAAGAGAATTATACTAAGAATCAACAAAAACTAGGAGTCAGTTCTTTGAGAAAATCAACAAGACAAAGAAACCCTTCACCAAACTAACTAGAGGGCACAGAGACAGTATACAAATTAGCAAAATCAGAAATGAAGGGAGATATAACAACAAAAATGGAAGAAATTTAAAAAATCATCAGATCCTACTACAAAAATCTATACTCAATAAAACTGGAAAATCTAGACAAAAAGGCTGATTTTTCTAGACAGATACCAGGTACTAAAGCTCAATCAAGATCAGATAAACCATCTAAATAGCCCCACAATACCTTAAGAAATAGAAACAATCATTAAAATTCTCCCAACCAACAAAAGCTTAGGGCCAGATGGTTTTAGTGCAGAATTCTATCAGACCTTCAAAGAAGACCTAATACCAATACTTCTCAAACTATTCTACAAAAAAAGAAACAGAATAAACACTACCTAATTTGTTCTATAAAACCACAATTATGCTGATACTTAAACCACACAAAGACTCAACAAAGAAAGAGAACTTCAGACCAATTTCACTTATGAACACTGATGCAAAAATACTCAATAAAATTCTCACAAACTGAATCCAAGAACACATCAAAATGATCATTCACCATGATTAAATAGGCTTTATCACAGGGTTGCAGGGATTGTTCAATATATGGAAATCATCAACATAATACACTATATGGACAAACTGAAAGAAAAAAACCACATGATCATCTCATTAGATGCCAAAAAAGTCTTTGACAAATACAACACCCATTTATGTTAAAAGTCTTGGAAAGATCAGGAATTCAAGGCACATTCCTAAACATAATAGAGCAATATACAGCAAATCAGCAACCAACATCAAATTAAATGGTGGTGGTGGTGGTGGTGGGGACTTGAAGCAATCCCACTAAAATCAGGGACAAGACAAGGCTGCCCACTCTTATCCTATTTATTCAATATAGTACCCAAAGTTCTAGCCAGAGCAATTAGACAACAAAAGGAGGTTAAAGGGATACAGATCAGAAAGGAAGAAATAAGATATCATTAATTGTGGATAATAGTATACATAAGCAACCAAAAAAATTCTAACCGAACTCCTGCAGCTGATAAAAACTTCTGCAAAGTGGCTGGATATAAATTTACAAACTTTATATGCCTCAGTATGGGGGAACGCCAGAGCCAAGAAGTGGGAGTGGGTGGATAGGGGAATGCGGGGGGGTGGGGCGCGGTCTGGAGGACTTTTGGGATAGCATTTGAAATATAAATGAAGAAAATACCTAAATAAAAAAATAAATTAAAAAAATTTTTAAAAATTACCTCAAACAAAATCAGTATTCTTTCTCTACACAAAGGATAAATGGGCTGGGAAAGAAATTAAGAAAATAATACCCTTTACAATAGTCACAAATAATATAAAATATCTTGGTGTTGACTTTAACTAAGAAAGTGAAGGAAGTGTGTGTCAAGAACTTCAAGTCTTTGAAGAAAGAAATCAAAGAAGGTCTCCACAGATGGAAAGATCTCTAATGTTCATGGATTGGCAGGATTAATATAGTAAAAATGGCCATCTTGCTGAAAGCAATCTACAGATTCAATGCAATCCCCATCTGTGATGGTTTGTATATCCTTGGACCAGGGAGTGGCACCATTTGAAGGTGTGGCCTTGTTGGAATAAGTGTGACCTTGTTGGAATGGGTGTGTCACTGTGGGTGTGGGTATAAGATCCTCACCCTAGTTGCCTGGGAGTCAGTCTTCCACTAGCAGCCTTTGGATGAAGACATAGAACTCTCAGCTCCTCCTGTGCCATGCCTGCCTGGATACTGCCATGTTCCCACCTTGATGATAATGGACTGAAGTTCTGAACCTGTAAGCCAGCCCCAATTAAACGTTGCTTTTTATAAGACTTGCCTTGGTCATGGTGTCTGTTCACAGCAGTAAAACCCTAACTAAGACACCATCAAAATTCCAACTCAATTCTTCAGAGACAGAGCAATTCTCAAATTCATCTGGAGTAACAGACAACCACGGAGAGCAAAAACTATTCTCAGCAATAAAAGAACTTCTGGGGTAATCACCATCCCTGACATCAAGCTGTGCTACAGAGCAATAGTGATTAAAAAGCCCATTGTATTGGTACAGAGACAGACAGACAGATCAATGGAATAGAAATGAAGACCCAGAAATAAACCCACACACCTATGGCCACTTGTTCTTTGACAAAGAAGCCACAATTGTCCAGTGGAAAACGACAGCATTTTCCACAAATGGTGCTGGTTCAACTGGTAGTTGGCGTGTAGAAGAATGCAACTTGATCCATTCTTATCTCCTTGTACAAAGCTCAAGTCCAAGTGGATCAAGGACTTCCACATAAAACCAGATATGCTGAATCTAATAGAAGAGAAAGTGGGAACGATCTTCAAACACATCAGCACAGGGGAAAATTTCGTGAACAGAACACTAATGGCTCAGGCTCTAAGATCAACAATTGACAAATGGGACCTCATAAAATTAAAAAGCTTCTGTAAGGCAAAGGACACTGTCAATAGGACAAAATGGCAGCCTACAGATTGGGAAAAGATCTTTACTAACCCTACATCTGATAGAGGGCTAATATCCACAATATACAAAGAACTTAAGAAGTTAGATCCCAGAGAACCAAATAACCCTATTTAAAAATGGGGTACAGAGCTAAATAAAGAATTCTCAACTGAGGTATCTTGAATGGCCAAGAAGCACCTAAAGAAATGCTCAACATCCCTAGTCATCAGGGAAATACAAATCAAAACGACCCTGAGATTCTACCTCACACCAATCACAATGACTAAGATCAAAAACTCAGGTGACAGCAGATCTGGTGAGGATGTGTAGAAAGAGGAACACTCCTCCATTGTTGGTGGGATTATAAACTGGTAAGCCAATTTGGAAAACAATCTTGCAGTTTCTCAGAAAATTGGAAATAGTTCTGACTGAAGATCCAGCTATACCACTCCTGGGCATATACCCAGAAGCTGCTCCAACATTTAATAAGGACACATGATCCACAATGTTCATAGCAGCCTTATTTATAATAGCCAGAAGCTGGACACAACTCAGATGTCCCTCAACAGAGGAATGGATACAGAAAATGTGGTACATTTACACAACGGAGTACTACTCCACTATTAAAAACAATGACTTCATGAAATTTGCAGGCAAATGGATGGAACTAGAAAATATCATCCTGACTGAAGTAACTCAGACACAAAAGGACACACATGGTTTGTACTCACTGATAAGTTGATATTATCCCAAAAGCTCAGAATACCCATGATACAACTCACAGAGCATATGAAGCTTAACAAGAATGAATACCAAAGTGTGGATGCTTCAGTCATACTCAGAAGGTGAAACAAAATAATCATGGGAGGTAGAGGGAGGGAAGAACCTGGGAGGGAGAGGGGAGGATAAAAAAAGGGGGCAGGATCAGGTATGGGAAGAGATAGGAGAGAAGTCTAGAGGGTCAGGAAAATGAATAGAAATATGTAGCAGTGGGGGGGGGGTGGAGAATAAGGGGACATTAGAAATTCATGGATGCCAGGAAAGTGAGAGGTTCCCAGGACCCAATAGGGATGACATTAGGTGAAATACTCAACAAAGGGGAGATAGAACCTGTAAAGACCACTTACAGTAGATAGGCATGACCCCAGTTTACCCACCCGTTTCAAAATTTTTAACCCAGAATTGTTTCTTTCTAAAGGAACACAGGGACAAAAAAATGGAACACAGACTAAAGGAAAGGCCATCCAAAGACCGCTCCACCTTGGGATTCATTCCATCTGCAGACACCAAACCTGGACACTATTGCTGATGCCAAGAAGTGCTTTCGGGCAGGATCCCGGTATGGCTGTCCTCTGAGAGGCTCTGCCAGTACCCATAGGCAACTATTGGACTGAGACTAGGGACCCCAAAGGAAGAGTTAGGGGGAGGACTGAAGAGCTGAGAGGGATTGCAACCCCATAGGAAGAACAACAATATCAACTAACTGGACCCCCCAGATCTCCCAGGGACTAAACCACCAACGAAGGAGTATACAGGGAGGGATCTATGGCTCTAGATACATATGTATCAGAGGATGGCCTTGTTGGGCATCAAAGGGAGGGGAGACCCTTGGTCCTGTAGAGACTTAATGCCCCAGCATAGGGGGATGCTAGAGCTGTGAGGCAGGAGTGGGTGGGTGGGTGGGTGGGTGGGTAGGTGGGAGAGCACCCTCATAGAGGCAAAAGAGAGGAAGGATGGGATGAGAATCTTGTGGAGGGGAGACTGGGAGGGGGGGGACAACATTTGAAATGTGTTTACATTTAAATAAAATAACCAAGAAAAAAGAAATACAATGAAAATAATAAAATTATAATATAATTATATCATCCCCATTTCCCTTTCCTCCCTCCAAACTCTGTGATCTACTCCTCCCCGTTCCATTTAAACCAATGCCCTTGCTGGTTCCTTATGCCACTTTAAATAATATGCTCGGAGCTACCTTGCCAGCAGAGTCTTGCCCAACACCCGCAAGGGCCCACACGGGACTCCCCACGGGATCCTAAGACCTCTGGTGAGTGGAACACAGCGCCTGCCCCAATCCAATTGCGCGGAACCTGAGACTGCAGTACATAGGGAAGCAGGCTACCCAGGCCTGATCTGGGGCACAAGTCCCTTCCGCTCGGCTCGAGCCCCGGGCTACCTTGCCAGCAGAGTCTTGCCCAACACCCACAAGGGCCCACACGGGACTCCCCATGGGATCCTAAGACCTCTGGTGAGTGGAACACAGCGCCTGCCCCAATCCAATTGCGCGGAACCTGAGACTGCAGTACATAGGGAAGCAGGCTACCCGGGCCTGATCTGGGGCACAAGTCCCTTCCGCTCGGCTCGAGCCCCGGGCTACCTTGCCAGCAGAGTCTTGCCCAACACCCACAAGGGCCCACACGGGACTCCCCACGGGATCCTAAGACCTCTGGTGAGTGGAACACAGCGCCTGCCCCAATCCAATTGCGCGGAACCTGAGACTGCAGTACATAGGGAAGCAGGCTACCCGGGCCTGATCTGGGGCACAAGTCCCTTCCGCTCGGCTCAAGCCCCGAGCTACCTTGCCAGCAGAGTCTTGCCCAACACCCACAAGGGCCCACACGGGACTCCCCACGGGATCCTAAGACCTCTGGTGAGTGGAACACAGCGCCTGCCCCAATCCAATTGCGCGGAACCTGAGACTGCAGTACATAGGGAAGCAGGCTACCCGAACCTGATCTGGGGCACAAGTCCCTTCCGCTCGACTCCAGCCCCGGGCTACCTTGCCAGCAGAGTCTTGCCCAACACCCGCAAGGGCCCACACGGGACTCCCCACGGGATCCTAAGACCTCTGGTGAGTGGAACACAGCGCCTGCCCCAATCCAATTGCGCGGAACCTGAGACTGTAGTACATAGGGAAGCAGGCTACCCGAGCCTGATCTGGGGCACAAGTCCCTTCCGCTCGACTCGAGCCCCGAGCTACCTTGCCAGCAGAGTCTTGCCCAACACCCGCAAGGGCCCACACGGGACTCCCCATGGGATCCTAAGACCTCTGGTGAGTGGAACACAGCGCCTGCCCCAATCCAATTGCGCAGAACCTGAGGCTGCAGTACATAGGGAAGCAGGCTACCCGGGCCTGATCTGGGGCACAAGTCCCTTCCGCTCGACTCCAGCCCCGGGCTACCTTGCCAGCAGAGTCTTGCCCAACACCCGCAAGGGCCCACACGGGACTCCCCACGGGATCCTAAGACCTCTGGTGAGTGGAACACAGCGCCTGCCCCAATCCAATTGCGCGGAACCTGAGACTGTAGTACATAGGGAAGCAGGCTACCCGAGCCTGATCTGGGGCACAAGTCCCTTCCGCTCGACTCGAGCCCCGAGCTACCTTGCCAGCAGAGTCTTGCCCAACACCCGCAAGGGCCCACACGGGACTCCCCATGGGATCCTAAGACCTCTGGTGAGTGGAACACAGCGCCTGCCCCAATCCAATTGCGCAGAACCTGAGGCTGCAGTACATAGGGAAGCAGGCTACCCGGGCCTGATCTGGGGCACAAGTCCCTTCCGCTCGACTCCAGCCCCGGGCTACCTTGCCAGCAGAGTCTTGCCCAACACCCGCAAGGGCCCACACGGGACTCCCCACGGGATCCTAAGACCTCTGGTGAGTGGAACACAGCGCCTGCCCCAATCCAATCGCGCGGAACCTGAGGCTGCAGTACATAGGGAAGCAGGCTACCCGGGCTTGATCTGGGGCACAAACCCCTTCCACTCCACTCGAGCCCCGGGCTACCTTGCCAGCTGAGGCACCTGACACCTGCAAGGGCCCACACAGGATTCCACACGAGATCCTAAGACCTCTAGTGAGTGGAACACAACTTCTGCGAGGAGTCTGGTTCGAACACCAGATATCTGGGTACCTGCCCTGCAAGAAGAGAGCTTGCCTGCATGAATACTCTGCCCACTGAAACTAAGGAGAGTGCTACCCTCTAGGTCTGCTTATAGAGGCTAACAGAGTCACCTGAAGAACAAGCTCTTAACAGTGACAACTAAAACAGCTAGCTTCAGAGATTACCAGATGGCGAAAGGCAAACGTAAGAATCCTACTAACAGAAATCAAGACCACTCACCATCATCAGAACGCAGCACTCCCACCCCACCTAGTCCTGGGCACCACAACACAACCGAAAATCTAGACCCAGATTTAAAAACATTTCTCATGATGATGATAGAGGACATCAAGAAGGACTTTCATAAGTCACTTAAAGAATTACAGGAGAGCACTGCTAAAGAGTTACAGGCCCTTACAGAAAAGCAGGAAAACACAGCCAAACAGGTAGAAATCATTAAAGAAAAACAGGAAAACACATCCAAACAGGTGATGGAAATGAACAAAACCATATTAGAACTAAAAGGGGAAGTAGACACAATAAAGAAAACCCAAAGCGAGGCAACGCTGGAGATAGAAACCCTAGGAAAGAGATCTGGAACCATAGATGCGAGCATCAGCAACAGAATACAAGAAATGGAAGAGAGAATCTCAGGTGCAGAAGATTCCATAGAGAACATCGACACAACAGTCAAAGAAAATACAAAATGCAAAAGGATCCTAACTCAAAACATCCAGGTAATGCAGGACACAATGAGAAGACCAAACCTACGGATAATAGGAATTGATGAGAATGAAGATTTTCAACTTAAAGGGCCAGCTAATATCTTCAACAAAATAATAGAAGAAAACTTCCCAAACATAAAAAAAGAGATGCCCATGATCATACAAGAAGCCTACAGAACTCCAAATAGACTGGACCAGAAAAGAAATTCCTCCCGACACATAATCAGAACAACAAATGCACTAAATAAAGATAGAATATTAAAAGCAGTAAGGGAGAAAGGTCAAGTAACATATAAAGGCAGGCCTATCAGAATTACACCAGACTTTTCACCAGAGACTATGAAAGCCAGAAGAGCCTGGACAGATGTTATACAGACACTAAGAGAACACAAATGCCAGCCCAGGCTACTATACCCGGCCAAACTCTCAATTACCATAGATGGAGAAACCAAAGTATTCCATGACAAAAACAAATTCACACAATATCTTTCCACGAATCCAGCCCTTCAAAGGATAATAACAGAAAAGAAGCAATACAAGGACGGAAATCACGCCCTAGAACAACCAAGAAAGTAATCATTCAGCAAACCAAAAAGAAGACAGCCACAAGAACAGAATGCCAACTCTAACAACAAAAATAAAAGGAAGCAACAATTACTTTTCCTTAATATCTCTTAATATCAATGGACTCAATTCCCCAATAAAAAGACATAGACTTACAGACTGGCTACACAAACAGGACCCAACATTCTGCTGCTTACAGGAAACCCATCTCAGGGAAAAAGACAGACACTACCTCAGAGTGAAAGGCTGGAAAACAATTTTCCAAGCAAATGGACTGAAGAAACAAGCTGGAGTAGCCATTTTAATATCGGATAAAATCGACTTCCAACCCAAAGTTATCAAAAAAGACAAGGAGGGACACTTCATACTCATCAAAGGTAAAATCCTCCAAGAGGAACTCTCAATTCTGAATATCTACGCACCAAATGCAAGGGCAGCCACATTCATTAGAGACACTTTAGTAAAGCTCAAAGCATACATTGCACCTCACACAATAATAGTGGGAGACTTCAACACACCACTTTCTTCAAAGGACAGATCGTGGAAACAGAAACTAAACAGGGACACAGTGAAACTAACAGAAGTTATGAAACAAATGGACCTGACAGATATCTACAGAACATTTTATCCTAAAACAAAAGGATATACCTTCCTCTCAGCACCTCACGGGACCTTCTCCAAAATTGACCATATAATTGGTCACAAAACAGGCCTCAATAGATAAAAAAATATAGAAATTGTCCCATGTATCCTATCAGACCACCATGGCCTAAGACTGATCTTCAATAACAACATAAATAATGGAAAGCCAACATTCACGTGGAAACTGAATAACACTCTTCTCAATGATACCTTGGTCAAGGAAGGAATAAAGAAAGAAATTAAAGACTTTTTAGAGTTTAATGAAAATGAAGCCACAACGTACCCAAACCTATGGGACACAATGAAAGCATTTCTAAGAGGGAAACTCATAGCTCTGAGTGCCTCCAAGAAGAAACGGGAGACAGCACATACTAGCAGCTTGACAACACATCTAAAAGCCCTAGAAAAAAAGGAAGCAAATTCACCCAAGAGGAGTAGACGGCAGGAAATAATCAAACTCAGGGGTGAAATCAACCAAGTGGAAACAAGAAGAACTATTCAAAGAATTAACCAAACGAGGAGTTGGTTCTTTGAGAAAATCAACAAGATAGATAAACCCTTAGCTAGACTCACTAGAGGGCACAGGGACAAAATCCTAATTAACAAAATCAGAAATGAAAAGGGAGACATAACAACAGATCCTGAAGAAATCCAAAACACCATCAGATCCTTCTACAAAAGGCTATACTCAACAAAACTGGAAAACCTGGACGAAATGGACAAATTTCTGGACAGATACCAGGTACCAAAGTTGAATCAGGATCAAGTTGATCATCTAAACAGTCCCATATCACCTAAAGAAATAGAAGCAGTTATTAATAGTCTCCCAACCAAAAAAAGCCCAGGACCAGATGGGTTTAGTGCAGAGTTCTATCAGACCTTCAAAGAAGATCTAATTCCAGTTCTGCACAAACTATTTCACAAAATAGAAGTAGAAGGTACTCTACCCAACTCATTTTATGAAGCCACTATTACTCTGATACCTAAACCACAGAAAGACCCAACAAAGATAGAGAACTTCAGACCAATTTCTCTTATGAATATCGATGCAAAAATCCTCAATAAAATTCTCGCTAACCGAATCCAAGAACACATTAAAGCAATCATCCATCCTGACCAAGTAGGTTTTATTCCAGGGATGCAGGGATGGTTTAATATATGAAAATCCATCAATGTAATCCATTATATAAACAAACTCAAAGACAAAAACCACATGATCATCTCGTTAGATGCAGAAAAAGCATTTGACAAGATCCAACACCCATTCATGATAAAAGTTTTGGAAAGATCAGGAATTCAAGGCCCATACCTAAACATGATAAAAGCAATCTACAGCAAACCAGTAGCCAACATCAAAGTAAATGGAGAGAAGCTGGAAGCAATCCCACTAAGATCAGGGACTAGACAAGGCTGCCCACTTTCTCCCTACCTTTTCAACATAGTACTTGAAGTATTAGCCAGAGCAATTCGACAACAAAAGGAGATCAAGGGGATACAAATTGGAAAAGAGGAAGTCAAAATATCACTTTTTGTAGATGATATGATAGTATATATAAGTGACCCTAAAAATTCTACCAGAGAACTCCTAAACCTGATAAACAGCTTCGGTGAAGTAGCTGGATATAAAATAAACTCAAACAAGTCAATGGCCTTTCTCTATACAAAGAATAAACAGGCTGAGAAAGAAATTAGGGAAACAACACCCTTCTCAATAGTCACAAATAATATAAAATATCTTGGCGTGACTCTAACTAAGGAAGTGAAAGATCTGTATGATAAAAACTTCAAATCTCTGAAGAAAGAAATTAAGGAAGATCTCAGAAGATGGAAAGATCTCCCATGCTCATGGATTGGCAGGATCAACATTGTAAAAATGGCTATCTTGCCAAAAGCAATCTACAGATTCAATGCAATCCCCATCAAAATTCCAACTCAATTCTTCAACGAATTGGAAGGAGCAATTTGCAAATTTGTCTGGAATAACAAAAAACCTAGGATAGCAAAAAGTCTTCTCAAGGATAAAAGAACTTCTGGCGGAATCACCATGCCAGACCTAAAGCTTTACTACAGAGCAATTGTGATAAAAACTGCATGGTACTGGTATAGAGACAGACAAGTAGACCAATGGAATAGAATTGAAGACCCAGAAATGAACCCACACACCTATGGTCACTTGATCTTCGACAAGGGAGCTAAAACCATCCAGTGGAAGAAAGACAGCATTTTCAACAATTGGTGCTGGCACAACTGGTTGTTATCGTGTAGAAGAATGCGAATCGATCAATACTTATCTCCTTGTACTAAGATCAAATCTAAGTGGATCAAGGAACTTCACATAAAACCAGAGACACTGAAACTTATAGAGGAGAAAGTGGGGAAAAGCCTTGAAGATATGGGCACAGGGGAAAAATTCCTGAACAGAACAGCAATGGCTTGTGCTGTAAGATCGAGAATTGACAAATGGGACCTAATGAAACTCCAAAGTTTCTGCAAGGCAAAAGACACCGTCAATAAGACAAAAAGACCACCAACAGATTGGGAAAGGATCTTTACCTATCCTAAATCAGATAGGGGACTAATATCCAACATATATAAAGAACTCAAGAAGGTGGACTTCAGAAAATCAAATAACCCCATTAAAAAATGGGGCTCAGAACTGAACAAAGAATTCTCACCTGAGGAATACCGAATGGCAGAGAAGCACCTGAAAAAATGTTCAACATCCTTAATCATCAGGGAAATGCAAATCAAAACAACCCTGAGATTCCACCTCACACCAGTCAGAATGGCTAAGATCAAAAATTCAGGTGACAGCAGATGCTGGCGTGGATGTGGAGAAAGAGGAACACTCCTCCATTGTTGGTGGGAGTGCAGGCTTGTACAACCACTCTGGAAATCAGTCTGGCGGTTCCTCAGAAAACTGGACATAGTACTACCGGAGGATCCAGCAATACCTCTCCTGGGCATATATCCAGAAGATGCCCCAACTGGTAAGAAGGACACATGCTCCACTATGTTCATAGCAGCCTTATTTATAATAGCCAGAAGCTGGAAAGAACCTAGATGCCCCTCAACAGAGGAATGGATACAGAAAATGTGGTACATCTACACAATGGAGTACTACTCAGCTATTAAAAAGAATGAATTTATGAAATTCCTAGCCAAATGGATGGACCTGGAGGGCATCATCCTGAGTGAGGTAACACATTCACAAAGAAACTCACACAATATGTACTCACTGATAAGTGGATATTAGCCCCAAACCTAGGATACCCAAGATATAAGATATAATTTGCTAAACACATGAAACTCAAGAAGAATGAAGACTGAAGTGTGGACACTATGCCCCTCCTTAGATTTGGGAACAAAACACCCATGGAAGGAGTTACAGAGACAAAGTTTGGAGCTGAGATGAAAGGATGGACCATGTAGAGACTGCCATATCCAGGGATCCACCCCATAATCAGCATCCAAACGCTGACACCATTGCATACACTAGCAAGATTTTATTGAAAGGACCCAGATGTAGCTGTCTCTTGTGAGACTATGCCGGGACCTAGCAAACACAGAAGTGGATGCTCACAGTCAGCTAATGGATGGATCATAGGGCTCCCAATGGAGGAGCTAGAGAAAGTAGCCAAGGAGCTAAAGGGATCTGCAACCCTATAGGTGGAACAACATTATGAACTAACCAGTAACCCGGAGCTCTTGACTCTAGCTGCATATATATCAAAAGATGGCCTAGTCGGCCATCACTGGAAAGAGAGGCCCATTGGACACGCAAACTTTATATGCCCCAGTACAGGGGAACACCAGGGCCAAAAAGGGGGAGTGGGTGGGCAGGGGAGTGGGGGTGGGTGGATATGGGGGACTTTTGGTACAGCATTGGAAATGTAAATGAGCTAAATACCTAATAAAAAATGGAAAATAAATAAATAAATAAATAATATGCTCTATGGCTCTTTGGAGGAAAGAGATAGGAAAGTTTTATTTAAGCTACACATATATATTCATATTGTGACTTACATATATTATAGTTGTTGTTTTTTCTTTAGGTAACTAATTCCTTAGGAATTTCCCAGACATTCTTACTGTTACTGTACCCTCCTTCACCCTCCCTCCTTCTTCACTTATCTTCCTCTCTATTCACAAATTAGAGCCCCTCCATTTTCCCATTTCACTCATCAGATTACATGTAAGCCATAGAATACAGATTGTTAAAGAATATACAATTCTCTGTACATCCTCAGTGTAATATCCTCAGTTATAATGTTTTCATCTCCAAGTTTATTAATTTGAATTTTATCCATCTTTTAACCTGGCTAAGGGTTTATCAATTTGGTTGCTTTTCTTAAAAAAAAAAACCCTTAATTTTCTTGATTCTTTGTATAGTTTGTTTGCTTGTTTGCTTCTATGTCATTGATTTCAGCCCTGTGTTTGATGACAGGAAATGACTCTTGCAAGGTTGAAATAAAATCTGACCATGTCAGCATTATCTTCCAGAATACTGCATGTCTCCATACCTCCCAGCATTTTTGGAAACTCTTGTTACCTTTGACACATCTCTGACTGCCTTTGCTGTGCCCCTGGAAGTGAACAGATTCAAACTAAGAGACAGTTGGTGTCTGGCAACTTATACAAGGCTAGTCTTGCCAGACACAATGAGCAGGCCGAGCTGAGCAGGAGCCATGATGTAGCACAGGGCCCCACAGTAGAGCAGGCCATCCGTGCATGCAGGCAACCTCAATTCATTTCTCTTAAGAGCCGATATTGTTCCATTGTGTAAATGTACCACATTTTCACGATCCATTAATCAGATTATGGTCATTTAGCTGATTCCATTTCTAGCTATTTTAAAGAGAATAATAATGACCATGAATGAACAATTATTTCTAGAAAACATATGGAGTACTCTGCCCAAAATGGTTTAACAGGATTATTTCATAGGTAGATTTCTAGCTTTTTGTGAAACTACCACACTGATTTCTAACATGGCTACACAAATTTACACTTATCCCCCAGATTAATAAGGATTCCCCTTCCTCATATGTACACCAGCATTTATCAGTTTCAGTTTTGGTGGTGTTGCTGTCTTGCTTGTTTTTGTTTTTGTTTTGTTTTTTGTTTGTTTGTTTGTTTTTAATCTTAGCCATTCTGACCATGGCAAGATGAAATCTCAAAGTGGTTTTGATTTGCATTCCCCAGTTGTCTTAAGGATGTTGAACATTTTAAAATGTTCTCAGACATTTATATTTCAACTTCTGATAGTCCTGTTTAGTTCCATGCCTTAATTTTTCATTTTTTTTTGTTGTCCTTTTCTTAATAATCTTAAGAGAACTTCATAGATGCTTCCGTATTTTCATCATTATCTTTCTCGTCATTCCATGCAACCCTCACTCCAAAATCTATGACGTCATTAATTATTATTTTAACATACATATGTATATGTAGATTCATAAATGCAACCTGTTGAATCCCTTTAGTGCTGCTTGCGTATATATACGATTAAGGCTGACCACTTAGGATTGGATAACATATTAGGGTTTGTTCTTGAAGAAGACTGATAGTCATTCTCTCTCTGTGTCTCTCTTTCTCAGAAGCCTTGTGAGATTTCCCTTATCCACTTTGGCATGTTAATTGATGGTGTCATATTTAGGTCTTGTTTTAGTGACCATATAGTTCAGATTTCATGACCACTGCCTCTCTGCTATACACAGAAATACTATTTCATAGCATGACCCCAGCTCTAAAAATATTTTTACTTCCTCTTCTGTGATATTCCCAGAGTCTTAGGTTCAGGGCTTATACTGTAGATGTATCAAATAGAATTGAGTAGCCCATAGTAAGTTGCTTTCTGTATTATGGCTGGTTGTAGATTTGTGTAATGATCTCCATCTATAGAAAAAGAAGTTTCTTTGATAAGGGATGAAGCTACACTTACCTCTGGGTATGATAAGTGTTCAGAATGCAGTTAAACTATAGTATAATACATTATACTAGTTTAGGAAATTTAAAGTATGATGTAGCCCTCTAGGGACCTTGGCTTCACCAGCAATGGGCAGTTGTTTCTTCCCTCCTAATGGGTAGCTATTGGTTACTCCTAGGATGTAAGTGACACTAATGTACTTTTTGGTACATTATAGACATCTTACCATTCTGGTCATTGTTGAAGCTTATAGGCATTCGAGCTGGGTAGGAGTATTGATTTTTTTCTTCATTAGCAGCCTGTAAAGTTTCTTCTGGTACTGTGAGAGGCAGTCCTCAGAAAGGACACATTCAGGTTAGATCCAGCTTTCACATCCTGTATCCTGTGTGGGGTCTTTAACTATAGGGTCTTACTTCTGATTTCTGGGAGAAAATGAAGGGCAAAAGCAAAAGCTCATATTACTTTAGGAGGAGCTTAGGCTAAAAACCCTAACTCAAAACTTAAAAGGAAGTTTCTCATGTCTGGTACTGGGGTTTTTGTTAAATAGTATATTGTTATTTGGGGGAGTATTGCCATTTCAAATGACATATGAAAAATATATGCATGCATGCAAACTTACACACATGTGTGTCTATGTGCATGCATACATGTGTGTGCATATATGTGTGTGTTTGTATATGTATGTATGTATGTATATGTGTGTATATATGTGTGTATGTGTGTATGTATATGTGTGTGTGCATGTGTGTGTATATGTATGTATATGTGTGTGTGCACATGTGTGTGTATATATGTATGTGTGTATGTGTGTGCCCACACAATTTTAAGGAAATATAAAACAAAATAACTTCTTGTGGCCTTTTCAACATTCTTAGTGCTCTTCATTCATTCTCCATGCCTTTCACCTCTGCCTTGCCCTGTTCCCCTTTCTCAGTTAAAGCTGGACCTCTACTTTCCCCATCTTCCCATTCATAGCAACTATGTCCTAACATCCCCTTCTCACCTACTCTGTAACAAAAGGTTCTGGGAAAACTGGTATTCCACATGCAAAAAAAAAAAAAAAAAAATGAAATCAGCTCGTATCTATGACCTTGCAAAGAAACCAACTCCAAATGGATCAAAAACCTAAATGTGAAACCTGAAACATTGAAAATGCTAAAAGAAAACATCAACAGTACCCTGTATAATGTAGGTGTAGGAAAGAACTTTTTAAATGTGGCTCAACTTGCCTTGGAATTGAGGCTAACAATTGACAAGTGCTGTTTTTAAAACTATAAATCTTCTGCAGAGCTAGAGAAGCAAATAGTCAAATAAAGAAGGCCACAGAATGCAAGATAACCTTTGCCAGTCATACATCTAACAGAGAAAAGAGATTCATGATATACAAAGAAGTAAAAAACCAAAGAGTTGAGAAACAAATGATCCAATTAAGAAATGGGCCATCACATAACATCTGTCCCGACAACACCGGGAGTAACTGGGGCCAGTGGGATCTAGGGATGCAGGAACCACACCCAACCAGTGGCACGGGTTCATTCCAGTCTGAAGCAGAGCCCTGAGCAGACCTTGGGCCCGAACTCTGCAGCTAGTCCCACAACACTCAGGGAAAGCTCCACTCCCAGGTGCTCTTAACACACCCAGGATCACAGGATCCCACAAGTTTAGGGGCTTGGTCACACCAGGATCTCGGTGTCCCAGAGGCAGCTCTACTCCCAGAAGCTCTGACACACCCAGGATCCCAGGATCCTAGGATCCCAGAATCCCAGAATCCCAGAATCCTAGAATCCCAGAGACAGCTTGACTCTGAGGAGTTATGACACAACCAGAATCACAAGGACAGGTTCCAGTCAGATATAGCGAGGGCAGGTAGCACTAGAGATAACCAGATGGCGGGAGGCAAGCATAAGAACATAAGCAACAGAAACCAAGGTTACTTGGCATCATCAGAACCCAATTCTCCCACCATAGCAAGTCCTGGATATACCATCACACCAGAAAAGCAAGATTCAGTTCTAAAATCACTTCTCATGATGATGATAGAGGACTTTAAGAAGGACATAAATAACTTCTTTAAAGAAATACAGGAGAACAGAGGTAAACAGCTAGAAGCCCTTAAAAAGAGGAAACACAAAAATCCCTTAAAGAATTACAGGAAAACACAATCAAACAGGTGAAGGTAATGAACAAAACCATCCAGGATCTAAAACTGGAACTAGAAACAATAAGTAAATCACAAAGGGAGACAACACTGGAGTAAGAAGAGATCAGGAAAGAGATCAGGAGTCATAGATGCAAGCATCACCAACAGAATACAAGAGATAGAAGAGAGAATCTTAGGTGCAGAAGATACCTGGGCAGATGTCATACAGACCCTAAGAGAACACAAATGACAGCCCAAGCTACTATACCCAGCAAAACTCAACTTCCGTAGATGGAGAAAACAAGATATTCCATGACAAAACCAAATTTACACAATATCCACAAATCTAGCCCTACAAAGGATTATAGATGGAAGACATCAGCACAAGGATGGAAACCACACCCTAGAAAAAGCAAGAAAGTAATGCTTCAACAAACATAAAAGGAGATAGCCACACAAACATAATTCCACCTCTAACAAAAAAGATAATAGGAAATAAAAATCTCTTTTCCTTAATATCTTTTAACATCAATGGACTCAATTCCCCAATAAAAAGACATAGACTAACAGACTGGATAGATAAACAGGACCAAGCATTTTGCTGCATACAGGAAACACACCTCAGAGACAAAGACAGACATTATCTCAGAGTAAAAGATTGGAAAACAATTTTCCAAGCAAATGGTCCCAAGAAACAAAGTGGAGTAGCCATTCTAATATCGAATAAAATTGACTCAATAGAAACAGATGTATAAAAGTTGGGGTCTTAACACTTATAATGAGCAGAATGCATAGAAACAAACACCTATTTAGGACTAATTGGCTATTCTGGGTCTTTTGTTGTTCCATAACAAATTGAGGATTTTCTTTCTATTTATGTGAAGAATGAAACAATGATATTGATTGTGATTTCATTGAATCAGTAAATTGTTTTGGTAGGCAGGTCTTTTTTTCAGTGTTAATTCCACCAAGCTTGGAAGGTCTTCAAATTCTAGTATGTTTCTTAATCTCTTTCTTTACACATTTAAAGTTTTCATTGTAGAGTTTTTTTTTTTACCTCTTTTGTTATGTATATTATAGATATTTTATTTTATTTGAGAAACTGGGAAGAGGAGTGTGCCCATGATCTCTTTCTCAGCAGGCTTGTTACTCATATGTATTAAGATTGGTAAATTGCTAAGTCAATTATGTATCATAACATTTTGCTGAAATTATGGATAATTTCTACAATTTTTCTAGTCAAATTTTGGGAACCTTGGGTATAAGATAATATTGAATTGAAAATAAATTGACTTAATATTTTCCCATTTGTATCCCTTCTCCTGCCTTATTGCTCCAGCTAATGCTTCAGTCACATTATGGATGAGCAGTAGGGAGAGTGGGCACTCCTCTTCCATTCCTGATGTTAATGGGGCTTTATTCATTTTATGAGGTTTTATTCATTTAGGATGATATTGGCCATGGGTTTGTCATACATAATCTTTATTATGTTGGAATATGTGACCTACAGCCCTACTTGTTCTAGGGCTTATATTAAGAAGGCATGTTGAATCTTATCAGTGGCTCTTTCTTCCTTCTTTCTTTCTTTCTTTCTTTCTTTCTTTCTTTCTTTCTTTCTTTCTTTCTTTCTTTCTTTCTGTTTCCATTGAGACAACCATATGTTTCTTGTATTCTTTGTCCATGTATTTGGTTTATTATATTTATTTCTTATATATGTAAAAAATAAAACTATGAAAAAATAAGAAAAAAGAAATGGGCCACTGACCTGAACAGTGAGTTATTAAAATAAGAAACCAAAGGGATAGGAAATATATTAAAAGAGTATTTAACATGTTTATTTAAATCAGGAGAATGTGAATCAAACCCACTTTGCCATTTCCCCTTATCCCCGTTGCAATGTCTAAATTCAACAAAAGAAGTAGTAACAAGTGTTGGAGAGGGTGTGGGGTATGAGAGGCTCTCATTCACTCCTGGGAGGATTGCAGATCAGCAGAGCCCATATGGAAACCAGTGCAAGGAATCCTTAAACGTCTAAAGGTAGCTCTCCCATGTGGCTCAGCTACAGCACCCCTTAGCATTTGCCCAGTCAACATTCTATTCCACAGATACCCAGAAAGAAGAAAAAGCCACTGATACTGTGTGGGGAATGAGAAGACATCATACTGAGTTAGGTAACTCAGACCCTTTCTTCTCTCATTTTGGGTTGCTACCTCCAAGTCTTGAGCCGTGAGTAAATGCACTAATATAGTCAATCATTTGTGAAGTCAATAGAGAGTGTTGGCAGCAGGAGTGGACCAATACAGAGGCAAATGGCAGAGCACAGTCATTGAAGGGGAAAGCAGGAAAATGGGAAGGCTCGGATTAGGGAGTGGAGAGACGGGTACAGGAGGAGGAGGGAAAGGGGAAAATTACAGTAAGGATGCCTGGAAAGGTCATGAGGAGCCATATATTAGCTACCTGAAAACACACAATACATGTAGGTCTTTGTATAAGTACATACACATATATATACTTTAAATGATTTTTCCTATCTGGGCTAATAATGCTCTTGGAAAGAGTCATAGACCTTCTTAAAAAAAAAAAAAAAACCAACATCACATATAGCCAATTGCATAAAATGTCTACTATCAGAATGAAAGGCGCAGATTAACATCAACCAAATAATAGTAGGTTATTTCAAAACTGTATTTTTATAATAGACGGGTACTCTGAGCAAAAAGAAAAACAAAAACATTAGAGTTAAATTACATATTACATAAATTTAATAGCTATTTACAGAATATTCCACCCAAATACCAAAGAATAAACATTCTGCACTGGGACACACAAAGGCTTCCCAAAAATACAGTAAATCCTGGGATCAAAAAACAATCTTCGCAAACTCAGAAACCCTGAACTACCTACACATTCTATCTGATGCTAATGCAACAAAATTTAAAACTAACAGCAAACAAATTACTAGTAAGTACACAAACTCATGGAGATTAAACAACGCACTACAGAATGGTTAATGTATTGAAAAGAAAATCAAGAATGAAATAAAACATTTCCTGAAGTGATATGAAACATATCAAGGCCCCTGAGACACACTAAAAGCACTCCTACAAGGGAAATAGATAGCTTTCTAAGTGACTAGGGTAAAAAAAAAAATCAGAAGAATAAACATAAGTGACTTAATGATGCAACTTAAAATTTGGAAAAATGAGAACAATGAATGTAAATACAGTTGACACCAAGAAATCAGAGGTAGAGGCTGGAGAGATTGGCTCAGTGATTAAAGGCACTGGCTGCTCTTTCAGAGGTCCCGAGTTTAATTCCCAGCAACCACATGGTGGCTCACAACTACTTATAATGTGATTTGATGCCCTATTCTGACACGCAGGCAAACATGCAGATAGAGTACTCATATACATAAAAAATAATCTTAAAAAAAGGAATCAGAGGTGAAATTAATGAAACAGAAGCAAAGAATCAACTAATCAGAGAGCTCATTCATTGAGAAGCTACACCAGATGGATAGACTCTGCCCCAGTTAACTAAAAGAAATGAATAGGACACATTAACAGAATCAGATGGACAGGGAAACATTAAAACGTCAATTAAACTCTGAAGCTATATGCATCAAGTCTCATCAACATGAGGGCCCCAAAGTGAGCTGAACAAAGAGGACACCAGCAGACATGCTAGTGTGGATAAGGGGGGGGGGGTGGAGATAAGGGGGTGGGAAAGGGGGAGGGAGAGGGGGAGGGGAGTCCATACAGGATCAGCTCTGCACAGAGCTACAGGCAACTAAGGAATGCTGGGAGTGGGAGAAATAGTCTTCCCCAGGGAAGAGTCTCCACAATTGATTATCAAATACCAAGTGGTCAGCCCTGAAAATATATACAAACAAGTAACATTATTCAGAGCAAGCAGGTTCTACTTATCTATTTAGGAATACACAGGCACAGGCATAGGCACAGGCAGACAGACAGACATACACACACACACACACACACACACACACACACACACACACACACACAGAGAGAGAGAGAGAGAGCAACAAATAGAGAAAAAGAAGCTATGAATTTGAACTCTTTCAAGTGTGTACATGGAGGTTTTAAAGGGAGGGAAAGGGAATAATTTAATTGCATTAGAGTTTCAAAACATAATTTAAAAATGTGTGTCCTATACAATTAGAAAATCTAAAAGCCATGAATTAATGCCTAAGTGCACATCATAGCTACCAAAGTTCTTCAAGCACGGCAACATGATTGCATCTATAACAACCAACAGGACAGAAGCAGTAACTTAAAATCTCTCAACTGAGACGAGCATGGGGTCAGTGCAGAATTCTGGCAGAACTTCAAGAGGAACCAACCCCAGCAGTACTCAAGTTATGCTCCAACATAGAGATGGAAGGACGTCTGAATCCAGTATTACCTGGAAGCTCAAACCAGGGAAAAACACCAAAGACTGAGGAGAACGAAAACAATCCTAAACAATAAAACCATTATTCAAGGTTTCACCACATGATTTCAAGTTATACTACAGAGCTATGGTAATAAAAACAGCATGGCACTTTCATTCATGGAAACAGAATTGAGGACTCATGTGTAACTCACACTCCTACAGACCCGGTGGTTTTGTTGTTGTTTGTTTGTTTGGTTGGTTTTTTGGTTGCTGTTGTTATTATTGTTGTTTGTTTGTTTTTTGTTTTGGGGGATTTTTGTTTTTGGTGTTTTGTTTTGCTTTGATTTTGGCAAAGAGGCCAGAAAAATACACCTTGGAAAAAAGACAGCATCTTCAACAAATGATACTGTTCCAACTGGATATCTACATGCTGAAGAATAAAACTAGATCCTATTTCTCACTATGTGTAAAACTCAGCTCTAAATGGATTGGGGACCTCAACATAAGCTCTGATACCCTGAATCTGACAGAGGAGAAGGTAAGGAATATAATTCAATTTATAGGTACATAATGTACTTTCTGAATAGGATCTGAGTAGCATAATCATTGAGACTAATAATTGACAAGTTGGATTTCATGAAAGCAAAACTTGCTTCTGTAGTACAAAGGAAACTTAATCAACTGAAGATACCAACAGAATAGGTAGAGGGGGGACCCTTACCCTCTATATACCTGGCAGCTAATTACTACCTACAATACACGAAGAACTTTAAAAATACCCATAAAACAAGCCAATTTAAAAACCATGATATGGAATGGAAGAATGAGAAGAAGAGGGGAAGACGTAGAAGGGGGAGGAGGAGGAGGAGGAGGAGGAGAAGGAGGAGAAGGAGGAGGAGGAGGAGGAGGAGGAGGAGGAGGAGGAGGAGGAGGAGGAGGAGGAGGAGGAGGAGGAGGAGAAATACAATGGCTGGGAAATACTTTTTTTAAATGTTCACCATCTGTAGCCATACCAGGAGGATGTGAATACTTAGATTTCATCTCACCCTAGTTGGGATGGCTGTGATTAATCCCACAAATGACAACCAAAACTGGTGAAGATGTTGGGAAAGGGGAACCCTCATTCATTTCTGGTGACAATGTGAACAGGTTTCAGGTACTACAGAAACTAATTGATCAGTTCCTTAAAAATCTAGAAATAAAACTACTGTATATAACCTAGCTATACCTCTTCTGGGCCTATACTCAAAGGACTGTACTTTTCACTACAGAGATACATACTCATTTATGTTCATTTCTGCTTTGCTCACAGTAGCCAAATATAATGGATAACGAAACTGTTGTACATATACACAATGGAATATTATTTAGCTGTAAAGAAAACTACAGTTTGCATGTAAATGGTGAAACCAAAAGACATTACACTAAGTGAAGTAACACAGACACAAAGAGATAAACCGTTCATATTCTCCCTCAGATGTGGATCCTAGCATCAAAGTTTCAGATTTTTGTGTTTAACTTGTATTACCTCTTAAAGCAAGGAAATTAGAAAGAAGCCATTGGTGAGGAGGAGCAAGAAAGGTATCAAAGAAGTGGGGAGTGGCAGAACACAGGTGACACGAGGAGGAAAATAGGGAAGGAGGAGTTGGGAATACATTAACATTAAATATTTGAAAAAGCCATATGGAAACCTACTATATGTATATGTGTGTGTATGTATAATGCATTTACATATAATATTAATGTTATATATATATGGGATATAATATATATTTATATACATTTTAAAATTGGTGTTACCCACATGTTGGCAAATACAAAGCTCAATGTCCCTCCCAGGGATCGTCACAACAATACACACTACTCCCATTTCCCACCAGAACTTGATTCTAAGACCCTGTTGATGAAAGCACCACATACTTTGGTCACAAGACACGGAGAACTAGGTTAGTAGTGCATAGGGAGACGGCTCCTTGCTACTTCACTTGCATAGCCCCAGAAGGTGCTCCACAGTCTGCTGGAGGAGAAAGACATCAACAATCTTACCCAGATGTGAACTACATGAGCTAAAATAATGACTAGCAGGGGGAGAGATGCTTACAGTACAACATGGCATGAACGTCACAGTGGAAGCCAACAACACTCAGACTGCGTTTACCTCTCGATCCCAATGAATGTCTGGTACTGTGCATCTCAACGAGAGCACATGACAGGTGAACGGACCACTATTATTTTGCTCAGTGGACATGTTTTAAAACTCCTCTCTAAATTTATATCTCTATACTCATGTAAGTCCATCTCTCAGTCCTCATCAGAAAAGCTTCTTTGTGGGTTAAATGGCAGTTAATAGTACAAAAAAAAAAAAAAACCCTCGCAAAGTGTCTTTGAACTGCTCAGCCAGAGGTGATACATCTGTACCACACTCACACTCCGAGGGTCTCATGGACAATGCAGGGAGATGGAATTGTTCTCTGTAAGAGTCAAAGGTTGGGGAAGTCTGGAACAAAACAGTATCTCCTGGAGGTGATGCAGCCACTATACTCATGAAGTCACAGCAGCTATAGTTGCCTACACAAGAGCAAGCCAGGCAACATTCCAGCATGGTAGGGGCAGGGGCTCACGAACCCCCACTTAGCCTCACTGAGGGGTTGTTAACAGTTGTCATCTTCTGCAGAAGGGAAGATTACATGTCTTTAAGGGTGTGGTTCCCAGTAAGTTCACCACACTCCAGTGGATGACCGAAAACCTATGAGATATGAATATATGGGCAATCCAAATGGGACTTGGCAGGTTATTAAAAAATAATAAAAGAGGACATGAAGTTAGGTGGGAGCTTGGGGCAGATCATGGAGAAATTGTGGGGAGGACTGGAAGGTGGATATTATCAAAATATAGTGTATGCCTTTATATAATTTCCAAATGATTAGTAAAAGTATATTAAAAAAAAATAAAAGCACTGAAAAGTAGTTGTCTTAGTCAGGGTTTCTATTCCTGCACAAACACTATGACCAAGAAGCAAGTTGGGGAGAAAAGGGCTTATTCAGCTTACACTTCCACATTGCTGTTCATCACTAAAGGAAGTCAGGACTGGAACTCAAGCAGGTCAGGAAGCAGGAGCTGATGCAGAGGCCATGGAGGGATGTTCCTTACTGGCTTGCTTTCCCTGGCTTGCTCTGCTTGCTTTCTTATAGAACCCAACACTCAGGGATGGCACCACCCACAAAGGACCTTTACCCCTTGATTACTAATTGAGAAAATGCCCCACAGCTGGATCTCATGGAGGCATTTTCCCAACTGAAGCTCCTCTCTCTGTGATAACTCCAGCCTGTGTGAAGTTGTCACACAAAACCAGCCAGTACAATAGTCATCTGGAAGATGTAGTGATGAACCAAACCTGGGCTTTGGTTTCCCCTCACAAAGATAGTTCTCAATAACTTCAACCCAGAGCCCTAATTACTCTCACTTTGAAGGACTTGAAAGTCAAAAAGGCAGCAGAGAGGCGATGTGAGTTTCTCTGGGTGAGTGGAGCAGAAAGAAGATGAAGACACACTTGTCTTTTCTCATTTTGCCATAACTGACTGAGCTGAGGAACTACAGGAACTTGCCCCCAATGCACATGTATACTTGAAATCTTAAAAGTGCCAAGGTCACCATGAACTTATTTATTTATAATCTTTACTAAGTAATAGCTATTACCAAAAGATAACAGATGAGGTGTTTTCCCTATTGGCAAGGATATAAACCTTGGTAAAAAAAAATCCCTTGCCAAGTTTGACAACCATGGGGGCCAGGGGAGCAACTCAGAGGTTGCAATAAATGTCTGGTTCCTGCTGTAAGATCAGGAACCTCATTCCTTCTGATCTAACTCTTCACCTGGCCTCAACAGCAGAATGCTGTGCGGTCACTGTGGAGGCTCCCAGAGTACTTCTGCATGGCTACATCCTCTCACCACCATGTCTGAAAACTGTTACCCAAAGAACATGGCAGCTTCAGAACCACAGCTCTGCTGGGCAAACGGCTCCCATGTATACAGCCAGGACATACCCTTGACCCTTCTATGTGGAGTCTGAGCAACTTTTTTCCCCTCCAATTTTGTTTCTGCCTTCATTTTATTTAACATAACCTCACTATGGTGCCCAGGCTGACTTCAAACTTCAGGCCTTTAAGTATTTGAGGTCCAGGCTCCTTAGTCTACAGCTATGGGGTCTCAACTTCAACTTCTTCTTCTTCTTCTTCTTCTTCTTCTTCTTCTTCTTCTTCTTCTTCTTCTTCTTCTTCATTTACTTTTTTTAATTAGGTTTTTTCTTCATTTACATTTCAAATGCTATCCCAAAAGTCCCTCATACCCTCCTCCCCTACTCCCCTACTCCCCTACCCCCCTCCCACTTCTTGGCCCTGGCATTCCCCTGTACTGAGGCATATAAACTTTGCAAGACCAATGGGCCTCTCTTCCCAATGATGGCCGACT
Organism: Mus musculus; assembly: GCF_000001635.26. Classification (NCBI taxonomy): domain Eukaryota; kingdom Metazoa; phylum Chordata; class Mammalia; order Rodentia; family Muridae; genus Mus; species Mus musculus. The sequence goes on along the minus strand of NC_000076.6, from coordinate 59,014,250 downwards.
AGGCCATCTTCTGATATATACACAGCTAGAGACACAAGCTCTGGGGGTACTGGTTAGTTCATATTGTTGTTCCACCTATAGGGCTGCAGACCCCTTCAGCTCCTTGGGTGCTTTCTCTAGCTCCTTCTCAACTTCTTTACATGCCAATCTGCTTCACAATGGATGGTTAGATAGCGTGTTGTTGAACAAAGTTAAGTCACATACCCAAAGGAAAGAGTGAAATGATCTCACTCACAATGCGGACTTTTAAAAGGAGTAGAAATTAACAGAGAATCAAGCCATGATTACAAGATGTGGAGGAGAAAATGTGTCACAAGATACAAAGTACTAGACTGTGGCACAAACAAGCCTGAGAGCTAAGGCGTGACAGGGGCGCTATGGTTCATAACAGCTGTCGAATCCCACTAAGGATTTCTGTAGTCGGAGTAAACTGCAGCTGTCCTTGCCAATGGGAGCAGGAGTAACAATGTGAGCTGACGAATGAGCTAATTTACTCCACTACAGTAACCACTTAACTGCGTAAGCATCCTATGAGATGTTGCACACCCTAAGTATACAATTAAATTTGCTTTTGAAAATGTGGGTCACGCTCCCTCTGCCTATCTCTAATTAAAGATTTGGTTCCCGAGGAGGTAGTCTTACTCTGAAATTCTGGGACAAAGCCTGCACGGGCAAAGTAGAAAGGGATGGTTGCAGGCTACCCATCATAGGGTTGATAATCCAGCCACCGAGGGATTCCTCATCCAGATCCCTGATGGAAGCTGTGCTTGAGAGCCTGACACCAGCTGAGGTGCCTGGGTGAGGTCAGTCTGTGGCTTCCCAACAAGAAAACTCACCATCTCCATTATCCTATGCTGTTCTGTGGTTAGACGTCAGACAGGGAGTATATACAGACAAGGCATGACATTCAAGAAAGGCATTGAGAAGGCCTTGATCTCACTGTATACTAAGGATATAACCAGGATAGGGTAGTTGTTAAGGAGTTACAGAGCATGGTTTGCAAACCATGCTGCTAAGGAACATGGTTTCAAGAGGAGAGGTGTGTATTAATTAATATGGAAAGTTCAGAAGGGTGTGGACTGAGGAAACATCACTGGGCTTGGGGAAGGGGGGACAAGTACTGCCTAGGTATGCTGCAGGAGCCAGAGCCTTCACTACGGGGTGAGTGAGGCAGGTGGTAGCTCAAGATAGCCCATGGAGGATAGCTCTGAGCTAGAGTCACAGCATAGGACAACGGGTGAAGACAGAGGCAAGAAACCAACAGAGAGGGCTCAAATCAAATGTAAAAACAACCCCATCTTTACCTTCTAGAGTCATTATTTTTACTACTGTCCCTGTGAGCAACCTATCCTGGTAAGAACATCTGTTCATTGTGGTGGTTCTGGGATTTGATGACAGATGGAGTTGACTTGCAGATATAACAAAGAGAGTCTCAGAGAGGACCCTGGATGCCTGTGTAGTTCGAGGACAGAAGCCAGGACGAGAAGCCTGGGGTTTATAGTGTCAGACACATGGCAGGCACGCTAACTTCCCACAGCAGTCTGCTCAGCAGAGCCCAGCCACACACTCTAAACTTTGGCTAGACTTTTGAGGAAAACTTGCATAAGCCTCTTCCTTTCCTTTTCGAGATCTAAAACTACTTGGCAATCACAGAGTTACACACTGGCTTGTGGATTACAGGGATATACTCTTCTTGAACCAAATTCGGTGTCTTGCCAATGGGATGTCCACACCCATCACAATGGTCCAGGTCTCTAATGACCACCAGATACCAGGAATACTACATCTATGAAAACTCTTTAGCTAAGGTTGGTGCATGTGTCATGTGCCCAAGACCTATGCCTTTCCTGCAGGACTAGGAATGTCCTGAATTAGTAATTATCTTTCCAGCCTCGAGTCTCCTGGAGGAAGTCACATTTGGAGTCTACCCAGGTGCAAGGCTTAGGGAGTGGCATCAGTGGGCACCCTGGCTAAGTGGGTAACAGAAGCTCAAACCTTGGGAGCTATAGCGTGGAGCTTCACTTAGACCCTTGGTCCTCAAGGGTGTGTCTGTGCCCCATCTGTGGCTGAAGTTGGAAGCCTTGGGGAGGGTGGTGGGTGAGGATAAAGGGTTCCAGATGACGCATTATCTTATAATTAATTTCTAGGAATATGCTGAATTTCCTAGTAAAGACTGATCAAAAACAGTAGGCAGTTATTCCTCATAGTTGGGTTTGCACTGTAGCATCCCTCTCCCAGTTCTCAGGCCTTCTGACCAAGGCTGAAAGTGTCTCCAGCTCTAAGACCTTTTGCATTTGGCTGAGTCAGAGCTCTAGCTTATAGATGGCTTGTTGCCTGACTTCTCAGCTCCTGTAACTGCACAAGCCTTTTCTTAATACACGTCCTTTCATACATTTATCTAGCCATCTCTTTGGAGAAACCTGACTCACACACAACCTCTCTTAAGCTTCCTTCCTGAAAATGTTCTAAAAATTAACAAGTCAAAAGATAAAAATGACAAGCGCCACCAGATGGCAAATATCAGAGCATCACAGTGCCACAGAGCATGCCCCGGATCACAGCTGCAAAATCACGGCTTTTTCTCAGTGGGAGCGCTATGTTTAGAGGCGGGGGTTCAAAATAACATCTCTATAGTAGATGAAGTAATGAGCTACTGTGTCTCAGGAGAGGATGAACCCAAACCAGTAGGCAGCTGACTGGCAATGCAATCCAGAGCTGACGCTAGGACCACCATATAGGAGACTGTTGCCATTAGTAACACTTACTTTGGGACTGATTACATCGATTTAGCTTAATCAGGAGTTTAGTTTTGCTACCATTATTTTTTCTTCAGTATCTATAAATAGTACCAGAAGTTTCCCATTCACCATGCAGGATTTGTTTAACACCCAGATGTAGTGACATCAGATCCAGGGGTTGGGTCTGATGCGATCTGACCTATTCCTGTGTGTTCCTATCTGCTCTGGGATGAGGGTGCTGCCACTCCCTGTTACTAGCTCCTCCCCAGTCTCTTTCAGTACCTTGCGTATGGTGTTGATAAAATGCACGAAAGGTGTTCTAGACCTCCAGCCTCCAGACAACTTGGATTGCTGCATCTCACAAACGTGACAAGGTGGGTCACAGGCCACACCTCTATTGCAGAGGTAAAGAAAGGGAGACACACTCAAGTGGATCTGTGTGTAAAACCCATGATGTCCCTATCTCACCTCAGCTGGCTGAGAGCTGGGTTGAGATCTATGAATGTGCTCTTTTGGAGCCCTGTATAAAGGGACTGTGCTGGACAGGGGTCTTCAGGTGGGTGCTCAAGCTCCAGGGCAGGGCTAAGACTCTGACAACTACAGTCCTTCAAAAGCAATCCTATGGGCCATTTAAACCATCCTCGAACTCTTGACTGGGGCAGGAGGAATTTCTCTAGGAGGGCGTTTTACTTCCATTAACCACAAGCACATTCTGTGAAACAAAGATAATGACACTACTCTGCCTCTCCGGGAGTGAGGACTGGAAGCAAGGCCCTGTTCAACACTGGCCTTGGTTCTTTTCCAAACCCCTGGATCCCCATCACTCCAGTTTCTAATGGTGAAGGACTCAGGCATCTCCTTTTTACATCTCAGACTTCCAGTCAATGTGCACCATCCAACTGTCATCTGATGACTGGAAAGATGCCCTTGGTCAAGCCAAGGTTAGCAGCACCGCTAGCCACTGGTTCTCAGCTTTCCTAATGCTGTAACCCTTTCATACAGTTCCTCATGTTGTCATGACCCCCAAATTATTCTTATTGCTACTTAAGTGTAGTTTTGCTACTGTTATGAATTGTAAATCCCTATGTGTTCAAATGGTCTTAGGTGACCCTAAAAAGGTCAGCTCAGGAACTTTGGAGAGGCCATGGAACACTTGCCCCTCTGGAAGGGAGGGGCTGATTACATTCCTCAGACCTTAGGGAGGCGGGACTGGCCACCAGAGCTTGTAGACACATTCTGAGATCTTTGGCCACCCACCTCGTTCCCTATGGACCAATCAGTTTAAAGGTCACATTGTTTTGCCAATCATATTGTACCTAATGGTGGTGGCCCTGAGAACTGTATAAAGGCTCACTGGATGGGCTACGCATGGTTGCTCTCTGCCCATGGGCAGGGGTGACCCCAGCATGCTGGATTAAATAAAACTCCTCTTGCTTTTGCATCATTCCCATCTCCACATTGTTCACTCAGGGGTCTCCGGTAAGTTAAGGCGTGTCAGAGTCTTACAACCCCTCTGTGAAAGGGCAGTTGGATCTCCAAAGAGGTTGCAATCCACAGGGCAGAACTGCTGTGCTGGATAAAGGTCAAGGTGGCAATTCTGGAACCTGGGGCCATGGATGGGGCTGGGGCAGCAGCCAAAGGAGCTGGGAAGGATATGAGATGTCTTGGGAGAGCACAAATGCACAGAGGCAGTCCTGGGGCAGCTGGGGTATGAGGGCTGCAGGAGAGTGGCAGGGTGACAGTTGTACGGTACACAAGGAGCTATGGAGATGGGGCCTGTCTTCTCAAAGTAGGGCTGTTCAGAAGCACAGGTTGGACCAGCTTCAGCCACACCTGCAACCTCCCCCTCCCTGTGTTTATCTGGCAAGCCCAGGCAGGAGCCAGCCACAGCTAGAGAACACAGCACAGCTTGCAGTATATGCTATTATTCATTTAAGGGGCACTAAGGACTCAATATTACTGCCCACATCCCACAAAGATAGGAAGGCGAGGCCAGACATGAGTTTCTTGGAGAGCTGGCAGGGTTCTAGCCAGACACTTGCCCTCAAACCTGCTGTTGCTGTACATCAGGTCCCAAGATGTAATGGCTGCCCAAGAGACCCTCTATATTGCATGAATTAAGATATGTCTATGGTACAGGGTCAATGCACTGACCATATTTCTTCATGAACATTAGGATCAGGGGACAAGGAACATACAGGTATACCTGGTACCTGTGCAGGCCAGAAAAAGGCACTGGATTCCCAATAATTAGAGTTTCAGATGGTTGTGAGCTGCCATGGTGGTGCTGGGAATAGAACCTAAGTCTTTTGGAAGAGCAGCCAGTACTATTAACCACTGAGCAAACTCTCTAGCCTCTTGAAGGCATGTAAAAGGGACTGCTCTAGAAACCAGATTAGTGGAAAGCAGAGGGTGAGGGTTCAACCATCTGCTCTTTGAATGTACCTGTAAACCTAGAGTGGCCTATGAAGGGCCTAAGGGATCAAGTTTCAATCTATGCCCCAGTTCACAGTCTCCTTGGTATGTTCTTAGCCCATTCACAAAACAGGCGGATACAGCAGAGGCTCTATTTACCTGCATTAGAGTACCCATAAAGTTATTTAATTACCTATTTGGAGCATAAAGGACAAGCACACATGCATCCCAGAGTATGCTACTTTATAACTGCAATGGTACTCAGACAAGATGAGGACAATCAGACCCTTGGATGACTGCGGCACAGGTTCCTGGCATCATCCAGTTTTCTCTGCGTTTAGAGCCTTATGATGCAGATTCCTCCAGGTGTTCAGTGAACACATCTTTTTCAGAAAATGTGAGATTCAACCATACTGCACTTTTCTTTTTCATCCCCCTTATGGGATAGTCACATATGCATGTCACAGCATACAGCATATAACACACATCAGCATGGGGCCCAACATCTTCCAGAACCTATAGGCCCTCTGATCATCTACAAAGCGGAGGTGATCATCATTTCTAACATCTACATTATTGGAAGATAAGTTAAACATGGAGAACGTATTTGACATTCAGTCTTAGGACTTCAAGACTGCATAGCATATGACACTCATACAGTAAGCATTCTCAAGGAGCAATACAGAGAGGAAGGTATATCAATGCAGTGTGTAAAAGCTGCAGGGAGCATTAAAGGCAATGGTAGGTATAACAGTATGGCCTGGAGACAAGGGTGATATGTATGCATGAACTGCCTGTCATTTCTCAGGCAGGTCTTGGACCTCTTGGGCAGTCAATCCAAAGTAAATGTTATCTAGAATATTTGGGGAAGGCAGTGGGCAGTGGTGAGAGCTGAGGCTGGAAAAAAAAATACTGACAGCAAGATTGTAGAAGGTCTTGAATGCCAGGCAAAGCCATTATTAGACCTTTACACTGTGAACAGTCAAGTCCTGTGGATGCTTCTAACCAATGTCCACTGCATGTCCAACCTGATGTCCATGTTTCCTGCCGGCCCTTCCTCTGGTTCTCAAGTTCCTAGTACCAGCTGTGCCTGCAGTCATGAACAAATCAGAGTCTTTTGTGGGACACCATGTGGGATTGGAGAATGAAAGGGAAAGCCTAAAGCAGACCGTCTATGTTCTATACCCCAGCATGGGGCCCAGCACCTTCCAGAACCTAAAGTCTCTCTGATCATCTACAAAGTGGAGGTGCCATCATTTTCTAATATCTTTGTTATTGGATGCTAAATTTAGTACTAAGAAAATATTGGACATTCCTTCTTAGCTTATAGGATTCCCTCAGTGGTCATCAGACAAAAACATTTGGCCTGGGACTAACAAACGGCAACACACAGAGATGGGCAAATACTCTTGTACAAATAGCCCTGGGTGGACAGGCTCACTGCTGAGCCTCAGCTCAGCAACTGTCCTGAGGTGGCACCTGGACACAGAAAGGAATCAGGAAACAAACGAATTAGCCTCAGGTTCCCTCTGCTGAGGGACTCTTACTGGATGAGTTTCAAAGATAACAAGAATGTAAGGAGTGGGGTTGGGACATGGCCAGTGGTTGGTAGTGTTCCACAGTGATCTGTGTGGGTGTGCAGGGAGCTGCTGCCTCCCCACGAACCCTGAGAGACAGCACGGTAGGATTCAGACATCTCAGACAAAATGAGGGTGGGGAAGACTGCCTGAGTCCTACCCTTGAGCCCACAGGGAGGAGACAGCAGCCAGGCTGGGAGGAAGCACTGCAAGTGGCCTGAGGAACCGTCATTCACCAGGGCGGATTAGAAGCCTCCAGGAAGCAGGAGGCCTTACACAGTGGGGAAGAAGCTCCTATTGCAGAAAGGGGCTCCCCCCAGGTCACGGCCCCAAGTTCTCATAAATCAAACAATGATGGGCTACAGGTGTGTCGGTAAGCTTACCTCCACGTACAGGAGAGGGAAGATGCCGATCTTGTCTCCTAGCATGCCTTCAGCCCAATTATCATCCACTCTCCGGATCACAGTTAAAACTTCGTCCTGAAGGTTCCAGAGCCCACCATGTGTGCATGGGGAAAAGGAGACAAGAGAGAAGTTAGAATGGAAGCACTGAGAGGAAGAGTCTAAGGGGACAAGCCACAGAGTCAGATGATCACACAAGACAACCTTCCCTCCATTTCAGCCACAATCTCACTCTGCCCCCTCCGTGTCCCTCCATCTTATCATAACTGAAAATAGTTCCCAAATGAAAAGTCTAACAATTTGCTGTGTAGTCAGTGTTTTAAAATAAATGTTCTTAATATTTATTTAATGAACTAAAAATTGCTTCAAGTAAGGATAAATTCACCCATTTAATACAGAATTCTAATATAAATTGTTTTTAAGCTTCTAGCTCCATATTAAAGAAGAAGAGGAAGAGGAGGAAGAAGAGAAAGAGGAGGAGGAGGAGAAGGAAAAAGAGAAGGAAGAAGAGAAGGAAGAGGAGGAGGGAGAGGAGGAGGAATAAAGGTTCAACTATACTTAGTTGTAAGTATATAAAGCTTTGTGTTCTTTTACATCCTTTGACATATCAGACACGATCAAGTGCATGTGTACAAAGTGGAAACAGATGGAAAGAGAGACGCAGAGATGAACATGGAGGGAGGTGGGTGCCTCAGGAGGGAGGTGGGTGCCTCAGGAGGGAGGTGGGTGCCTCAGGAGGGAGGTGGGTGTATCAGGAGAGGGATGGGTGCCTCAGGAGAGGGATGGGTGCCTCAGGAGGGAGGTGGGTGCCTCAGGAGGGAGGTGGGTGTATCAGGAGAGGGGTGGGTGCATCAGGAGAGGGGTGGATGCCTCAGGAGGGAGGTGGGTGCCTCAGGAGGGAGGTGGGTGCCTCAGGAGAGGGATGGGTGCCTCAGGAGGGAGGTGGGTGCCTCAGGAGGGAGGTGGGTGTATCAGGAGAGGGGTGGGTGCCTCAGGAGAGGGATGGGTGCCTCAGGAGGGAGGTGGATGCCTCAGGAGGGATGTGGGTCCATCAGGAGAGGGATGGGTGCCTCAGGATGGAGGTGGTGCCTCAGGAGGGAGGTGGGTGCCTCAGGAGGGAGGTGGGTGTCTCAGGAGGGAGGTGGGTGTCTCAGGAGGAAGGGAGGTGTCTCAGGAGGGAGGGAGGTGTCTCAGGAGGGACGTGGGTGTCTCAGGAGGGAGGGAGGTGTCTCAGGAGGGAGGGAGGTGTCTCAGGAGGGACGTGGGTGTCTCAGGAGGGAGGTGGGTGTCTCAGAGAGGTAAGGCTGGGACACAGGCTGCTGGTGAAGATGCAGATGTTCTTGACATATCCTCAGGCACCTGGAGCCCTAGGCAGAGGGTATGGGGAGATATGAATACTGAAAAGCAATGAGTCAAGGAGTGCAAGATGATTAGGCATCAGCTTCTAGGAGGAGTGTGGCTGCCCCAGGGATTGAGGGAGGATGGTGTCACACAGGAGAGTCTGGCCATCTGTACCCACCCCAACCAATACGCTCCTGGCTTCATCTTTTAGCAGGCAAGGAATACCTTAGATCCCTCACCACAGCATATCTTCCCTGACTTTTTTCTATCAAAACTTCTTTGGGTATTTACTGCAAGGCCAGATGGCCCAGCAGGAACTGTAATGTGTTTGGAACTGGGGACCAATGACACTTGATGGAATAACATATTATTCTGCCTGCCTTCTCTGGAAGCCTACAGACTGGGAGTGAAGCAGAATGACAGGCTTGGTAGCATCCCTCCAGGTCAGGGGAACGGCATGTCAGGTCTGTCAGTAGATGGCATAAGACTTTTGGAAAAGATGCTATGCTAGAGGCTGTAGTGGCTGACAGGATGCACATTTTCCAGTGATCATCAAAGTTAGGAGAGCTGTCTGATGGGAGCTGGGCACAACTCCAGAGGATGCGTGTACTGAGGACCGAGGAGTTGCTCCCCATGTGACCACAGGGTAGCCTGTGGGCTTACCACAGTCACTTCTCATTTATTCTGCTCTAACGTTCAGTTTTCCAACAAGGAAACAAACAAGGCTGGGAAACCTGGTTATATAAAAGCCAAGGAGTGAAAGTAGATCTACTTGCCCTGAGTAAAACTCCATTCGGAGTGGATCAAAGACTTCAAGGTACTCGCTAAGCTTTGAAACTGCTGGAGGAAAACGTAGAAAAGCACTTCAGGAAATAGGCACAAGGCAGGACTTCCTTAAAAGACTCGAGTAACACAAAACCATGAGAACTGTAAAGGGGATTATACAAAATATAAATTCTTCTGCATAATGAAGAGACAGTCTACTCAATAGGAAAATACATCCAACAGGGAGTTAGTATCCAGAGCCTATAAGAATTCAGAACGCTGTATCCCCAAACACCAAATCATGTGATCAACTAAGTATGTTTATGAATGGAACAGCTAAAGTATGTTTATGAATGGATCTCAAAGGAAGAAATACAAATGGTCAATGTGGGAACAGGGAATGGGAAGTTGGGGGAAAAGAGATGAGATGGAGCCCACATTGCCCGGGATTCAGACTCTGGAGACCAGCATTAGAGTGCAGATCTAACTTTATTGCTTATTACATGAGCTTATTATAAAGCTTTTTAACCAATTATGACATGTTTATGTATTTAAGGGCAAATCCTGGTACAACTGGTGTTGTTCAGCAGAATCTGACTCTTCTGTCCAGGAGCCTGTAATGGGAGGGTACAATCCCCCACCCCCACGCCCAGGGGTGGTTTCTATGAAGACACGAGAAGCAACCACCACCCTGGCCTTGGGTCCTTTGTGTTGTCTCACGGGCATGCCGAGGAGAGCCATGTCAGATCAGATATCGTGTACAGTGGATCAGGAATCCCTGGAGCTTGTGACTCCTCGCTCTCTGTCTCACTTCTTCCTCCACCAAGTTCATTTCCACATCCCCCATAGCCAATAAATAGTTAAAGAAAAACAAACAAACAAAAACATTATCCTTAGCCATCATGGAGGTAATAACTCAAACTGCCTTCAGAGTTAACTCTCCCAACCCCCCCCCCCCCACCTCATTTGTCCCAGTCAGATGGATTTTATCAAGAAGTAAAATGGAAACAATTGCTGGGTGGGAATATAAACCTTATTATAGTCACTATGAAAATTAATATGAAGGTTCTTCCAAAAAACCAAATAGAAGCACCACACAAGCCAGCCACATGACCGCTGGGCAAAAGAGGGCAATGGGTCCCCTGGAATTGTTGTTATAGAAGGTTGTGAGCTACCATGTGGGAACTGGCAATTGAACCCGAGTCCTAGTGCACCTAACCACTAAGCTACCACTCCAGAAATATAATTTTAATCTTTTCTTCTTTGCTATCTGTATATATGCCTATCTGTTTGTCTGTCTATCTGTCTATCCACTTCCCTATATACCTATTTGTGGTTGGTTGTGTGTGTGTGTGTGCACACATGTGCACGTAGAGCTCGGGAGACAACTTGCTTGGGTTGGCTCTCTCTTTCTACCATGTGAGTCCTGGGGATGAAATTCAGGTTCTCGGGCTCATGGGTGGTCACCTTACACTTCTAATTATGCCAAGCATCTTCCAGAACTGTAAGTTCTGAAAGTTTCTTTGCTGTCTAAGTAATTTTTATGCTTTTAAAGGTCTTTGGTGTTAATTACCCCCTCTTATTCTCTCCTTCACCCTGCCCTCCCATTCCCACCCCATTTGACCTTCCCTGTTCTATGTGTCCCCATTTACCCTGATACGATTATATTTATCTCCCTTGAAAGCCCCTTCCCATGACCCCTTATTAATTTCCTAAACTCAATAGATAGTTCAAAGGAGACACACATATAGGAAGATTTAAAGCTAACATCCACGAATGAGCAAAAACCATGGGACATTTGTCTTACTGGGTTTAGGTTGCCTCCTTCATGATTTCAGTTCCACCCATTTATCTGTGAATCTCATGATCTCATTCTTCTTAACAGATGCATGATCTGTTATCATTATAATAATTTCATCAGTTGATGGGCATCTAGGCTGCTTCTACCTCCTGGCTACTGTGAGTACAGCAGCAGCAAACATGGATGACCAGGGCTCTTCGTGGTAAGACATGAAGTCCTTTAGGCATACGCTCAGGAATGCTATAGCTAGATTATACAGTAGACCTATTTCTAGCTTTTTCTTGACATTTTGGCCCAACTACCAGGAAGGAGGGGCTGATAAGCGCACAAGCATCACAGCCAGAGTTTCTGGCTCATGAAGACTGGGTCCCAGTCCCAGACTTCTCAAATGTATAGCACAGCCTGCCTCTTCCCTTCCTCATCACATCACTAGGGCTACTTATGGTCATTCTTTTTCTGAAGCCCAATATGTCTATCTATTGTGAGAAAATGTCAAGGCATATAAAAAGACAACTAAACTCAAAACAGAAATCAAATGCTGGTTGGAAACTAAGCTCCAGAGACGGCGGCTGATGGGAATCAGCAGACTGGGGATTTACAACAATCGTTAGGAAGATGCTCTAAGTTGCATGGGTAAAGCAGACAGCATGCAGGAGCAGATGGGCAGTGTAAACACAGTAAGAGCCATAAGGGGAAGAACTAGAAAAGAAACGCCAGTTCTCAAACCCGAAGTGACAGAAATGAATGCCACCTCGGATAGGCGCATGAAGGGACGTGGGTAAGAACTGCTGAGCCCTAGTAGGTTGCCCATAAGAACCTCCAGAATGGCAAAACCAAAACCAAACGGCAGACAAAGAAAAGTCGCACACCCAAGAACTTCGGAACGACTAATACACCAGCAATGAGACAACCAGACAGAAGAAATACTAATAAGGGTGAGATGTTTTTAACTTAAATGTCAGGTACAAAACCAAGCCAGGTGCATTCCATAAAACTGTACACCGGCATACAACTTCAAATTATTGAAAGCAAAAGATAAATAATCCAGAAAGCTTGGGGGAATTTATTTCTAAAACAAAATAATGTACAAGGAATGACATTTGACTTTTTCAAAGCATACAAGGAATGAGAGAGAGAGAGAGAGAGAGAGAGAGAGAGAGAGACAAAGAGGGTGAAAGGGGAGGCAAGGAGAGAGAATTCTATAGGATCTGAAATTATTCTTTAAAAGATAAAAATTACTTAGACAACAAAGCCTTCAGGAATTAGTATCCTGTAGACACGTCTGAGAAGAGATTATATAATCAAGGTCAGACACTTGACTCTGGATAAAGGCAGAGAGTCAGAAAGGACAGTGACATAAAGACTCCATGTTCCTTGTTCTTAATTAATTTGACCATTAATTTGTTCAAAGTAAGATGTGGTCTGAATGTCAACACCTCCCATATTGTGTGTTTGCCCACTTGGTCCAGGGCTGGTGGCACTGTTTTGGAGCCTGACAGAGTTTCTGAAAGAAGTAGATCCCTTTGGTCTTCCCTCTGCTTCTTCACTGCAGGTGAGACATGACCAGTCACCTTATGCTCCTGTTACTCTCTCTGCTACAATGGACTCTATTCCGATGAACCCTTCCTTCCTCTGCTGCCTGTCAGATATTTGGTTACAGCAATAAGAGGGTTAGCTAATGAGCAATAAAAATAATGTATTTAATTATTCCTGCATGCATGTGTGTTTCTGCAGTTATGCATGCCCATGTGGAAAGAATGCATGCCATCAGTGATATGGGGATGAAAGGGATAAAGATTTTTTTATTACAATGTCCTGCACCTTGCTCATGAAGCAGCATGCCACTATTTAAAAGTGGATTTGGACTAGTTGCATGCATATAAGGCAAACGCTAAGACAGCCACTGAGAAGAATAATCAAAAGAAATAGAATTGGTTTTGCTATGAAAGGAGAAAAAAATGGCCTCTTAAAACTGTTCCTATAAGCTTCACCAAAGAAAGAGGTAGCAGAAGGGGTCAGGGAAGTTGAGTTGGTACTGACCTGGAAGCTCTACCCTTACTCCCAGCTTTCATAGGGCTGGAGACTGCAATGCGTGCTACAAAGGGTAAAACGTAATCTGCAATTTTACCCAGGTGCTAACTCCTGCAAGCCACACTGCTATAATAGTGACACAGTTATCTTGGAAGCAACCAACTACTCTCTGATTGACTCTGGGGCTACTTCATACGATGAAAAGCATGCCTGGCCAAGATCCTGCACTTAGGGAGGTCATGGGTCCTAGAGGAGAACCTAAGACTATTATTCTGTTATTGACACAGCCCTATCTTTATTATTATAGAGACCCAAACTGGTCAACATCGAAAGAGTCCATGACTGTGAAGCACTCAAAACTGAATGGTACCTCTACACCACACTGTCTCCTTGCAAAGTTCAAGGATCCGTCACAGAAAAGGGGGGAGAAAGATTAACGAGACACAGGTAGTGAAAAACTGCGGTGAAAATGGTGTTTTCTGGATGCAACAGGATCATTTCACACAGGAACCCACGTGACTATATGTGAAAGACTTGCACAAGATCAAGCAGATTAAAATTCCAGTGTGAATGGGAATGGGGCTCACAAACACTCGGGTGCTACCTGAGCAGTTATTGATAACTGATGACTGCCCAGGAGGGAGAACATCAGGGATGCTTCAGTTGATGGCCCTACATCACACATACACTGGATACGCCAAATGAATTCAATGGCTTTAGAACAAAGGAATGCATTGAATTGGGAGGGAGAGTAGTAGTGAGGGTATGAGAGGAGAGAAGATGGAAAGAGGTGATTAAAATACAGGGTTTTAAAGTGCATAAGGGAAAAGTAATAAGTAGCAAAGTTCAACAAACATGGTAGAACTTTATCCAACCCTATCTCTAAGCACTGAGAACATCAGTAATACCAGTATACAAAGGAATAGAGGTAGTTAGAATAGATCAAAAGTAAGACTCAACCATAGGATAAGATGTGAGGATGACACAACATCTGTCCAAACACCAGGAGTTACTAGGACCAGTGGAAATCTAGGACACAATGAGAAGACCAAACCTAAAGATGACTAGGTATAGAAGACAGTGAAGATTCCCAACTTGATGGGCCAATAAATATCTTTAACAAAATTATAGAAGAAAACTTCCCTAACCTAAAGAAAGAGATGCCCATGAACATACAAGAAGCCTACAGAACTCCATATGGACTGGACCAGAGAAGAAATTCCTCCTGTCACATAACAATCAAAACACCAAATGCACTAAACAAAGAAAGAATTTTAAAAGCACTAAGGGAAAAAGGTCAAGTAACATATAAAGGCAGACCTATCAGAATTATACCTGACTTCTCAACAGAGACAATGAAAGCCAGAAGATCCTGGGCAGATGCCATACAGACCCTAAGAGAACACAAATGCCAGCCCAGGCTACTATACCCAGCAAAACTTTCAATTACCATAGACGGAGAAAACAAGATATTCCATGATAAAACCAAATTTACACAATATTTTTCCACAAATCCAGCCCTACAAAGGAATAATAAATAGAAAACACCAACATAAGGAGGGAAACTATACCCTAGAAAAAGCAAGAAAGTAATTTTCCAACAAACCCACACAAACATAATTCCACCTCCAACAACAAAAATAACAGGAAGGAACAATTACTTTTCCTTAATATCTCTTAATATGAAAATTAATATTACCAACATATCCTAACTGATTGAAATTCAAAAATATGAGGAATTAGAAATTTGCTGGCTGACATCCAGTGGTCTTTCTAATTTGGTAATTGGAGAAATAGGTCCAATATTGTATAATCCATATACACTTTCTGCTTGTTTGTATGTGACAGTGTCTTGCTGTATACCACATAATGGTCTTGAAATCATGCTTCTCCTATCTCAGGCTCTTTATTAGTAGAATTGTTTATTTGATGTTTCACACTATACTATGGTTTTCAGAACAGCTTACATATTTCAAAATTTTTTATACAGCCAAAAAAATGTAGACAATTAATTTGGGAGGTGGCTTGTAAGAGAACAACAAAGAATGAAGGCTTTGCTTGATATTTATAATTATTGTATCAATTTTGAAGAAGAGGACCTTATATGTTACTCTTTTTCTGAGATCAATGCTTTTCAAAATCATCACAGCCAATGAGCCAGAATCTTCCTGTCACCTAATGTCTGTGCCACCCTCCAAGCAGAACCATTGTTCATTGAAACAGTTGATGGATGACTTCATGGATAGACCATCTCAATACATACACCATTTCTTAAATGAATGTACCCTATTCCCTGTGGGCTAAGAATGAAGACAATCACTCAAGTCAAATAGCTTTGACAATAGCAGGAAATCTGTATCCAAATAATTGTGCCTACAATTCATTCCTTGGTGCAGCAGAACTGTTAACTCTTAGCTTATCTACTATGGAGGTAAAATCCTTTGGTGATGTGAGGGACACTGAAGTACAACCTTATTACAATAAACTTTAATGTCTAAAAATTGTTCTTATTTTGGGTTTGTACCACAGTAAGAGCCAAGATTTAAGCTCTACTAAAACCAAGCCAACCAACCAAACAAACAAAAAGACTTTATGTATTTATGTTCATTTAATAACATGTCCATCATTTTTAAGATTGGTATAAAAATATATTTTTGTTGAATATAATAAAAATAAATAAGTACACAAATAAAAAAGAATACAAATTCTACAGAAAAAATTATAAGCAATAAATAAAAATTAAGCAAAAAAAAAAAACCCCAACACTCAACCAAATGCTATTTACAGGAAATGCTTTGAATATAAACACACAAACAGGTTAAAATAACTGGATAAAGAAAAATAAAACAAGCTAACACTAATTTCAAAGATACTTCAGAGAACAGTCTTTAGGTGTCAAGAAGGGATTTTTTTCTGTGATACTACACTGGAGAGACATGAATAAACATCTACTCAACCCAGACAGACAACAGATCAAAGAAAGACTACCACCAAAGTCCACTTTTAGTGAACCAGTGATTTTACTGGCATTCTTCACAGTAATATGAGAGAGAGGTTACTTACAGAAACACCAACAGCCCACTCTAGCATTGGTGATGATTTAAGAAACCTGGGAACCTGGGACTCATTGTACAACTTGCAGGAAATGGTTCAGGTTAGAGTGTTTTTTCCAGGTGGCAGAGTTAGTCTGAGCCTCTTTGTGGCTGATATACATCTTCCAGGCGGATTGGCAGGTCTGCTCACTCTTACTCCGTCTGCCAATGTGATGGGGGGAGGAACCTACTGTATCTTAGTTTCTGAGACTTCCTGAAGCTTCTGAGATGTTTCTCTCTACAGTCTTCCTTTAAAACTTCCTTAGTCTTTATTTCTTATTTTTACAGTTGAATAATATCCCATTGTGTGTGTTTGTACCACATTTTATTATTCACATTCATCTGTTGGAGGACACTAAGGTGGTTTCCATATCCTAGTTATTGTGAATGGAGAAGAAATGAACATGTATCTTTGGAGTCTGATGTCAAAACCTTTGGGCATTTATCAAAGAGTATTACAGATGGGCCATATGGCAGATTTATTGTTGGGTTTTGGACGATTCTCTATACTGATTTCAAAATGGTAGAACCAGTTTGCATTCTCGCCAACAGTCAGTGAGTATTCTCTCTTTCCCATATCCCGTCCAGCATCTGTTGCCAAATGTTTTGTTGACCTTAAGAGACTCTGACTTGGGTGAGATGAAATCTCAGAGTTGTTTTGATGTGCATTTCTTAAATTGCTAAGGTTGAGCTATTTCTTAGTTATCCTTATTTACTCTGTTGAGAAGTCTCTGTTCAGATCCATAGCCCATTTTTAAAACTTGAATCATTTGCTTTCTTGATTTTTTTTTAGTTCTTTATGTATTCTGGATATTAACCCACTCTTTATATATATATATAATTTATCAATTGTTGGTCTTAATTCCAGGGCAAATAGAGTCCTATTTTAAAAAGTGTATCATACCCTGTATCTTACAGAGTACTGCCTATGTTTTCTTCCAACAGTTCTATCTTTCAGGTTTCACTCACATTTAGGTCTTTGATCCACTTGGAGTTAATTTTTCTGCAGGGCAATAGCTATGGGTCTAATTTTCTGCATGTAGATATCAAAGGAAGAAGATGTAACTGGAAAATGAGTGAGGTAAACCAGAACAAGAGAGACAAACATCGCATATTCTCTCTCATTTGTGGATTCTCGCTCCAAATCTTGATTTATGAGTATATATCCAGTGGTAACCATAGAAACTAGGAGGGACCATGGAGGAGACTAAAGAGGGAAATAGTATGATACAGATGATATGAAGGGAAATTTGGAAAAATGAGGGGTGGGGGTTTCTAACCAGATAGATGGGAGGGAAATCAAGACAGGAGAGGGAAGAAAGAAGATAAACACCACTAAGGAAACTTGATAAAGCCTCAAGGAATCATATTTTTTTATATTTGTGTAAAATTATGCACAACACAGAGAAGTAGAAGTGCTCACCACACAAACAAAAACCCAGTACCAAGCATGGGAGCCCTCCATTTGAACTATTGGTCAGGGGTTAGTGTAAATGACTCACAACATTACAGGCTCTTGCCTTTGGCTGCCTCTCTGAGGCTGAAGGTGAATCCCTATTGCTGAAGACACCCTATACTTCAGAGCCAGGACCCAGATTTGAGCTGAATCTAACCTGTGGTTTAGCTCCCATACCACAAAGTCCTATGGAAGCAGCCAAGAGAGGGAAGCAATCAATACTCCTATATATGTAGGACTCCTATGAACTGTAACAACCGCTGCCATGGTAAGATACACCTAAAGACCCAGTTGCGGCATCCATATCTTGAAAGTAGCCAACAGTTCTCTAACTGGCTTTAAGGTCCATTTGGCAAGGCCATTATGTCTGGTACTAGAATCCTAGTGTCACATATTCCCATCTAGTGAACTCGTGGATCTTAGGAGAGAACCTACAACTGTCAACATTAAGCTACCATAAACTGCATTCTGAAACTTTTCCTTTTTTTTGTTCATCTTTTATAATTTTTTAAAAATTTATATCCCAAGTGCAATTTCCCCTCCCTCCTCTCCTCCCAGCACCTCCCCCTCTACCTGCCATCCACTCCTCCCCCATTTCTCTTCAGAAAAGGGCAGATCTCCAGTGGATATCAACCTGACACAAGCTAAAGTTATCAGAAAAGAGGGAAGCTCAACTGAGAAAATGCCTCCATAAGATCCAGCTGTAAGGCATGTTCAATGTGGGAAGACCCAGCCCATTGTGGTGCTGCCATCTCTGGGCTGGTGGTCCTGGGTTCTATAATAAATCAGGCTGAGCAAGCCAGGGGAAGCAAGCCAGTAAGCAGCACCTCTCCATGCCCTGCATCAGCTCCTGCCTCCAGGTTCCTACCCTGTTTGAGTTCCTGTCCTGGCTTCCTTTGATAGTGAACAGCAATATGGAAGTGTAAGCCCAGCTTGCCTTTGATCATGGTGTTTCATTATAGAGAATGAAACCCTAACTGAAACACGGTCCCATGTGGAACATCTATGTGAACTTTCAATATCCCCTACTACCCCCACCTCCAAGCTCAGGAAATTCTGCAGAAGACAACACAGAAAGGATTCAAAGCTGGAGGATGGCAAGGAAGGCCATAGAACACTGCCTCTGCCATTGCATGCCTCAGCTCCTGAAGGCTGTGGCTATCTGCACATGATTCAGCCAGCCAAAACTCCCACATGGGTAGAAAGTAACCTGAGAGGCCAGAACCCTAATTAAATAGTGATTGATAGCTCCTGATAGAGGGAATATTCTTCTTTAGGGTGTAGCCACTGTTCTGTTGCTCTCGCCCCATTGGATGGCCTCACAATGAGCCAGTAGGTGGCCTCACAACTTTATGTAATAAGCAGCATCAATCGAACTTAGTGGATTACTAAAACAGAAACAAGAGGATGTGAAGTTCAGAGGGGGTTACACTAGGGGGATTCAGGAGGAGAAATCGGTAGTGGCTATGATTCTATTTCACTGGACACATGTGTGAAATTCTTCAAGAATGTATTTTATTTTAAAAAAACAATGGAGCTACCAGGCCATGGAAAGACAGAAACACACATTTCTGAGTGAAAGAAAGCAGCAGGAAAGGGAAGCATGTAGTGGTGCTAGAACCATACCAGAAATCAGGAGAGAGCCACAGAGACTAGGAAAGTTCTGTGGCTGCAAAGAAGGGGAGGGATAAAAAAGTGAGGCATACAGAGTTCAAGACAGTGAAAGCACGATGAGTCATAGGGTATATGTGTTACATGTGTCCAACACCAAGACTGTACAGCATCAAGACTAAATTCCCATAGAAACAAAGGCCATTGGCTGATATTGTCGAGACAGGCTCAGCAATGGTAAAAATGTACCACACCCCAGGGCTTTACTGATAATAGAGGAGGTGGAAGGGGACTGCTGTGGCACACAGGAAACCTCTGTATTAGCTCCCTTTTGTTATGGACCTAAAAATTCCCAAAACTCAAGTCTACCATTGAAAGAATAACTCACAGACCCACTGAGCAATGGATACCAACAAACAACCCTACAAAAAAACCCTGATGTGTATCTCATAAATGAGACCCTGAAAACAGATTGAACACAAAAATTAAACTCTGCTCGAGTCTATTTATCTGATGTTCAAGAGTAAACCCCTTTCACCCATCTTTATCAGGTGTGAGGAGGAAGGTGGTGGTGAGTGGAGCTGCCCAGCTTTGGTATCATGCCATTTCCTGAATAGGCGATGATTAGGAAGGTCTCATTAGGCTGCATAACTCTTATTAGTGGATGTTTTGGAAATGTTATTGCATGGAATTGAAGAAATGGTCTTTGTGTTCTCCCCTGGAGAAAAGGGAACAGTCCAACCAGACTGGACAAATCACACATGCCTTGAGAATGGCATGTAGTCTGAACATTTTCTCAAAGGGGCAGACATGCCACATGGGATAATCCAACAATCACATCAACAGTTTGGAATCAAGTCAAGGGTGAGCCTCGAGTCTGAGAAATGAATGCACCATGGAGCTGTGATCCTGCCTTCCAGCTTGGATATCACTGTGTACTGAGGATCCAGGCATATCCTGGGTCACCCTAGGGAGCAGGATAGCAAGAAGGGATAAAATCTATTGAGAGGCAAACTCAGTTCCAGAGAGAGATGCTGCCTCTTAGGCTAGGGAATTTGCCACCATTCCTAGTGTTACTGTTACCTTTTCCTGTGGCCAATACACATAAGCACCTTTCTTTTAAGTGGAGCTTGGAGAGACCTCAGGCTGTGCTGAAAAGGACTCCTTCCCAAGAGGATAGGAGAAGAGGCTTGCTTATAGAGAGATGATCACTATACAACACAAGGTACAGACAGCAAAATCACTCTATGCTGCAACAAGCATGGCCCAAATGCACTCACGTCAAGATGTCAGCTAAGGAGCAAGCTGAGGTCTGACACAGCTGAACGACACTCTGGCAGCATCCTGTGGCAGCTGTCTGTTCTGGTTCAGATGGCATTCGGAATCTTGTGCCTGTCTAGAACCCCAGGAGAGTGACAGGATACAGAAAACATGTATTCATTTGCTCCCTGTTTTCATTATGGGACCAAGCTGAGAGAACACACAAAGCCAGTCATCTCTGCATGTAAAAGAAGTAACTCACTTTGCCTATGGATGTTGTTAAAGGTTTTCTTCTAGAGTTGCATCTATCCAAACACAGAGTGGGGGCACTCTGCTGTTTCAGTGCTGGTAGTAGGGATACTCACTCTGCCATGTCAGAGCTACTGATATAAAATTGATGTGCTCTAGACTTGGACCTCTTCATCACTCCATGTAAGACCAAAACCACTGCCTCCTTTTTTATGGTTACAGCATATCAGGTCTCAGATTTGTTGCTGAATTTCAACAAAATCTCAAGTCAAGGCATTTAGAAAGACAAAGGAAGAGAAAATATCATGTTGAAGGCTCCTAGTTCATGGAAAAACAGCCCTCCTTAGAACACTAAGGCTTCATGGTGAGCATGGCAAGGGTTGACTGTTGGTTTTCCAACATAGCCCTTCATCATCTCCCCCTGAATACCTCCTTAGTTAGGGTTCCCATTGTTATGAAGAGGCACCATGACCAAGGCAACTCTTATAAAGAACAACATTTAACTTGAGCTGGCTTACAAGTTCAGAGGTTCAGTCCATTATCATCATGGCAGACACCCAGATAGATAGACATGGCACTGGAGGAGCTGAAAGTTCTACATCTTGTTCTGAAGGCAACCAGGAGAAGAATGGCATCCTCAGGCAGCTAGGAGGAAGTTCTCTAAGCCCACCCCCACAGTGACACACTTCTACAACAAAGCCACACCTACTCCAACAAGGCCACACCTTCCAACAGTGCCACTCCCTGGGCCAAGCATATTCAACCCATCATGTCTCCATTCAGAGAAGTTCTTGAATGCCCTGTCAGGAGCATGTAGAAACACCAGTGCATTTGTCTGTTAGGCCTGTGCTATTTACAGAGGTCAGTCACCATGTCTAGAAAGGACCAGATGGTAAGTCTTTTTGGGCTCTGCAGGCAATTTACTCAGTTCTGTGGCAGAAGCACAAATGCAGCTAATGCCTGAGTGAATGAATGGACAGCTATGTGCCAGTACAACATGATTTACATTACCAGACAGTGGTGGGCCATATTGGTTAGTCATCCCAGTTTATCAGCGCCTGATATAGATGAGCAAACTAAGCCAAGCCAGATATCATAGACATCACTGATAGCTAGATAAGGTAGACATGTTTCAGGGCTAACATGAGAGCATTCAATGGTTTTGTGAATGAAAAATTGTTTCCACGACATCATTACATTTTCCGATGCAAAGCTCTATTTCATCTACAGGATTCATGTCAAATACTCATTATTTACTCCAGGCCAGCCAACTTCATCCATATGCTGTTTTCCCTAGTCTTCGATATTTCTGAATTTGGAAAAATCTACCAAATGCCTATTGGCATACAGCCTTGGCTCTTTTTGGAATTCAGATGGTCTCTGGTGGTCCTAAATAATTCTAAGTTGGCACTGTGACTATGAAGTGGCTGTTTAAGAGCCTCTCTTCCCAAGAATTAGAGATAATACATATGTAAAGGGTTCAAGTGACATGTCAGCACCACCTTCTATAAAGATCTCTAAATCAAAATTTTAAATAATTTATCTTCCTCCTCCAACATTTATGCATTCATTTAACTTTTTGTCCTCGAGGAACAAGGAATCTACAAGCCTCTGTCAAGAACAGCAGGTTTAGGTGGCTATCTCTACCCCTTCCCAGACTGCCAGAGCACATTGCCCTTGGACACTACTTTACAGGCACAGCTTGCTTGGCACAGATGGGTCCCTTCAGCAATGCTGGAAAAAGAAGAACACACGCAACGGACATTTTAGTCCCTTGAATGAATCACATGGCAATAGCATGTGTAGAATCCCTGGGATCACTTCTTGGCCTTTTGGCTAAGATCAAAAGTGTAGAGTCCCTGGGGGCAGTTTCTGAAGGTCATGAAGCCACAGTTTTCTCCCTACTGTAGTTAAGGGGTGTCTGAAAAAGTGGTAGCAAATCAGAGCCCGGAAAACCAAGTACCTTCAGCTTTTTAGGTTGACCCCAATCCCAGCCCCAACTGCAGCCAGACTGAACAATGCCCTGCCATAGCCCGCTAGCTGCATACCTTGCCCAAACCACTTTGTCAAGAAAGAAAGGAAATTACAAACTCAGAAGATCAGACGCTCCCCAGCCCTTTGCTGTAGAAATGACACAGAACTGTATTTGTGCAGAGGTCTTAATGGAGTCACTGGCCGTCATTGACCTCCACAGAGTAGATTGGCTCTGCAGTCTCCAGCCCTGAATGCTGGATAAACATCTTAGATCGTCGTCCCCCAACTCCGATGCTGCTAATGGCCAGGACTATTCAGAGAGAGGCAGGGACAGGTTTCTCACTGCCCTGGAACAGGGCTGTCTTCTCCAACACGTTTCACAGCCGATACATTTGGAAAATAGCTGAAAAGCTAAAGAGATGCCATGAGAAGACGTGAACACTATCAACAGCTGGAACCGCTCTATCCAACCTGCAGAGAATTTGGGCTTCAGTCTCATATGTGTTCATATCCCGCCTCTTTTTGTGCCCTTCACTGTTGCATGCTGAGAAAGGGAAGTATGCAGGCTTGACCAAGCCTCAGGGAGGAAACAGAGCTATAGTATAAGTATCTAAGTCTAAGGAGGAGAAAGGTAAGGTAAAAAGATGGAGACTCAACATGCCAGCACCCTTGCAAGGAGTGAGGTAGCCCTTGAGCAATAGCTAAAGAGAAAAGGGAAGGCTGGGTTGTAAATAGTTGAGAAAGGGCACAGAGCTAGGAGAATATATAGATGCACAGATCAGGGAACCCAAGGCCTGCTGGTGGCAGAAATGGCTGGGTATAGGGTAAGCTAAGGCCAGGAGCAAAATGCAGGCTGAGCAGGCATGGTACTATGTGAGATAGGACCTTGAAGACAGTTTTCTGATACTGACTACAGGAGAAGTGAGGAGCCACTGGTGGGTTCTAAGCAGAGTGCTGGTGAGATGGCTCTGAAAAGTCACTGCATCCATCCATGGTAAATGTGCTTGAGCATCTGTAAGGAGTCATGCTGCCGGGGTAAGCATGCAGGAACGTCGGAGGGGAAAGGGCTCATGCTGTCCACTCACCCTATTTGCCAATAAAACTTCAAATGAGATTTTGCCAGTGTGCAAACCAGTACTATCTGGTTTTTTTTTTTTTTGTTGTTGTTGTTTTGTTTTGTTTTTTGGTTTTGTTTTGTTTTTTTTTTTTTTGGTTTTGGTTTTGTTTTACTTAGATTATGTAGTTGTTGACTCTTTTGTGTCTTTGAACTCCATACCTTGAGATGAAAAAAAAAAAAAAAAAAAGGTACCGGCAAGGCCAGAGTACTGTAAGCACCAGTCAGAGCTGATGTCCTTTTCTGGGGCCCTTGTATATTATTTAAAACCTTTTTGGGGTGGGGAGAGGAACCTTGAAGGAGGTCAGAGATGAATCCTTCTTTGAGCGCTCCTGGTGAGTGACTAGCAAGCTTAGTAGCAGGTGATTTAGGACCCCAGCTCTTTGGGTCCCTCCTACTTTGGGTCATGAACATGGGAGAAAGCATGAAGCCAAAATGCCTGAGTTTTCCACGCTCTGAAAGCCTGCAACCCCACCTCAGAAGGCAGCATCAACGAACAGGATGGCCCAAGAGACTGCACCTAAAGGCTGGTCCAGGTGGCTAGCTGGCCTGCAGACAATGCAGCAGATTCCAACTATCCAGGGCAAAGCTCTCCATGTGGCTGCGGCACAGGGAGGATGCGCCATTCCTGTGGTTGTTCTCCCTACCCTAAGCCGGACATACCTTATGAGGGAATTGTGACTTTCTCTCAACCGTGAGGAGAAGGACAGATGGCAATCATGTGAATGTCTACCTCGAACTCCATTCATCACATGCTTTTTTGCTAATGCATTTTTGCTATCAACCATATTTTATAGTTTAAAAAAGCCCCCCCTGTCCAAATTGAGTCAATGCTCCAAAGTCACTATGCAACAAGCACGTGAGGCTTGAGTCTCTTGTGTGACTCCTGGCCCCAAGCAATAAGCAGTCGCTCCTCTGGTAGGAAGAACAGAGTCTGGGAATCGTGCTGAGCTGACTTACAAAGAAAAAGCCCAGGAAAGAGTTTCTGGGCTTTTCAGAAATGACCATTTAAAAGACAGTGCATGATATTAAGCAGGTCAGATGGAAGAGTTTACAAAGACACCAGTTGAACGAAAGTCTGACTATGTGGTGCTGTTTTTTAAAAAGGGACATTTTGCTAACTCAAAGCATCCCCTATCCCCCGGGTCCCTGGAGCATTCTGAGCAGGCAAAGACTGGGGCTATGAGTTACGGCTCTGAATGAGGCAGTAGTTACATCTACCATAGTAGTTCTCAACTTTCACACTGCTGCGGCCCTTTAATTCAGTTCCTCATGTCACCGGGACCTCCAACTATAAAATTAATTTTGTTGCTACTTCATAATTATAATTTTGCTACTGTTATGAGCCATAAGGTAAATATTTGTATTTTCTTTTTTTAAAAAAAGATTTATTATATGTAAGTACACTGTAGCTATTTTCAGACACACCAGAAGAGGGCGTCAGATCTCGTTACGGATGGTTGTGAGCTATCATGTGGTGGCTGAGATTTGAAATCAGGACCTTTAGAAGAGCAGTCAGTGCTCTTAACTGCTGAGCCATCTCTCCAGCCCCAAATATTTGTATTTTCAATGGTCTTGAGAGACCCCTATGAAAGGGTCATTTGACCCCCCAAAGGAGTTGCGACCCCACATTGAGAATCACTCTATAGAGAATGAGTGACCTTTGGGTATGAGTCTCAAAGCACTGTGAAGTTCATCATATTTACGTTATCTATGTTAGTGGTAAGTTTACTACCAATCTGTGTTTCACCCCACTCTTCCAGAGAGCACAGCTTTCCCATTCTATATGCACCCCTCACCCTCTTCACACCCATGTTCCTGACAAGACTCAGTCCCTGGCACTCTACTGTGATACCCCCAGCCATGTCCCCATGGCCTCCTGCTTCCTCACACCTCAGTTAACTTAATGGTACTTGTGCCTCAATGTCTCTAGCTCCTGCCACCTGGGTTATGCCCTGCTCATGCCACCACCACAGACTGTAATGTCATTTAGATGTGTTCTTTCCTGGCATTGGCAAGACCAGAGACATCTACACAAACCAGGGGTGGTACTGACTTCCTGTGTCAGTTACGGTCCTCATCTCTGTGGCTAAATAAAGCAACTTGAGGAGGATTTATTTTGGCTCACTGTTTGAAGGCACAGACACTATGGAAATGTGATGGTAGTGGGGAGGGTAGTAAACACAGAAGCAGTGACTTCGTATCAAAGGCCCTTCTCCCCAGAAACCCATTTCCTCCATCTCGTCCTCACCTCCCCAATAACTGACACCTCCCCAAGTCCTCTCGGGACCAAAGACTCAAACACAAGACTGTGGAGAGCATTTTGCACCCAAACTATAACACTTCTTTTTAAAAGAAACCACTGTCGTGTGTGGCATTTAACAGTCACAAAGCCACTGGACCAAAGCCTTGTTTTCAACTTGCAACATTAGCTTTTGAATAGGTAGTCTCAGAACAGCATTAGGTCATTCTAAAACCAATCTATTGTAAGAGGAGAAGGTATGATTACCTTTTGTGATAGGACTTTTAGAAAGCATATTTTACCAGTTCCCAGTAGCTCCATTCCCCCAAAGCCTGGCATGCACAAATTCAAAGACTAAAGCAAGAAAGACAGAGTGCCAAACCTGCCCTTGGCAGCCTGGTGCTTCACGGGGTCCCTCTCCTGTGTCGCCTTAGTCCACAGAGAGGCTGGGCTTATAGGGAGGGATGGTGTGGAGATAGGGCTCTAACTGAATGCTTGGCTTGGTCTAACACTAACTTGTTGGTTCCTAGCGGCTCATTTCAGGAGTGACCATCAGTCCCGCGCTGAGTGGTTGTAGCTCAATGGCACTCCAGACATTGCTAGAGTCCTTCCAGGAACCAAGGAACCAAGCAGGGATCTCCAAAAAGATGCTCATGTCCTCTAGGACCAGGTGTGGAGAGGGTGAGAAGTGAGAGATGCTCACCAAACAGGCAACCGTGCTCCACTGACGACAGGGTGGGGGCATGGTGGGCTAGTGACAAGCCGACGTGGATACGATGCCATGTCATAGTTCTCTGGGCACCAGACCCCGAGGTCACTCATTTCCACAGCCCATCCAGGTCTCCTTCTAGGGACTATCAAATACTAAACCCACATCAGGGACAGACTGAGGCCAACAGAGCCACACATCCTAAATATGCCAGCCACAGGATGACTCCAAGGCAAGGTGAGCTCTAATTTGCTCCAGTAGGGCTAACATACAGTTTCTTTGGAGACACTGGATATTCATTCGGTATTAACACTGGCAATCCTGGAGTCTTCATGCCATGTCTCAGCTTCCTCCTGGATAAGCTATCACGATGCAACTTTCTGTGAGGCAGTCTTTCCTTACACTAATTTCTCTAGACTTATTCTGCATCTGTCTCCAAGTCCTGCTTCAAGGAGGGCCAGGTCACTGTCCCAGTATAGTGCCCAGTATGGGTCAGGCCCAGGATATTTTATGTGGAACAAATACACATATAACCATTTTGTCCTCCTCTCCAGGGGAGTTTGGCAGAGGCACCAAGAATAGAAATGGAAGGCAGGGGAGGCTGAGATCCTACAGGGAGAAGCTGGCATGCCAGGAAACATCTGGGGCTTTCCAATCTACTTGGTGAGTTGTCCTGGTGAGCTCCCTCCTGTGTGTCCACAAGGAGAGGCTTGGAGTCCACTGATTCTGTTGCTGAACCAATAAAGTTAACAGCTGCTTGAAGCCTCCTTTCTTAGCAAAGATATAAGGCAAGGAGGAGTTCTCAACCTGTGGAGAAAAATGTGGCTGCATATCAGATGTCCTACATCATATGATTGGCATTACTATCCCTGACAGAAGCAAAATTAAAATTATGACGTAGCAATGAAATAACTTTATGGGAGAGGGGGTCACCACAGAATGAGGAACTGTATTAGAGAATCATAGCATTAGGAAGATTGAGAATCCCCGAATGGGGACCCTAAGAAGTTACAAGGGCCAGAACAGAGTATAGTTCAGCACAGGCCAGACAGAGTGTAGTCTCTCAGGGCAGGCTCTCCAGAGCAGAGATGCCTGCAAAGCATCTCTGGGAGGACACCACAGACTTCAAACTGAGACCAGCATGGGCTTCCCGAAGAGCTCGGTGAGATGACAGTGAGAATCAGCATCTCAACGCCTCGATGAAAGGAAGAAAGAAAGGGCTGCTTCCCAGAACAGAGAAATAGATGCTTCACTGTCAGAGTGAACAATAGAATAAGACATAAACAGCAGTCTGGAACAAGAACATCACATTTACTCAAAAAAAAAAAAAAAAGTGTTCAAGGTACTATTGAAGCCAGGAGAGCTGTAAGGAAGGCTACAGCCAGGCTCTGTACTGCAGATGAGGGGGAGGGGGAGGGGGAGGGGGAGGGAGAGACAAGGAACTGTTTCTTCAAGCCAAATACAGAGAATTCCAGTTCTGTTGTTTATAGCCATGGAGTGAGGGGCAGGAGAAGGAAAGGAAGGAGGAAGGAAGGAAGAGAGGGGCCCCGGACTCCGCCTGCTTCCCTGGGAACCTCCAAATGTCATAACAGCAAGTCCAAGTGCTAGTCTGATACAGGGAAGCAACGAATAACAACAGAGTGTCCAGAAAGAGCACAAACTTGACTCTTCCATGTTTCACTGGCTCCACAGTAAATGTTGTTTGGTTAGGGACCAAGTCCTCAGGCTAGGCACTTTAAAAGATTCTCCACGCCAGGCTGGAAAGATGGCTCAGTGGTTAACAGCACTGGATGTTCTTCTAGAGGACCTGGATTCAACTCCCAGCACTTACAAGCCAGCTCATAACTATTTGTAATCCCAATTACATGAGATCCAACACCCTCTTCTGGCCTCTGTGGGTATCAGGCATGTGCATGGCATACAGACATACATGTAGACAATACATGTATCATCATCATCATCATCATCATCATCATCATCACCATCACCATCACCATCATCATCTCCAGGCCTAGATACTCTTGCTTTGATTCCACTGCCATCCTGCAGTAGGGATGTGATATTTGCTCTGAAGCCAGATATGACAGCTCTGTGGGATGAACTAAGGCTCACAGAAGTTCTACCATGATTCCTTGTGTTCTGGGATGATTCAAATCCCTTGTACACAGTCAATATTTAAAACCATAAAATTATGACTGCGACTGATACTCACAGCTCACCTGGCTCAAAAATCATTGTAGGTGCTAGCTAGAGCCGCCCATCAGTGGTCAGCACAGGAGCTAGCTAGAGCCGCCCATCAGGGGTCTGTGTTATCTCCTAACCATTCAACAATGAGGATCAAAACAAAACAAATGCCAATGCAAAAAGCACAGCTCTCCTCTTAAAGAGAATAAGAGATGGTTCATTCTGGAGCTATTCTGAATAACCAGGGCCTGGGAAACCACATTTAGATTACCCCAAAACCATGTTCCATCATGGAAGCCCTTTAATATAAAGTTTATTATAATTTTATAGAACAAAAGAGATCTCCATGACAGCAAGTTTAAAATATAATGGGGGCCCATCATGGAGGTGGTTACAGAAAGATGAGGGAAGCTTGTCTATAAGTCTATCTAAGAACACTCTCTACTTTGGGGTTTGTAGAAGCTAGTAGTTGGTTAAGTTAATAGATTCAAAAGGTGAGGGAGGGGGGAAGGGCCAGAAAGATGGCTCAGCAGTTAAGAGCACTGACTGCTCTTCTGAAAGTCCTGAGTTCAAATCCTAGCAACCACATGGTGGCTCACAACCATCCATAATGAGATCTGACATCCTCTTCTGGTGTGTCTGAAATCAGCCATAGTGTACTTATATATAAGTAAATAAATCTTTGGGCCAGAGCGAGAAAAAAAAAGATTCAAAAATGTTTTCACCTATCAATCACAGGATGTAAGTTCTAACACTGAGGTAGTCAAAGAATGGCTGTCCTGGAGGATAAAGCTAGCCTAAGATGGCAATTAGCCTTTGGACATGCCGCAATCCAATCTCTCTGTAGGCTTCGAGTTCTAATCAGTAAGACTCTGGGGACACAGCTTCCTCTTAGGAGTTGTCATTCACACAAGCAAAATCAGAAACAAAACAACCAAATCCATGCAAGCAAACATACTACCCCCTCTTTTCAGAGGCCCAGGGTGGTCATTGCTCCTGGCCTTGGGGGAGAATCTAGGCTCTAAACCTAGATGTAGCCTCTTCATTGAGAAGACAGGGATAGACACAGAGATCAATCGTGGGGCTCACCTTACCTTAGTGAAGGTCAGACAATCTTTGTCTTGGTCTCTGTCCTTCATCTCAAAATCATAAAGTGCTTTGCCTTGGGGCAGAGCCTGCGGCAAGGGCCTCACACACTGGATGTAGCTGGCTGGGAGGAAACCGTGCATGCCCTGCAGCTCGCCGTGGTACCAGTTCTCGTCAACCTTGCGTCTCAGGATGATGATGTCCCCTTTGTTGAACTTGAGGTCACCAGGTTCTTTCCCCTCGTAGCTGTAGAGCGCCTTGGCATAGGGAAGCTGGGATAGAGTCTGCAAACAAGAACAATGGGTGGTTACTTCGAATGGCCCTCCCTAGTGCCCAAGAAACACGGGTTCAATGATCTTTGTGTGTTTTACATACATTCTGAGACTGGAAAACATATTCTAAAGGAACAGTCAATCATAGGAACGTATAAGTTCTCTGACCTCAGACAAACAAGATAGTCCCTACCGTGACAAACCTCTCAATCCTACACGCAACTGCAGCCCAGCTTCTACAGACACCACCTCACTGCACTGAGAAGGCTCTGAGGGAAGTGGTGAGTTATTATTCTTTGTCAGAGATACAGAGGATACAGGCACAGGAGGGGGTAACTCGAAGCAAGTTGAGCAGCCAATATCTCACTGATGGTCTCTTTCTCTATGGACCAGCGCCATATACTCACCTAGGCCAGGGAAGCGATGTCTGGCAGAGGAATTCAGAGGCTACTCCTAGTCCCAGGTCACACCCCTCCCCATTCCTCAAGCCATACAAGCTTTCTCATCACACAACAATCTGGTCCAGAGGGAAGGGACAGTTCTAGGAGAATTTAACCCTTGTCTTGTACAGCCAGAGGAAGTGTTTGGTCACCCTGTCAGCGTTAGCCAGCCAATCAAAATGTCATTTGCTACTGTGGTCCCAAACAGCAGACAGAGTTAAAGCCCAAACAAAATTGTTGACACCCTTT
This sequence comes from Mus musculus, assembly GCF_000001635.26. NCBI lineage: Eukaryota > Metazoa > Chordata > Mammalia > Rodentia > Muridae > Mus > Mus musculus. The sequence goes on along the minus strand of NC_000076.6, from coordinate 58,983,243 downwards.
TCATGGCAGCCAGGTATCTCTCGCCCTACATCAATTAAACGTCACTGTCCACTCCCTATACTTTTCCAACTGGCCCTGACTCGTAAAATCTGGCCAACTACATAACATCTCTCGCTTTTCTTTTCTGGTGGTTCACACTTGTTCAATGCTCCATTTTGTGCCCAAGGAAAGCCTTGTCATTGTTCCCGAGTCAATGTCCAGCAATTCCCTACCAGAAGTGGCATTTTTCTCACAAGGACTGCCTGAGCCCAGGGTCCTATAGTATTTAAACCAATCAATAGCTGTACAAAGCTCAAAGCAGCAGTACATCAAAAAAGTCTTTGTAGAGGGCTTAATAGCACATTGCAAATCAATCATTCTACATTTATGTCTCAGAGATGCCTGATGACAGCATTTAAGAGAAGCCTGCTGGCAGACTGACAAACAATCCCTACCAGCCAATGAAATAGTAACACCGGAGAACTTTTCATTACAGAACTTAATTCTGGATAGCTTTGTGGTGTAAGTACAATAGACTGTAACAGGCCCAGACTTTAGAGAGCACAGGGGAAAGGCAATTTGCAAACCAATACTTTGTTTCAGAAAAGACTAAAGAGGTGGCTGGCTCTGGGCCAACAGAAAAACTCCAGGGCCTTATAATGGTCAGCCAGTCGCTTGCCCGTCACTGCTCCATCAGGAACATTTCTTTTTTCTGAAGATATTTTTGGTTGTCACAACCGGGACGGGTGCTGTGGCATCTAATGTACAGAGCCAGGGGACACTGCCTGCAATTCATAGCACATTCCCCCAACAGCCAAGAATTCACCAAGCTTGGGATATCAATAGGTTGGCAAACCTGCTCCCCACTCTGCTAATTTACAAAAAAAGACGTCGTTTCTTCTTCTTTTTCAACTCAGCTTACCACCACATGAAAAGTCAAATAGAGTTCTTTTCATGACCGAATACTTCTCTATTGATTATAAGGCAACACTTAGCATTCCACTCAGGAAAGAGGCTTCAAGTGGCAGTAGGAAAATAACAGGCTCTTATGCTCAAAAAGCACCTCTACCAGGCACCCAAAAGAACACTTCCCTTGACATACACTGGCTGTGTGTGTTCTCCCTTGGCCACACTCATCTCACTGAAAGTGTGTTTGCTCGAAGCAGTGATCTTAGAGCCACGGCTTTGGCAGCTCCTTAGAAGCGTTTCCTACCACTGAGCACAGCGTGAACAGGTTAGATCATGCCAAGCCTGCACCGCTGCTGTCTCCTTCAAAGATCTCATTTCGATGATCATGGAGCCCTCCCACGGCTGCCCCCACATGGAAAGGACTTGGGGCTTCAACTCCTGGCTTTCTCTACAGGCTGACCATTTCATGTTCCATTCTCATTCACCATGGTCAGCCATGGCTCTGAATCAGTCAGCCAGCTGGGAGGGTAAGGCTGCAGTGCCAGGAAAACTGGCAGTTCTTAGGAGTCAGCTTGCCTTCAGGGTCTGGACTGCAGACTACCACACAAGCCAGAGCCACAAGTTACCCTTTTTTATCCTCTTTTGATCCTGAAGGCATCAATCCGGAGCCTCAGAGGACTTTGGTTTTTATCGGTTCTCTACATGGCTGACAGTCCCACACATATGTAGGCTAAAGGCTGCTCACAACTCACCACTGTAGGCGTACATTTTTTGCAATCTACTTTTAATAAGGGTGCGACCTCTCCTCTAGCCCACCACCCAGCAGAATTAGTGGAAGAGAAACATTATTAGGATATGGGGGAAGTGGACCTGATTTGCAATACGGGCAAGCTTAATCTTCTTGGGCAGCAGTTCAGTCCTGTAGCAAACACCAACTATAACTCAGCAGCTGCAGACCAGTCCTCTAGGCAGGCAGACACCAGGCAAGAACCAGCAGCTACAGTCCAGTCCTTTCAGCAAGCAGACACCAGGCAGCTGTAGTTCAATCCTGAAGAAACCATCAGGCTTACCAACCGGCTTGAGGCAAGGCTGCTGAATCGACCACCACAGGAACCTCACGAGCAGTTCTTGGGTGAGTTTCTCTCAATGACAGAGTTACCACAAGTTGAGCTCAACAATGCTATGTAAGGTGAACCAACATATGCACATCTTTAGTGAAGAATAGCAAGGTGGTGCAAACCAAAGCAAGGCTCAGTGCTTGTCTCCCACTGTCTATGGGGTCATATTTATATTATATCATCATGGGTCCTTTCACGTATTTGCTATATCCAAACATCCTTTCACCTGTGTCTGCTTCAGGAAAACAGTCTTTCCTGTGTTTGCTTTAGCAAGACATCCTTTCACCTGTGTGCCCCAGCAAACCATCATTTGACATAACTAACTTTCCAAAGAGCTAGAAGTTTCCACTTCACATACCACCACGGTTAGAGGCTCAACTCTACTTGCCTCTGTGTGCCCCAACTCTCCAATCTTCTGAGCCCCTCCTACTATGCTGAGCAGTAGATGTCATATCATTTAGAAGGCATATCATATTGTCCTCTACTTCCTAGTTTCCTCATCCTGATCATGGAATCCTCATCTAACCATGTTCATCCTTCCCCAAACCTCAACTTTTCCCCTCAAAGCTTGCTGATCTTCTGTTACACCCTCGATTGCCTACCTACCGACTTCTTCTCTATTCTCAATGCACTACATCGTGTGTTGGGTGCACAGGTGTAAATTGGAGCCTACTCTATACGTTCCAGTGGCCTTCACTACTCTGGAAGGAGCCAAACCCCTTGGCACAGGAGCAAAGGCATGCTTTTCCATCCCCCAAAAGATGAGTACTTAGAATCTATGGGCTCTGCAGGGATACAGTCCCACCCCCACTCCTAGATCCACAGCCCCCCTTCCTATACCTGGAAGTTTCCTGTCTGCTATGCTGCACTTACCCTGATGATCAGGACCCGACAGGGGCCCAATAAACAATAAAGACCATTTTTTGCTGTTAATACAAAGGAACTCTGGGTAATCCCAGGTCTGGCCTGTGTCTCTGCTGCAGCTAGTAGGGAAAGACAGGGGTCAAGGGAGGTCAGAGACACTCTGGTACTCCTTCTGACAGCCATGTCATTAGTACTACCTAAGAGAACATTACCTGTCGAAGTAATATAGACAGTTCTGAATAACACTGTTTTCTCTCTCTCTCTCTCTCTCTCTCTCTCTCTCTCTCTCTCTCTCTCTCTCTCTCTCTGTCTCTCTCTCTCTCTCATGTCAGAAATAATGAAGTTATGCAGAGGCAGAAGAGCAAGAAACCGATACTTCCTGTTAAAAAATGCTCAGAAAACAGTGACTTATGGCACTTTCCACAGTCTTTGATCTTCAAAGCCCATTATAAGGTTAACTAATTAGTTCATGGATGGTTCCAGAAGAAGATGCATATTACTGGGGAGGGAGCAGAGATAAGACTCCTGCAACTCTCACTGCGGCAACCCAGCAAGCTCCCAGGTTCCCACTGCCCAGTGTTCCAATCAGAGCCATTTACTTTCTTTCCAAAGACAATTTCTCACAGAGGGAGGGCACTCCCCTTAGGAAGAATTGAGTTCAAACACTACCAGGAAGCCACCATTAAAGCATTAAGGGAAAGAAACAAAAGGAGAGGGAAAGACGTATATCTTAGAAGCCCACGGAATAATTAACACCAGCTACCCCGCCAGGCATTCATAATAATTAAAACTTATAATGTCAATTTCATGGCTCATTACTCGGATGAGGCACACGGATCTTCCTCTGGGCTTAATGTCCTACCCCACCGAGACAAGGTTCTTATATATGCAGAGCAGCACTTCCCAGCTTCTAGGGAATCAAATTCAGCAGTTTGCTTTGACAAATGGGATTCCATTATACCCCTAACTCTGCAGGGTCTCTCACACACACATCCCTTGGCCAAGGGGCTGACAGGGCCTGAGACAAGGCCTTGTCCCTTGACCTGATAAAGGTCATAACATCAAGGTATTAACTGATTGAGTAACTATGTGAAAGTGATAGAAAGACAGAGACAGAAACAGAGACTCTGTATGAAACTCTGCCCAGCGAATGCTTGTTCAGTCTTGGACCACTGGTACTCATTATTACTTTTTAATTTTTTTTATTTGTATCAAGACTCAGTCTTTCACCAGAGTCTGGGAAGATGAGTCTGCTCCTCATCCTTCAATCCTTCTCTTCCTCCATCCTTCCTCAAGCTCCAGCTCTAGCCCAGCCCTCACATCCAGTCAGCTTCATTTCACTGCCCCGCCTGCACTGGGCACAATCTCTAAGCTTCCTCCAGAACCTCCCACAACCTAAAGGCCTCTGCAGGTCACAGCCACAGTGTTCACCTAGCCGGATCCTGCACATCCTTCTGTTGTCTACGGGAACACATCTTAGCTTGACCACCATAGAGTGCAGGACTACATGAAGTGCTCCAGTCAAAAGGGACAAGGAATCAAGCAGGAACCACTCTCCTAACACCTGACAAAACAGACTTCAAACTCAAACTAACCTGAAGTGACAAAGAGGGACACTTCAGGCTAATTAAGGGGACAGTTAACCAAGAACACATTAATTTCCTAAACATGTATGTACCAAATTCTGGTGTACTTTATTTCATAAAAAGTGTACTTAACCAAATCAAGTATGCAATTAAGAATTAAAGACACTCATTAATACTAGATGATTTTAATACCCCACTTTCTCCAATTGCAAGGTATTCAGGACAAGCATCTCTCTATTTGGAGAAATCAGAATTAAATACACCATATACCATATCTATAGGATATTCCACTCCAACATCAAAGAATATTTATTTTACTAAGAAGCTCATGGAAGTCTTTCTAAAATAGAACATACCCAAGGACATGAAACAAATCTTAACAGATTTGGTAACACAGAAAGAACTCCATGTATCCCAGCTGACCCCAATGCAATGAAATTTAAAACTGACAAATATACAAATTCATGAAGATTAAACAATTCAGGGCTGAATGTATAAGGGGTCAAAAAAGAGATCAAGAAGGAAATTTTTAAAAAAAGTTCCTGTAACTGAAGAAAAGAAAACACAACACACACACACACACACACACAGAGAGAGAGAGAGAGAGAGAGAGAGAGAGAGAGAGAGAGAGAGAGAGAGAGACCTATGAGACCTGTGAGACCCAGGAAAAGCAGTTTTACAAGGGGCAATTCATAGCTTTAAATTCCCACAAATGAAAAAGAGCACAAATAAGTCACTTAATGATTAAACTCTAAAAACTGGAAAACTAAGAACAAGCTAACTCCACTAGATGGTGAGCAGTAGTGAACACTAGAGCTGAAATTAACTAAAGAGAAACCAGAAAAAACAACACAAAGAATCCACAACTCTGGTTCATTGAGAGGATACACACGAGATCAACAGACCCTTTCCCTCTTAATTGAGAAGAGAGACAGAGAACCCAAATTAACAAAACCAGAAACAAACAGAGGAGTGTCACAACAGACATTAAGATGTCATAAGGGGATACTTTAAAAACCTGCAGTCCATTAAGTTGGGCAACCTAAAGTAAATGGATGAATTTCTAGGTTCATCCAAACCATCAAAAAGAAACCAGGAAGATATTGACACCCAAAACAGACACACTACGCACGAAGAGCAGACATACGGTGCCCAGAGCATACACACACACACACACACACACACACACACACACACACACACACACAATGCATGAGGAGCAGACACTTGTACACAGGGAGCAGACACACACACAATGCAGGAACATAAGAGAACACGAGAGAGCAATAGGAACCTTGGAAAGCCAGGCCCAGATGGGTTCAGAATCCTCATTCCTACCAGACTTTGAAAGAGCTAGGGCCAATTCTTCTTAAATTATTCAAAATGAAAAGAAAAGAAACGGAGCACTACCAAGCTTGTTCGTTCTACAAAGCTACTATCAAACTAATACAAAAGTAGGAAAAGACACAACAACAGAAAAGAAAGAAAGAAAGAGAGAGAGAGAGAGAGAGAGAGAGAGAGAGAGAGAGAGAGAGAAAGGAAGGAAGGAAGGAAGGAAGGAAGAAAGAAAGAAAGAAAGAAAGAAAGAAAGAAAGAAAGAAAGAAAGAAAGAAAGAGAGAGTGAAAAGAAAACTATGGGCCAATATTCTGATATACTTTTAAACTTCTTAATAAAATATTTGCAAACCAAATGTAAACATACATCGAGAATATCTACCATGACCAAGTTGGCTTTATCCTTGAAAAGAAGGGATGTTTCAAAGCATACAAATTAATAAGAGTACTAAATCATATAAATGGGCTTACAGACTAAAACAAACAAAAAGAAACACAAAAATAAATGAAGAAATAAAACAACAACCAGAAAACCCCACAGAATTATTACAGCAGATGTAAACAAGGATGGAACATACTTCACTATAATAAAACTATGCATGAGCGACTCCAGGTCAACAGCATCCAGGAAAATCAGGGATGAGACGAGACTCTTCACTGTCCCTACTCCTTCTCAGTATTGTGCTTGAAGAACTAGCCGGATCAATAAGACAAGAAAGAGAAATTAAAAAGATGCAAATAAGAAAAGAAGAAATCGAACTGATCCAATTCCAGATGATATAAATAAAAGAACCCAAAACTCTATGAGAATACTCCTAGAAATAATGACAAATTTCAGCAAACTGGCAGGATACAGTATAAATCAAAAGCCCTTCCTATACACCAATAACAAACATAAAGAGGAAAGAAATTATGGATATGCTTCAATTCACAAGAGCCTCAAAGAAAATAAAGTAGACAGTAATAAGACTAAGGAGGTGAAAGGCTTCTACAATGAAAACATTAAACTTCTATGGAGGAGATAAAGACTCCAGAAAATGGAAAGATGTACCATGTCAACAGATAAGTACAATTAATACTGTGAAAGCGACCAATCTCCCAAAGCCATTTAGTTATTCAATGCTATCTCAAGAAAAATAGAAGAAAAACACTATTCTAAAATCTATCTGGAACCACAAATGACCCTGACCTCATAAAACCATAAGTGAGAATGCAAGGTTAGAGAGACCACTATTCCAGTCCTCAGGATATATTACAAAGTCATAGTAATAAAAGTGATACATAGAAACAGACATGGAGACCAATGCACAAAGACCCAAGCAGGAAAACATGTAACTTCAGCCATCTGACGTTTGACAAAAAGGCTAAGGCATACCCTGGAGAAAAGATGACATCTTCAACAAATGGTGTTAGGTTAATGATGTCCACATTCAGAAGAATAGAATTAGACCAGTATCTATCACCTTGCACAAAAACTAACCCCAAATGGATCTAAGACATAAATGTGAAGCTTAAAACATTGAAACTGCTAGAAGAGAACATATACAGGAGCTTACATGGTGTGGGGAAAGACGTTCTCAATAGAACCCCATTTGTCCAGGAATTGAAGCCAACAGTTGGTAAACCTCATAAACCTAAAATGCTTCTGCAAAGGTAAGAAACAGCCAACCAACTGACGAGGACACTCACAGGATGGGAGAGAATCTTTGCCAGGTATACACTGGACAGAGGATAAATATCCAGAATACTCAAAAACAAAGAGGAAAAAATGATCCATTCAAAAGTGTGTTTGTGTGTGGTGGGGTGTGGTATCTGAAGGGAGAGTTCTCAAAGAGAGAGAGAGAGAAAGAGAGAGAGAGAGAGAGAGAGAGAGAGAGAGAGAGAGAGAGAGAGAAATATCGCTAAAAGTGTTCTCCTTCCTCAGTATGGCAGGAGGTGAGCCATCCTTTCCCACAAGAAGATACGTCTAAAACAACAGAGAGCTGGAAGCCAGAGAACACAGTAGAACCCAGAACCTGACATAAAAGAAAGGCAGTTTAGCTTACTTGAGTATCCTATGCTGGAGTCTTCTCATGTGTAGTTCAGCTTGTATCCAGATGAAGTCAGGGACAAGAGTGCAGGTCTCCCCTCCCCCTCCTCTTCCTCCTACTCCCCATTTTAGCTCAGAGCATGTGCTGAACATGACCATATATGTGCATTTGAGTACTTCATCAGGAGCGCTCCCCAACTTAGAGGCCCAACCTGTTTTTACATTATCCTATGTCAAACAATACCCCATTTTCTAGTTTCCAAATGTCCCCTGTGATGAAGAAGAATACCACTCTGTCACACTGGAAACAGGATCATCCCAGGTTTTACTTCTATACTGAATTTCCATTTCTTGTTCTCTCGTTAAATATCACCCACAGTGTATGGGTAATATTTCAGTCTCATCTCATTGGTTCTCTGGGTGACTAAAGGATACAGGAGAAATAGAAAGCTATACTTTGGCTACTGATTATCCTGGGCCCCAAGAGGCCTGCAGTGGGGAGGAAGTGACTTCTCAATAGAGGTTACCTGCCTTGCCCCCACCTCCCACACTGCTGCTCCTTTCCCATTACAAGGAAGACAGGCTCATTGCTGGAGCATGGACAAGATCAAAAATGAACAAGAGTAGGTTTTACTTTAATTTTTCAAAACCCATTTTTAATGATGGTTCTTAAATGCCTTAACCTTTTAGCCCACCACCCACCAGAGGTAGTGGAAAAGAAAGGATACAGGAGAGTAGACCTGTTTAGAAAGGCTCATTGGAACAACTCCTGTCTGTGTTGGCTGGAAATCAGCAGTTCAGTTCACAGGTTAGCAGGCAAACACTTTACAGATAAATCAACAGTCCAATTCAGTAGTCAGGATAGCAAACACAAATCAGCAGCAGTTCAAGTCAGCAGGAGGGACCAGAAGGACTGCTAGGAAAAGTTCTAAGTTGTGCCTCTCTCGGGGAAGTGAAGATGAGTGGAAGAGTTGAGACTCACAAGCACTGCACAGCTAGCTGTAGCAGCAAGCCAAGCTCAGCCTCCGTCCCTCTCTGTCTAGTCCTATTTATATCCTCCAAACACCACATGTCCTCCACGGGTCTTGCCTCAGCACGTGCATGTGTCTCAGCTGACATCATTCTGACAATCTGCCCAAATCCACTGAAGTGGCAAGAAACTTCAGCACACCACCAATAGTTTTTTGACGAGTTTCTCTTAATGGAGTCCCAACAAATGCAGTTCAACTGTGAAGTAGAAGGCAGACCAATACATGACTGGTGTTAGCTAAGAATCCTTCATCATGTGTCCTTTCACATGCTTGCTTTAGCAGAACATCTTTTCTCCTGTGTCTGCTTCAGTGAAACATTCCTTCACAAGTCTGCCTTAGTCTTTCACCTGTGTCTACTTCAGCTAAACATTCCTTCACGTGTCTGCCCCAGCAAAACTCCACCCTACCAACTCTCCAAAGAACCCTTAGGTCTCCACTTCAGTAAGTGTTCAGCATGGCACAGCCAGTGCATTCGTCTGCTCAGTTATTCAGGCCCCCTGCAGCCCTAGACTCTACTCCTACTTATTATTCTCACCCTCAGCCTCTGTGCCATAAAGTGACCCCAGAGCTGCTCAGAAGGAGACCAGGGTCTCCTTCATTTCTCTGTACCTCCTCTTGTAAACCTACCAAGAGTACATCAGCCCCATCCCATGCAGTTCATGAAGAGAATAAACATTAATTCTGATTGAACAGGCAAAAGAAAGATAATCAGAAGCCTAGAAAAGTGTTAACCCTGGGGGCTGGTGGTTCTGAATTCGGGTCACTAGAAGAATTTGCTTCAAGTTCATGATGGCATAGTCAAGCTCTTGAACACATGTTTCACTGCATGGAAAGAGGTACACTCAGATGGCATGCTCATGTGTGCACATGAGCACACTTATAGCACATGTATATCCATGCACACTGTAAAAGCACTGTAAACCACATGCATTATTCTGAAAGTCATGGAGAAGTGTTAGGTAGAAATGTCTAGGGACCTGGGACCAAATCTACTTGGCTCCTTTGTGAAGCAGCTTTATGGGACACAGCTCCAGACATTCGTTCAAATAATCTACACCACCAGTGGGTCACACAGGTGACAAATCCCTGCACACTTCATGTCCAGATGTCCTCATTGGTATCTACTGCTGTGATGAAAACCATGTCAAATAGGAACTTGAGGAGGAAAGGGTTTATTTAGCTTATACATTCCACTCATGGTCCATCATGAAGGGAGGGCAGGGCAGGAACTCAAAGTTGGAACCTGGAGGCAGAAACTGAAGCAGAGGCCATGGAGGAGGAGTGCTGCTTCCTGACCTCCCCTCAGACTAAATCGCCTGCTTTCTTACACAACCCAGGACCACCAGCCAAGGGCAACATGGCCACAGTAGTCTGAGATCTCCCATATGAATCATTAATATAAAGGAAAGGCCCCACAGACTTGCCTACAGGCCTGTCCAATGGTGGAATTTTCTTGGTTGAGCCCTCTCCTCCCAGATGACCCTACTTGTGTCACTCTGACAAAAAAAAACTAGCCAGCACATCAGCCTTTTACAGCATAGCCTGGGAGGGGTGGAGCAGGCCAGGACTCGAGGGACACACAGTATATACAAACTGTCAGGACCACACTTCCGGTCACATGGTAGCAGTGTGGAAGGCTGGTAGCCCTGTCGTTGACCTTTTCAAAAAGGGCTTCTAGTTTTCAGAGTTTTAATTTTTCCAAACACTAGAAATAACCATCTGCCCTTTCATATTCCCTATGAACATCAAGAACATAAGATTGATGCTGCCCATGAGTTTTTGTCTTTTGATGAAACAGTTGCTGTAAAGACGTTTGATGAGGTAAAACAGATACTCCAGGAAGCTAGATCCAGGACCGGAGTGGACAGACATGTAAATCAATCCACAAAGACCCTGAACTATTCACTAAAGTATATGCAGATGACTCAAGTAGGGACCATATCCCAGGGTCTACACACATCGGCTCTATAAATAAGTAGAACCAGAGCAAACCCAGGAGGAGTCTAAAGTGCCCTCTTAGGTGCAAATTCCATTCATGCCTGTTTGGGTTGTGAGGGCACTTGTAGGACTCAAGTGGTATTTACCACCTTGATGCTCAAGAGCAGCTCTCATTGCTCCCTGTACCTGTGTGTACCATGCATCACTTTCTACTTGCAACTTCTTGGCCTGTGGGATCCTGACAGCAACTCTCTGTGGTTGTTCTTGTATGACTTGCCAGCTGTCTATAGACAGGAAACAGGCACAGTGATGTTCAGGGACTTCTCACAGGCCACTGAACAATACTAGAAGCAAGCCATCTGACAGAGATGCTTGTGAGCTGCATACCACATAGGCAACCTCCTCGAAATAACATGGCCATGATGTGCAGCCTGCTCACAAACAATCCAGGTAGCCTGAACTGCTCACTGCATTCTGGGAAGTAGGAAATATGATTGCCTTTTTATAAGCAAGAAAACCCTTGAAGAAACGAAGGTGTTCTCAGGGCTCTTAAATGGGAACAGTATTTCAAATCTTACCCACTATCCCACCTCCCGCCAACCCCAAAGGGCAAGAGGAGCCTCACAGAGCAGTTTAAATTTGGCAGAAAAAGGACAGCAGCATCCTGTGTCCATTAGGCCAGAAGGAAGCAGATTCTTGGTTAAATTTGTCCAGCTTGAAGCGGCATTCTTGGAAGATGGCAACCAAATATTGACTAGTGTTTGAACCATTCCTAGATGGGTCCCAACAAAGGAGCAAGTGAGTCCACGGTAGCTGTGGGGAGTTGCAAAGAGGTTCACAGTCTGGCAGCTCTGCATTCCTAGAGTCCCTTCCAGAAAACTAGGGCTTGCTATCTACAATTCATAGACTTCTACCTTAGCACAGCCCATGGCCTCAATTCAGGTCCAGTCCAGTTGGTCCCTTCCCCCAACACACTCTGCTAGCCCCTGGGGCCATCACATTCACCATAGCAGCCCTCATGGACAGACACTAGTTTGTGGAGCCTGATACCAACAGTAAGGAACAGCAGAAAATTATACACCCATAGGTCCTGTCTATCCTCAGGGGGTGGGGCAGATGAGGTATAGGTAATTCCTTCTAGAACCTTCTTACAACTTACACTAACAACTACTTCACCTTTAAATAGTTTTCCACATCCTTGTCTAGATGCCTCAGAAACTAATAAAAATGATAACAAAAGATAGGTGCGGTGGTATGTACTTGCAACCCCAGCACTTTTAAGGATGAGGCAGGGGGATCTTGAAGTTGAGGCCAACCTGGTCTATACCCTTTAAGGTCCTATTTCACAAACAGGAGTGACAAAGGTTATTGCAAATACCTATGTAAAAGCTCTAAGAACTGGCTACAAGGGCTAAGAAGTGTTCCTGGAGGGGTTTTGCAGGAGACCACAGGGGGTTTCGCCTAAGTGCTTGGTTCTGCCATAGTGGGACTCAGAGCTGGCCTTTACTATATCCCAGTGGCTCTGAGCCTCATTGGCCCATCTGCATAATGGACGCCATTAGCATCTTCCTCCTGGGGATTTTCAGTGTGAACTTGAGTCCACACACACCAGTGATTGATACTAATGCCTGCAGAGTAAATACTAGGGAAGGTTTCCAGTTACTGTGTTAAATTACTTTCCCCAGAGAGAATGAGAAGAATGATAGAGATGTGCTACTTTAGCCTCTGGTTCTGTGGTAAGGTGACATGTGACTAATGACATAAGTGGGTGGCAAAGGGGCAATGCTGTAATGGGGGGAAGCCATGGTTCATGGGAGGCAGAGATGGGCAGTGAGGCTTCTTCAGGCCACTCACAAGAGTGGGTGATTTAGCACTTTTTAATTGTTTATTTTGGAATTTTCCATTAATATTTTTGAATCAAAGCTGACAGAGACAAAACTGAATATCACAGGAAGTGAAATTGTAGGTAAGGGGTGGCCACTGTAGGAGGACTATATGAAAAACTCAAGTCGTGCTCAATGCTTTGGGTCTGCTCCATGCATACTCGGGCTAGCTTTGTACACTTCACACTGATTCTGTGGTTTGCGGCCAACAGAGAGTAATGATCTAGCTACGCGAGCCTCAGACCAGTGTTAGGCCAGGAGCTAAGACAGACTTATTGTCCTTCTAGGCACTAACAGGTATGGTTGAAGTGAGACGTTCTTGGATATTTAATGTCCATATTGATTTCTAGAAGCGTGTGTTTGTGTGTGTGTGTGTGTGTGTGTGTGTGCACGCACGCGCGCACGCGCGCGTGCCACTATGCACACATAGAAGTTAGAAGACAACTTCAGGTGTCAGTCCTCACCTTCTGGCTTATTTGTTTTGCCTCTGCATGTGCTAGCCTAGCTGGCCTAGGAGCTCCTCTAGAGTCTCTAGTTTCTGCCTCCTTCTCACCATAAGAATACCAGATAACAGATACATGCCACCATGCATGGTTTCCTGAGGGTTCTGCAATTTCAATCTAAGGCCTCATACCTGCAATTTCGATCTATGGCCTCACACTTGCGCGTTTTACATACTAAGCTATCCTCTCAGCGCTGACTTCTAAAAATCCTTAAAACTCAAGGTGTTGATTTGAAAATGCGTTGCCAACTTAGTAATGGACATGGCCTCAAAAGGCTTGCAATGATTCGAGGTGAACTTCCCGGAAAAGTTAATGTAGATCAGATCACTACAGGGAAAGGTCTTCAGAGTCAACACAGGGGGAAGGGAACTGGGGCTGGCACTGCTGCCTCACACGACGGGGCAGCTCGAAGACTCTGGACAGGGCCCACAGTGAGCCCTAGGCCTGTGGCAGCTTGGACATGCCAGCTCATTTCTTTGTGGTGGCAACTTGGCTTCAGACTGTGTCATAAACGCAATTACTCAACCCAGCTTGGTTCTGCCTTGCCTATGCGGAATTCCTTCTCCACAATTTAATTTGGTTTTGTAAGCAGGTTTTAAAGGGAAAATTGAAAAGTCAAGTGTCCCTTTATCCAGTCCAGAAAACAAGAACTTCTTTCTAGTATGGGGCCAGCACACAGGAAGAGAAGGCCTTTCCTGTGGGCTAATATCTATACCATTTTTTGACCTTCCTAAACTATTGAAGGTTTCAGTTTTTCCTGAATTAGAGAGGAGGAGGGAGAGAGAGACAGGGGTGGGGTGGGGGGTGGGGGAGGGACTGTGTGTTAGTTAGATACTCTGATAGGTCTCAGGCTCTTTGTCAGTGGCTTCAGCCATTCCCTAAGTCTCTATGACCTCTTGCATTGGTCTGACCAATTATTATGTATTATTTATTTATTTATTATTAGTTATTTGGTTATTAATTATATCTTTAAAATTCCACTAACATTTTTAATGTTTTAAAGCATTTTCATTTGAACTTCTATCTTTATTGAAAGCAGAAAGTGGTTTAAGTACATTAATGAATTGATTCCCCCAATGCAACAAGTGTATTATTTTGGGGCTCTGTACTGGCCCTGGATTTGGTTATAAACACAACACATAAAATTTCCCATTTGGGAAAAAGCCTTTGCCAGTTATTCCTCTGTAAAGGGATTAATATTTTAAATGTGCAAAGAATTTAAAAACATAAAGATATTTTTCCAATGAAGGAGTCTAAATGGCCAATAAGCACATGAAAAAATGTTCAATGGTTTTAATCCACCAAGGGAATCCAAATTAAAGCTGTACTGAGACTCTATTCCACCTTAGAAAACAATCCTGGTGGGCATGAAGGAAGGGCATGAAGAACAGGCTCAATTATACTATTATTCTTATGCTCAGCTATCAGGAAGTATATTAATTAGTCCAGCGGGTATCCAAGTAGGTTTGGATGTTTCCCAAAAAACCTGGGAAGAGGACAGACCCATGGGGAGGACCAGTTCGGAACCAGGGTGGTGTAGGGGAAATTCCACATTTTGTAGTAGCTTCAGGGAAAGCCAAAGACCTAAAGTGAGACCAGATCTAACACTGGGTTAGGACCCTGGGCATATGGAGTGTCTCAGAGCTCACACTGAAAGCTTTGGACCCAGGCCAAGGCCGAAAGAAGACAACCCCTGGCCCAGAGAGGAAGACTCAAGACCGATCATTCAGCCTAAAAATGCCAGTCTCACAGAGGGAAAGGACATCTCAATTCTCCTGGGACTTAGTACCCTCTAAGTACTGTAAATGTTCACTATAAGAAAATTAAAAAGAGGACTTGAATTTTTTAAAATAAAAAAATACAAAGGGAAGAAAAGAAATTTCAGCTAACAAACTAAGTACTGATGTGCAAGTCTCAGCACAGAAACAAAAACAATAACAAAAAAAAAACAAGACATGCCTGCTGGTGAAGATGGTTTGGAAGAACAACCAGACAGAGAACATAAAAGATGGCTGTAAGTATTATTAACAAATTCAAAGAAGCAATGAATCTACTCCAAGAGAACAATGGAAACAAAGATCTGAATGAAATGAGGGAGTCAATCTAAGGCATGAAAATAGAGACAGAATTGCTGAAGAAAAGCCAAACTGAAACAATGCTAGAAATGAAAAATTAAATAAGGCAAAAAACCAAAAACCCGCAGTGCAAACCCTGAGCAACAGAACTGACCTTGTAGAAAACAGGATGAGGGAAGAGAGATGAGGCAGAGAAATTGGATCACGCAGCAAAGGTCAACAAAAGGTCAATGATAAACTTCAAGAGAAACAAGAAAATAAAATAAGGGATCTCTTGAAATCTATAAGAACATGAAACTTTTCATTATACACACAGAAGGAGCATGAGAAGGCAAACAGAGTATGTACGATGAAAATCAGTGAAGAAAGTGAAACTTAGAGAAAAAAAAGTGCCTATCCAGGTACAAGAGGTCTACAAAACTGAGAGGATTAGGAAAAACAAACAAAAAACCCCACAACTGTCCATGACATAGTAAAAAGTATGTAAAATTCGAAAGAGAGAAAGGAAGAAAGAAGGAAAGAAGGAAGGAAGGAAGCAAGTAAGTAAGCAAGCAAGCAAGCAAGCAAGCATACTAAAAGCCACAGAAAGGAAGGAGATGGCAGAGATAAAGGCAGGCCCATCACCTGATTATTTGACAGAAACACTTAAAACCAGAAGATCTGGGGAAGTTGTAATCCAAGTTCAGAAAGTCAACACTGTTCACCCAGAATATCATATCCAGCAAAGCTCTCTATGCAGTTTGAAGGAGTAATAAAAGCATTTCAGGATAAAAACAGAATAAAGGAATTTATGACCACTAAGCCAGCTCTACAGCTGATACTGGAAAGAATACTTGTCTGAAGAGAAAAATAAACACATTCTAGAGGTCATATGGAATATAAATAAACAATTCCAGCACAGTTTATTGGAAACAATTAAATGAGAGGAATTAATACACATTGTTCAATGATAAGTCATAATATTAATCACCTCAGCTCTGCAAAGACAGAGACTAGTAGATTTGATTAAAGACAGGACCCACCTTTTTGCTGCCTACAAAAAAAAAATAAAAACTACACGTCATCATCAACAAACAATAGATACCACCTTAGGGCAAAAGAATGGAAAGTGGTACTCCAAGCAAATGGAACCATGAAATTAGCTGGTATAGCTATTGCAACATTTGACAAAACAGATTCAAACCAAAACTAATCTAAAGAAGTAAGGAGGGTTACTTCATGGTCATTAAGAGAACAAACTGAGAAGATATTGAAATCCTAAACATATAAAAAACAAAACACAGGTGTGCCCAATTTCATAAAAAAAAAGACAAATCATCATTAGATTAAAAAAAAAAAAAAGACACAGGTAACCACAATATAGTGATGTAGGTGACTTCAGTACTCAATAGTCACCAATATTGGGGTCATATGAAAACAAAGTAAACAGAAGGTATGGAGTTAACGATATATATCTTAAATCAAATGGACCTAACAGATCCATGAAACACTCCAACCAAACATTACAGAATATACAGTCTTTATAGCATCATATGAAAATTTCTCTAACACTGACCACATACAAGCACAAAAGACAAGCCTTGACAACTATAGGAAAATTGAACTCACATCCTGCAATCTATCTGACCACAATGGAATAAAGTTGGCTATCAACAATAATAGAAGTCACAGAAAATATACAAACTTAGAAAAGCTAAAAACAAAAGCAACACACTACAGGATGATAATTATAGGAAGAGGACAATATGAAAGTCCTAATGTTGACTGAAAATGAAAACATAACACACCAAAATCTACATATAGGAGAAAAAGAAAGCAGTCCTAAAAAAAGAGGTTTATAGGACCTTCTGCTTACATCAAAACTTTCAAATTAATTTTTAAATGATGTACCTAACGGCCCTAGAAAACAAGAACAAGCAACGTACAAAATAAAAGCACATGGAAGAGAAAAAAATCAGGACTGAAATTAATGAACTAGAAATGAGAAAGGCAATATAAAGAATGAATAGAATGAAGAGCTGGGTCTTTAAATAGACTCATAAGATTGATAAAATTTAGCCAAATTAACCAAAAGAAAGAGAGAGAAGACCCAAGTCTATATAATTAGAGATGAAAATACAGATATTACAAAAGACACTGAGGAAATTACGAGAATTGTAAGAACATACTTTAAATTCTATATTCTACTAACTGGAAGATCTAAAAGAAATGAATGAATGTCTAGATGTATACAACCTGCAAAAGTTAAATCAAGATGAAGCAAATAATTTACAGAGACACATAACAGCCAATGAAACCAAAGCAGTAAAGTGTCTCAAATTCAATTTTTTTTATGAAGTCAATTTTTACTCTGAGACCAAAATTAAACAAAGATCAAACCAAAAGGAGCCAGAGGAAGAGGAGGAGGAAGAGGAAGAGGAAGAGGAAGAGGAGGAGGAAGGGGAAGGGGAAGGATAAGAAAGAAGAAAGATGTACAGGGCAATCTCATTGATGAATACAGAGAAAATAATTTTCAATAAATTACTTGCAAATGGAATTCAAGATCACCTGCCATGATTAAGTCCTATTCGTAACAGAAATGCAGGGAAGGTTCAACATACACATATCAATAAACACAATCTAACACACAAATAGACTCCAGGACAGAAACCACATGATCATCTCATTGGATGCTGAAAAAGCCTTTGTCAAAAACTCAACATCATTCATGATAAAAATCCTGGAGACTAAAGGAATCCAGGGAACACATCTCAACACAGTAAAGGCTATATACAATGACTCCACAGCCAGAATCAAAGGAAAGGGAGAGACATTCCTCTACATCCAGAGCCAGATTATTTCCATTCTAATTCAACATAGTTCTTACAATCTTAACTAACCACTACCCCCCCATCACCCCCAGAGCTCGTGTCTCTAGCTGCATATGTATCAGAAGATGGCCTAGTCGGCCATCAGTGGAAAGAGAGGCCCATTGTTCGTGTAAACTTTATATGCCTCAGTACAAGGGAACGACAGGGCCAAGAAGGGGGAATGGGTGGGGGAGCATGTGGGGGACTTTTGGGATAGCATTGGAAATGTAAATGAAATAAATACCTAATTTAAAAAAAAAAAAGAAACCTCTGGTGGAATCACCATGCCTGACCTAAAGCTTTACTACAGAGCAATTGTGATAAAAACTGCATGGTACTGGTATAGAGACAGACAAGTGGACCAATGGAATAGAATTGAAGACCCAGAAATGAACCCACACACCTATGGTCACTTGATCTTCGACAAGGGAGCCAAAACCATCCAGTGGAAGAAAGACAGCATTTTCAACAATTGGTGCTGGCACAACTGGTTGTTATCATGTAGAAGAATGCGAATCGATCCATACTTATCTCCTTGTACTAAGGTCAAATCTAAGTGGATCAAGGAACTTCACATAAAACCAGAGACACTGAAACTTATAGAGGAGAAAGCGGGGAAAAGCCTTGAAGATATGGGCACAGGGGAAAAATTCCTGAACAGAACAGCAATGGCTTGTGCTGTAAGATCGAGAATTGACAAATGGGACCTAATGAAACTCCAAAGTTTCTGCAAGGCAAAAGACACTGTCTATAAGACAAAAAGACCACCAACAGACTGGGAAAGGATCTTTACCTATCCTAAATCAGATAGGGGACTAATATCCAACATATATAAAGAACTCAAGAAGGTGGACCTCAGAAAATCAAATAACCCCCTTAAAAAATGGGGCTCAGAACTGAACAAAGAATTCTCACCTGAGGAATACCGAATGGCAGAGAAGCACCTGAAAAAATGTTCAACATCCTTAATCATCAGGGAAATGCAAATCAAAACAACCCTGAGATTCCACCTCACACCAGTGAGAATGGCTAAGATCAAAAATTCAGGTGACAGCAGATGCTGGCGAGGATGTGGAGAAAGAGGAACACTCCTCCATTGTTGGTGGGATTGCAGGCTTGTACAACCACTCTGGAAATCAGTCTGGCGGTTCCTCAGAAAATTGGACATAGTACTACCGGAGGATCCAGCAATACCTCTCCTGGGCATATATCCAGAAGAAGCCCCAACTGGTAAGAAGGACACATGCTCCACTATGTTCATAGCAGCCTTATTTATAATAGCCAGAAA
Organism: Mus musculus; assembly: GCF_000001635.26. NCBI lineage: Eukaryota > Metazoa > Chordata > Mammalia > Rodentia > Muridae > Mus > Mus musculus. Next base: position 58,963,856 of record NC_000076.6, on the reverse strand, counting down.
CTGGAAAGAACCCAGATGCCCCTCAACAGAGGAATGGATACAGAAAATGTGGTACATCTACACAATGGAGTACTACTCAGCTATTAAAAAGAATGAATTTATGAAATTCCTAGCCAAATGGATGGACCTGGAGAGCATCATCCTGAGTGAGGTAACACAATCACAAAGGAACTCACACAATATGTACTCACTGATAAGTGGATATTAGCCCAAAACCTAGGATACCCACGATATAAGATACAATTTCCTAAACACATGAAACTCAAGAAAAATGAAGACTGAAGTGTGGACACTATGCCCCTCCTTAGAAGTGGGAACAAAACACCCATGGAAGGAGTTACAGAAACAAAGTTTGGAGCTGAGATGAAAGGATGGACCATGTAGAGACTGCCATATCCAGGGATCCACCCCATAATCAGCATCCAAACGCTGACACCATTGCATATACTAGCAAGATTTTATCGAAAGGACCCAGATGTAGCTGTCTCTTGTGAGACTATGCCGGGGCCTAGCAAACACAGAAGTGGATGCTCACAGTCAGCTAATGGATGGATCACAGGGCCCCCAATGGAGGAGCTAGAGAAAGTACCCAAGGAGCTAAAGGGATCTTCAACCCTATAGGTGGAACAACATTATGAACTAACCAGTACCCCTGAGCTCTTGACTCTAGCTGCATATGTATCAAAAGATGGCCTAGTCGGCCATCACTGGAAAGAGAGGCCCATTGGACACGCAGACTTTGTGTGCCCCGGTACAGGGGAACGCCAGGGCCAAAGGGGGGGAGTGGGTGGGTAGGGGAGTGGGGGTGGGTGGGTAAGGGGGACTTTTGGTATAGCATTGGAAATGTAAATGAGCTAAATACCTAATAAAAAATGGAAAAAAAAAAAAGAAAAAAAAAAAAAAAAAAAAAAAAAAAAAGAATCTTGCTGGGCGGTGGTGGTGCACGCCTTTAATCCCAGCACTCGGGAGGCAGAGGCAGGCGGATTTCTGAGTTCGAGGCTAGCCTGGTCTACAAAGTGAGTTCCAGGACAGCCAGGGCAATACAGAGAAACTCTGTCTCGAAAAACCAAAAAAAAAAAAAAAAAAAAAAAAGAATCTTAGCTAGAGCAATAAGACAAACGAGGAAGACGAACAGGTTACAATTAAGAAAGGAAGAAGTCAAAGTATCCTTATTTACAGATAATGTGATTCTCTCTCTATAAAAGACACAAAAGATTCAAATAGAAATCTCCTGAAGCTGATAAACACGATCAGAAAAGTAGACGTGTACAAAATTAACGCAGAGAAATTATTACCCTTCCTACAAGTCAACAACAAACATACTGAGAAAAAAAAAAATCAGGGAAGCAATCCTGTTCACAACATGCTTCGCTCCACCCCCACTCTTAAAACAAGCCTGACTCAGAAAGTGAGACATATACTGACACATCATGACACTGAAATAAGAAACTGAAGAAGATACTAGAAAATAGGGAGGTTTTTCCATGCTTCTGGATAGTCAGTATTAGTATTGTGAAAGTGATCATCTTAACTAAAAGCAATTTACGTTCAACATAATCCACATCAAAATTCCAATCCAGTTCTTCACAGAAATTGAAAATAACGATCTCAAATTTTAATAGAACTACAAAGTCCCAGACAAGCTAAAATAATCCTGAACAATAAAAACATTGCTGGAGGCATCACCATCCTTGATTTCAGGTTATACTGCAGAGCATAAGTGTAAAAACACCACAGTACTGGCATAAAACAGACAGAACACACTGATCAATGGAGCACAGCTGAAGACCCACATATAAGCCCACACTCCTGATTTTGACAAAGAAGCCAAAAATAACTAACCAGTGGAGTATAGAAAGCATCTTCAATAAATGGTGCTGGTCAAAGTGGATTGTTACATGCAGAAGAATGAGATTTGATCCTTATAGCTCAGCCTGCACAAAACTCAACTTGAAATGGATCAAGGACCTCAGTAAAAGACCAGATACCTCAAAGCTGACAAAATAGGTTGTGGGGCATATGCCTCAACTAACAGGCACAGGAATGGACTTTTTGGTTAGGACCTTAGTAGTACAGGGATTAAGACTAACAGTTGACAAATAGGACCTCATAGAACTAAAAGGTTATTTTTATGCTGTAGATTTATTCCTGCAGCAAAGGATACCACCATTGCAGTGAAGAGGCAACCAAAAGAATGGGGAAAATCTTTACTAGTGATACATATGAGAAATGCTTGGTACTTAGAATATAAAATACTTAAAAAACTAAACCCCAGTTGAACTTAATAAAGACTTCTGAAAAAAGAAACACAAATGGGTGAGAAATAGTTTTTTGTTTGTTTGTTTTGTTTTGTTTTGTTTTGTTTTGTTTTTTAGAAGTTCAACAAACCTAGCTACCAGGTAAATGAAAATGAAAAATATTTGGAGATTTTGTTTCACCCCAGTCAGAATTGATAAGATGGGGGAGGACAAATGCTGGCTGGGTTATGGGGGAAGGGAGAACTTGCTTGTTTTTGGTGGAAGTGCAAACTGGTGCAGCTATTATGGAAATGAGTGTGGAGGTTTTACAAAAGCAAGAAATAAATCTACCATAGAATCCAGCTATGCAACTCGAGGCCATATTCCCGAAGGACTACTCTACATCCTAATACCTACCTGTTCATACATGTTCACTGCTGTCAGGATATGGAGATGGCCTAGATGTGTATCAACTGATGAATGGATAATGACAATGTGATTCATATGCACATATGAATATGTAGAATATTATTTAGTTGTAAAGAGAAAGAAAATCATCAACTTTTCAAGAGGATGGGTGGAATTGAAAAAAAAACCATTTTGACTGATGTAGTAATAAAACTAACCCTATTTGCAGATTTCATGAAATCATGCATAAGAGATTTTAAACATTCCATAGAAAAACTTCTAGAAACGATCAATGTGGTCGGATACAGAATCAACCTACAAAAATCAATAGCTTTTCTAACCACCACCAACAAACACACAGAGAACGAGGCTATGAACATGTTCCCATTCGCCACAGCCTCAAAACAAAAACAAAAACCCAGGAATCAACTTAGCCAAATTCTATAATGAAAATTTCAAGCCTCTGAAGAACAAAGGTGAAGACAATAGAAAATGTAAGCCATCTCATGCTGATGAGTGATTGAATTATTATTGTGAAAATGACCATTATACCCAAAGCCATTTACACAGTCAATAAAGTCTCAATCAAAAATCCTCATCTCATGCAAAGAAACAGGAAAAAAAAAAAAAACACTATTCCCCAAAGACTTGGATAATTGAAACATTCTTGAGCAAAAAGTGGAATGTGAGAGAGATTACTATTCCAGACCCTGTTCTGGATAACTGACCCAGCCTGGCTCCAGCCAGCTAGAGGGAGGGATGAGAAAGAAGCTGCTCTTCAGGGAAAACTGAAAACCAGTGGACCGTTTCCCAGAACTGAAGAGGAAACATGACCAAGAACCCAGGCCGATTCCCAGGGTAAAAGCCATAATATCCTCCTGTTGGCTTCAAGAATAACAAGACACACACCTCATGCCTGTTATACAGCCAAAGGCCTGTCCCAGAACAGACGTTTCCTTGCCAATGAATTCTCAGCAACCCGTGGAACTTTCATAAAACTGACCACATATCAAGACCCAAATTGAGTCACAACAAATAAAGACAAATTGAAATCATATTATACATCCTGCCTGTCCACAATGGAATAAAACTGGGTATCAACAACAATACAGAGTACATAAAGTTCACAGACTCCAGGAAATGTGCAACACACTACTGAATAGTAATTGTGTCAAAGATGAGATTTAAGAAGGAAAATTTAAAACTCATACAAGTAAATTAAAATAAAAACACAGGGAGAGGCTTTGGGAACAGGAACAGTATATGGATGTAGCTGCTAGAGTTTCCTGGCATCATGGCGGATCTGTCAGGATTCACCACTGGAGGAATCAGATTTAATAAGGCTTACAAGATTAGATTTTAGTTGTTTCTGAGCTAAGTCTGTGTGGTGTTTTTCTTCTGGCAGCAATTCAACTGGGTTCCAGATGGAAAGGTATGGGTGGCAAAGCCTGGGTTTGCCTGGTGTGCACCACAAAGACATTGGAGGCTTTGAAGAGTAAGGCTGGCATGGCCGCGCCATGGGAGCTCTGGTTCGTTTTTAATATTTCCTGCAACAGGTGGCGATCCAACAGGGCAAAAATCCACTAGAAATGTAAGATTATTAGCCTGAGAGTTAGAGTTTTATTTATTTTTTATTTTTTGTTAAGTAAGAGCAGAGATGAGTCAAGTGTACTCAAGTACAGGAGTTGAAACAAAGAAAGCAGGCCCAGAGGTCCCCTGCTGTGGGGAATTGCAGGCTGCTCTGAGTTAAGAGAAGAATGAAGTTGCCTACTTTTCAGAGCAGAGGGATTGAAATGTGAATTTAAAATTGTGATTGTTTGCTTTTTGCATAGATTTATATACGGATTCTATCTGAATCACTTGGGGGAATTTTGCCCATGGTTTGGAACTAGGATAGGGAAAATTAGTCACTGACTCCAGAGTAGAGAGGCAGTGACAATAATTGCCTGCTATGTACAGGTATTACATAATATTGTCTGTGGCTCCAGGCAGAGAGTCAAACAGTTAAATGGTATAACACGATGGCTGCTCTAGGCAGAGAGCCGAACAGTAAGATGGTATAAGATTGTTTTATAACCTCACAGGATACTCAAATTCTGCCTAATGTGGACTCCACGAGAATCTTGGGTTTTTTATTCTATTCTGCTTGGCAAAATAGACAAGGCCTAAGAATAGGCACATACAGTAGTTTAGTTTACTTGGTGTGTTTTAGTTTGTTTTAACTTTCAAAATGGGTGTGATTTTGAGTTTGTGGTTTTATTATTCCCCTGGAAGAGAAGACAGGATACAAGCTTTCCTGGTTGTCAACTCAAGGATATGCTATTTTGGGGGAAAGGTTTTGCCTTTGAATGTTTAGAAAAGGTGATTAGGGTCTTTACACCTTCCAGAGCTATGTGTATCAGATACGATGAAGACTCCCTAGAGGACTAGATTCCAGAGAATCAAACAAAAAATATATCTTGATGATACTAAAACTTTGTTTTGATATTTTTATATTAAAGAATGTACAGCCTTGGTGAATCTCCTCATCAGACATGCTGACTGAACTGCTTGAACTCCTGATGTCCTGGACTTTCAGCTGGATCCAGTCAAGACACCGACACCGACATCAGAGACTAAATCAGTCATTGGTGTGGCCTTCTTAAGGACAACCAACTCCCCTATTTTCCTACCCTTGCCCCTGCTTCAAAATATCTCAACACCCATATTCAGCTTGAAAAAGTTATGACGAGTCATCACCCCAGTTCCCTGGGATTTGGGGCTGGATGGGGTTATTATAGGTTGTCTTTCTAGGGAATGTGGAAATGGTCATAATTGGAACAGGGAGGAATAGCTAGAATTGATTGCATAGCCATAATCTCATTTGGTAGAAATCTTTTTAATTTAAGTTGAAGTCATAATTTTTTTAATTTTGGTACAGAATTTATTTTGATGTAAAATCAAGGTTTTCATTGGTATAAATTCTACTGATACAAAAATTTAAAAGTACAGGGCATAGACCCAGTCCTTCTATAACTGCTATTATAAACTGATCCAAGTTGTTTAACCCTGTGCGTTAAGAGCCTAATAGCAAAATCATGGCTCTGAGTTTATTGCTAGAGTGTTTTCAGATATTTTAGTTAGAAATAGCTGAGAGTAGTTAACAGAGAACCGTCCAGATTACTTTACATGGATAACTGGGTTTCAAAAAGTCAGAAATTTACAGAATGTGACGTTTAATGTTATTTATTCACTTGTTGTTCAGACAAGTCTGCTCCTGACAGCATTCCTCTTCTTGGATTCAAAGAAGAAATTGAGCATCAGTGGAGTTTCTCCAGTTGTGGCAAGACAGCCACTAGGTAAGAATTGCCTCATTTCATCTACAGACATAATTCTGTCTAGAAAAAGGACACAATTTACAGGTTAGGACAGCTTAGTTCTGCTGAGACTGAATAAGCTAGTCCTTAATATTCCTGTATCTCTAAGGTCTGTCAGATGATCGTGGGCCGGAAGGATGACGATAGATGGATGCTCCAACTTCCTGACTTACTGGGGCTGTATAGGTAGGCACAGTCTCTACAGTTTGTCTCAGTTCTCAAAGCTGTGTTAGGCTTCCTATACATTTCCAGTCAATGTTGGTCATTCTCAGATTTATAATGAGGTTGAAAAACTACTTATAGTCTCTTAGCCAATCCAGGCTATTTACTTTGAGAGAACAGATTTGAGAGGATGGTTTTCAGATGGCATTCAATCTAAAGCCAAGACATAAGTCAAGGTAAAATCCTAAGTCTTTTAATTTAGGAACAATGACAATGTTCTATCTTAAAGACATAAATGATGGACTGAGTGTTAGGTCTATCTTATACTTTATAAGTTACAAAATGGTAATAGTTGTACTCTATATTTGAGAGAAAAATTTTGTTTTTTATTAGAACAGAAGGGGGAAGTGTTATGGATGGTCCTGATGCTGTTTGTGTTTTGATGCTAATTCTGCTCTCCTCGGAGGGGCTACAAACAAGGCCCGAGTCACATACTCAGATGACTTATTGTGAACCAATCCCCTAATGAATAAAGGAGCTATTGACTGGGCAAGTAGGCAAGACTTCTGGGTTGGACAGAGGAAGAGAAGAAGGAGGAGAGAGGAGAGGCATTTGGAATGGGGATAGCATAAGGGCAGGATGTAGTTGCTTGAGTTTCCCAGTATCATGGCAGATCCGTCAGGATTCACCACCAGAGGAATCAGATTTAATAAGGCTTACAAGATTGTGCACAGAGATTGAGTTGCCACTGTTTCTGAAAAATAAAAATAAAAATAAAAGCACACTATACCAAAATTTAAGGGTCACAACAAAGACAGTCTTAAGATAGATATTGTAGTGCAAACTTTCTACATAAAAAAAAAATGGAAAGACCTCAAATTAATAACTTAATGACACACCTGAAGGCTTTGGAAAAACAAGAACACACATATTATGTGGGGAAAAATATCAAAATTAGTTGACATTAATGAAATTGAAAGAAAAAACAATATAAGAAATCAATAAAATGAAAAGTTGATTCTTTGAAAAGACTAACAAGATTAACAAGCCTTTATGCAAATTAGCTAAGAGAGAAAGGGGGCAGATCCAAGTTTATAAAACTAAGAGAAAAACATTACAACAGACCTTAAAGAGTTTCTAAGAATTATAAACTTAAAAACTTAAAAACTTCATGCTCTACAAAACTGAAAATATATAAAAGAATGAATGAATGAATTTCCAGACATATATGGCTCACTAAAGCTCAATCAAGATAAAATAAATAATTGAAACAGATTAGTGACATCCAATAAGATAAAAAAAAGTTATTAAAAATTTCCCACGTGAAAGACATGGAGGGTCCTGTGGATTCAGGACATAATTACAGCAGACCTCCAGAAAGAACTAAGTCTAATACTCCTCAAATAGTCCACAAAATAGAAAATAAAGGAACACTTCTAAATCCTTTCTGCAAAGCCAATAGCATAGTGATATCAGAATCAAAGACAAAAGAAGAAAATAAAAGGCCAATATCTCCGAGGAACATAGACAATGAAATATATAATTTCATTTCATTCCAATTCCATTCAAAACCAAATTTAGGAACAACTTAAAAAGATTATCTATCACAATCAGGTCAGCTTCAATGCAGAGATGCAAGGATGATTCAAAATATATAAATCAATAAACATAATACACCACATATGAAAATTCAAGGACAAAAACCACACAAACATTGCAGAAAAGGCCTTTGACAAAATCCAGCACCCATGTATGACAGAAGTCCTAGACAATGTCTGAAGACATGCAACATATCTCAACATAATACAGGCAGTATAGAGCAAGCCCAAAGCCAAGGTATTCACAAACAGGGAAAATTCAAATCATTTCCACTAAAATCAAGTAAAAGAGAAGAGTACCTACTATCCTCCCTTATTTAATATATAGTGTTGGAAGTTTTAGAATAATAAGACAAGAGAAGAAGGTAAAGGAGATAGTATTATTGAAGGATGAAGTCACAGTATCTATATTTGTATATTAGTTTGTACATATATAAAAAATCTCAAGATGCCACCAAAAATCTTCCACAGCTGATTTATACATTCATCAAAGTGGCAGGCTACAAAATTAACATATAAAGTCAGTGACCTTCTTATCCACAAACGACAAAGTCAGGGAAGGAATCCCATCACAAAGGCCTCAATCATTTCTTGGAAGAAATCTAACCAAAGAAGTAAGCGCTCGGTGAAAATGAAGACGCTAAGACATTTAAAACAGAAATTAAAGAAGTGAGGAAAGACTCTATGCTTCTGGATGGGCGGGACTAACATTGTGAAAATAGCCACCCTACCAAAGACAAGATGCAGATTCAACAGAAGCCCTACCAAAATCCAAATACACGTTTTACAGAAGTTGAAAAAACCACCTTATAGATTTCATAAAGAAACACAAAAGACGCAGAATGTCCAAAAGGATTGAGAACAGTTAAAAACACAAAGAGCAAAGCCGTTGGAGGGTATGGCCCTGCCTGATTTCAAGTTGATTACAGAGCTGTATAGTAATGCAAACTGCGAGCTAATGGTCTAATAGCAGTCTTATTGATTAGTGGAAAAAACTAAGGGACATCATATAAGCCCACAGTCCTACAGCCACCTGATTGTTTTATTTTTGGACAAAGAAGCCAACAATATACATTGGAGAAAAGATAGCATCTTCTGCTGGTCAAACTGGATGCAGAATAATGAGACTAGATTGGTATTTCTCACCCTGCACAAAACTTAGTTGGATCAAGGACCTCAACATACAGCATGGTAGCTCAGATCTAAACGAGAAGAAAGAAGGCTTATGCTTGAACTCACTGACACAGGAAAGGGCTTTTAAGCTGGATCCCAGCAGTGCAATCATTAAGACCAACAGTCAACAAGTAGGATCCCATGAAACTAAAAAGCTTCTGTATGGCAAAGAATAACATCACTGAATGAAGAGGTAGCCCACAGTATGTAAAAATCTTTACCAGCAATATATCTGATGGGGGAGTAATATCTAGAATATACAAAACAACACAAAGCAAAACAAACAACGGATTAAAAAAATAAAACACCAAGAAAACAAACAACTTAATTGTAAAATGGGTTATGGGACTAAATAGAGTTTACAAAAGACATAAGAAACATGGCTGAGAATTAAAGTTTAATGTCCTTGGTTGGAGAGATAGTGAAGGGCTACCTCTTCATTAAAAGATAGGCTTATAAGCAAACTATCAAAATATTAAAGGTTCAATACGCTTAGCCATCAAACAAATACAAATTCAAACTTCTTTGAGATTAGAATGGCTAAGATTAAAAACAAACACATGACCACAGATGTGGGTGTAGCTATGAGAACAGGAGAATACTCACACCCCATGGAAATGCAACTGGTGTGGCCACTACAGAGCTTTTGGAAAAGGTTTCAGAGACCTACCACATGGCCCAGGTACACCATTCTTGCAGTATGCTCTGCAGCAGACATGTATGATTATCTATGGTCACTACTTCTCTATTACAATAACTAGGAAATGAAGGTATCCTAGATTTATATCAACCAATGAATGGAGAATAAAAACTGTGGTATACATTCACAGTGGAATATTATTTAGTTGTTAACAAAAACAGTTATGAAATTCACAGGCGTGGGTTCCCAAGCCATATAAGGGTTAGCAGAGGGATCTTTTAATGTCCACGCCCCGGACAGCTCTCAGAGAGCTCTCAGAGAGCATGGGTGTGTGAAGTGTGAGAAGTGGGGTGCTCCCTACCCAAATCAGGTTTGGACCTACTCAACTCAATGGAGACAAAGGCCACATCATGATAGAGCCAGCTATCATCATGATAGAGCAAGTTGGTTACCAGCCCCAACCAGAGAATGGCTTCTCAGAAATCATGTGACCCGAAGTCTGCTAATCTAGTTGATATGCTTGAAAGGCTCGTGCCCTACTGCAGCATCTGCTTCCTTGTCCTTTTTCCTCCCCTCCCCACTGACTCAAGCTATCCAATCTAGGCCCTTTATTTCAATAAATGAGCTGTCCTTCAATACCATCTCCCGGATTGGATACCCACTGCCACCCAAGACCCAGCTCCCAGCTCCTCTGTACCCTGAGACCTGTGCACAATGGCCAATGGGGGTGGGGCAGGGGACCCATACACAGGTAAATGAAACCAATCATTCTAAGTAGGGCAATCCAGATCTAGTAAGGAAAATATCATGTTTTCTTTCTCTTATGGGTGTTAGCTTTGAATTTTGGATATGTTAGTTTCATAAGGAATCCTCATAGCTCCTTACTGGTTTCCTTCCTTCTATGAGGACTTCAAGGGTGGAGTGGATAGAACCCAGTGGTATAAACAGCTAATGTGGAATAATGGAACAGTATGGCTTTAATAAAGAGGTGGACGAGAGACTCTATGTAGGCATAACTAACACTGAAGACATTTTCCAGACACAGCAGGGCTGATGTACATGTAAACTCAGGGAAGTCGATACAACATGTTCAAAGCCTGCACAATCTCAAGCCAGACAAAACTGTAGCATGAAGAGAGGAAATGGCCTCAAGTCCACCTCTAGAGCCACTGGTGATTGACAGCTGTCAGGAAAGGGAGAGTTTGTTATCTTTAAGGGTGTGGACTCTAATGGGCTGACTGTGCTACAGTGAAAGTCACACATCCAAGAATATACAGGCAGCATAAATGTGTGTGTGTGTGTGTGTGTGTGTGTGTGTGTGTATGTGTGTGTGTGTGTGTGTGTGTGCGTGTGTGTGTGTGTGTGTGTGTGTTTAAAGAGGACACAAAGTTGGGTGTATAGGGAAGGAAGGAAGAAACAAGGAGGAGTAGGAAGGGAGGTGTATATGATACAAATACATTGTACAAAATTCTCAAAGAACTCATAGAAAGTGGGAAAATTCTAAACTGTTTTAAAACCATCATAGTGGTACATGCCTTGTTTTTTTAGATATTTATTTTATGTATATGAGAACACTATTGCTGTCTTCAGACACAGCAGAAGAGAGCATCAGATCCCATTACAGATGGTTGTGAGCCACCATGTGGTTGCTGGGAATTGAACTCAGGACCTATGGAAGAGTATTCAGTGCTCTTAACTGCTGAGCCATCTCACTAGCTTCCCTGCTTTAAAATCATAATGACACCTCATTTCCTATGATGCTACAGTGAAAAGTATAGATGATTACAAGTATGTGGAGGAATGTGGAAGTACTGGAACCCTTGCAGTTTGCTGGTGGGAATGGACATAGTAGAACTACTTGAAACAACAATCTGGCAATCCCTCTTCCCAAGGTCAAGGGGACAGCCAGATATCCAAGCAATGTGTCCCAGACTGAAACTCCTGTCCACAGAGTGTCTGTGTATGAGTATTCAAAACTGCACTGCTCACAAATCAAGAAAACAAGACCCTCTCAAACGTACATCAAAGGATGAATAGATAACAGAATGTTTACATCTAGTTACATGGCTGTGCTGTGATCTGCATATAGATATATGGATATGAGGGTGTTCCCCACATAGTCATATTGTAGGACTTTGGTTCCCAGGATAGCAATGTTGGCACGTGATAGGACCTTTAATGGTTGTACCTTAGTCACTGTTCTATTGCTATGAAGAGACTCCTCAAACAAGAAGACACTTTAAAAGGAAAGTATTTAATCGGGGGCTTGCTGGAAGTCTCAGAAGGCTAGGCCACGGACATCATAATGGAAAGAATACAGGCATGGTGCTGGAACAGTAGCTGAGAGCTTCGCATCCTGATCTACACACAGTAGGCAGAGATAGAAAGATAGATAGATAGATAGATAGATAGATAGATAGATAGATAGATAGATAGACAGACAGACAGACAGACTGGGCCTGCCATGAGCTTTCAAAACCTCAAAGCCCCCCTCAGTGACTTACCTTCTTCAACAAGGCCACACCTCCTGATCTTTCCCAAACAGTTCTACTAACTAGGGACCAACTATTCAAGTGCATAAGCCTATGGGGCTGTTCTTAGTCAAAGCACCACAAGTGGGATGCAAGGAGACACGGTTAGACCACTGCTAGCATCACCCTAGAAGAAATCAATGAAGTTCTCATGGGACTGAGCCATTCTCACAGAACTACAATCTGTCTCTTTACATCATCTCTTCCTACAGAATGCTCTCATGCCATATGTGACCTAGCCAGGGAGGTCCTAGCCAGAGCCAGTGCCATGTTCTTTGAATTTTCAGCCCAGAAAGCAATGAGCTAAATTTCCTTTATAAGTCACTCGAGCCTCTGAATCCGTTATAGTAACAAGCCATTAAAAGCAGGAAGCATTGGACTATGCCCCAGCCAAGCTATCCCTTGAAACGTAACCCTAGGTGAAAACTATCTCAGACGCAGAAGGCTATATGTTGCCTTATGAAATGTATATCAAGAATCCAAAGCAGCATCTGGGACCCAGAGAAAAGGAGTGACTTCTACTGACTAAGGAGTTTTGGGGCGATGATAAAAATGTTCTGGAATTGGTAGCAGAGATTGCACAACTCCATGCAAGATCTATTTTAAAAAGATAGGGAGAAAAAAACCTTAAAGGATAAAATTCAGCTCTTTGAAATGCTTTAGCACATCAAATATCAGTAATAACTACTGCCTATAAGATAGACTGACAAATAATAATCTCCACTCCTCTGCTAAGCCTCACAGGAGTGAGGAGCAAGGACACCAGCTTTTCATCTCCTCCAAGGACAGACTTCAGGAGCTCTGAGGATGCATGGTGAGCCAATTCACAGCACAGCCGCATCTGTGCCCAGGGGCCCCTGCAGCCAGTACAAAATTATGTTCAATTTTATAAAGTTTCCTGGAGGGATTACATTTTATGCACAGCGTCCCACCATCTCTTGCTGGAGACTACACACTACACATTACTAAGGAAGACTACCTTGGGGTGTCTGCTCTGCTATAGTAGCAGTAATAGATGTGTCTCTGAATCTACATCCACACACCATGGAGGAAATATGGAGGCCAAAGCCAGAGTCGCCTAGCTCTCTCCTCGGCCCAATGCTCTCCTTCCGGCTTCATAGATGCTTTGGCAGCCCCTCCACCAACCCCCAGCTCAGGATGTGAAAAGCGGGAGACTCCTGATGGTCCTGCTTCCTTCTACCACACCAGCATCCCCATGTTTCCTCGTGTGCCAGCCAAGGAGCCCAAGCTCAGCTGGTCACAACAGAAGCAGCACAGAGCTGCATGGTGTCCTGTCCATCTGTGCTCCCCACCACCCTGCCCCCAGACACTCAGACACCTAGGGGTTTAAAGACTTTGTGGGAGCTAGTTAAACCCTTTCACACAGACAGCTTCATAGCCCACTCACCTCCCCAGCGTGGTGCGTGTGCCTGTTTGCTCTCATTAAATCCCAATCTAGCTGGGGAAAACCATCTCTTGGCCTCCTGTTAACTCGACAAGATTTGTGCAATGGACTTTAATTGATAGCAATACAGCTGTGTGCCGTTGTCTAATGGGAGGAGATTGGCAGACGTCTGATTTCTGGGTTGCAGAAGGGTTCTTCCTTGAAGTCTCAGCTGCTGGAAACAAAGAATGTGCTGACGCTCTGCCCCTGGCTGAATGAGGAATCACTTACACAGGGTGGTGGCTTTTGTACCCCATGAATGAGCCCTTTTTAAAAGGTTAATTCTGCCCTGGGCCAGCTACTACAGATTTATTCATTCAGCAAATTCATTCTTGTAGTAGCTCTCAAAAATCAGTGCACACTATTATACAGCAGAGGGCCCATTTGCGAAATTACTTATAGACCTATTTAGAAATCCAAGCTTCCACAGACTGACAGTTTAATTGGCTGAGTGATGAGCAGCCCTGAGGGGAGGTGCACCCTCTCCTCAGCCCAGGTCCTGGACTCCCGCTTTCCCTTTCGTAGCTAAGGCTGCTCTGATACTTGGTGCATTTATGGTAGCAAACACAATGCTTTAGGTAGGAGGGAGAAGAGTGCCTATCTGGGAACCCTAGCATGCAAAAAAGACATGACAATCACCCGTGAGTTGATCACATATTTTTCCCTTCCACTACTGGCCCCCCACCCCTGCCACTTCTCTAGCCACTCCCAGGTATGCTCGCCCCAACTCCTTACTCTCGAACTGATAGCATCTTCTCTTCAATATTATTGTTACATACATATGAATGTGTGTGTGTGTGTGTGTGTGTGTGTGTGTGTGTATGTATATGCACATCATTATTAGGATAGACATATAGTACTTCACTTTGAAAGCAAAATTATCCTGAGCTTAAAATGTAGTGTTTACCAGGACTGATTTTTCTCAGAGCACAGATCTGCTGCAAAATAGCCCCACCCCTTTCACACAGCCTTACATTCTGGCCACCCCAGGTCTACATCACCGAGTCTACTCACCAGCATTTGCTCGGTTACTCTCCTCTCAACAAGCAACCCAGCCCTTTCTTGGCACATCTTGTCCAGCAAACAGTTAGAGAGGTAGGTTCTGTAAAAATCTCTCCTCAGTGTTCGCAGGGGCACCAGATCTAGTCTGCAACAAAGGGGTTTTCTCTTCACAAGGCTTCTAAATTGCCTTTGAAAAACTGAATCCTTTATTGATTGCTCTCATTCCTGGTAATCCACCTACTCACCAAACAGTGTGTGTTAACTTCTGTTTTCATAGAAACACCAACTATATTTCTCTCCTGTTGTTCAATGGAAACAAAGAGTAATCTAATCTTTAAAATACCATAAGTGGAAAATCAAAATTCAACACCCATATGTCCCAACTCAACTAATTTCCACTCAAATGCCTAATCCAGCATTTGCATTCGCAGTGAAGGAGGCGGTTCTGGTGTGAGGACGTAATCTCCAGGCCACATTTGCTTGGCCACTCACGATTAAAATGGCAGGGCAGGAAGCAGGTGATGCTGCTTGAGAATTGTCTAATTAAATGTTAATCTAAGGATATAGGATTTGAGTGCATACCTCAAAGAATATTAAGGACAACAGAACACAGCTGACGATACATCCATGTGCCTCCCATGTCCACATGTCCTTCCATGATCACTACTTGTCACTGACACACAACTCCCGTAAATATACATACATACATACACATACATGTATGTAAATTTATACATATATATTTATATATACATACACATACATATATATGCATTCATATTCTGATCTGAAAAAGCCCTATAAATGGGAGGGTTATAGTTCAAAAAGGTGAAACAGGGTAGAGACTTGAACCCAGATCACGTTATGAACCGCTCTGCAGCCCACATTCATGGAGCATCACGTCTAGTGAGTCTCACTTTCCTTCTGCAGAGTGTTTGTTTGTTTGACACTGCCTGCCACCATTTGCATTTCTGGGCTGACATCTTTTCAGAAAAGGCCTCCAAATGGAATCAAAGATGGGTGCCTGGCTGTGCTTAAGCCTGATACTTCTAACTCTCAGGAAAACTGAAAAAAAAAGAGAGGAGTTTAAATGAGCACTTTTGATGATGCATTAGATAGCTACAATCGTGTGCTTTTAAATCCTCCCCAAAATTCTGTATGAGAAAGGCAAGAACACATGATTGCTTCTTTATGGAGGCAAGGCCATAGTCACAGCAACAAGACCTCAAAGGAAGAGCCGCAGACCAGTGTATTCTGTACAACTACTGTTACCAGTGGTTTCACACAGCAGGCAGCATTCGGGATTCTGGCAGATGAATAGAAGTATGCCAGGTAGAACAGAGGCAGGACTCAGAAGTATCAACTCCATCATTAGGCACCATCAGGGAAGGAACGGTGACAGTAGGAGGCAGAGGTGGGAAGATCATGTGGTGCTGATCTGCAGGCCTCCAGGAAACCTACACATCTGCCCCTGGCTCTCTAGTTCCAGAATCCCTCATGGGTACCAAAGTCCATGTAGTTTCAACCCTCTTTTGAAAAACATTTGGTATTTGCCTATAATCTATGCATACCCCTCTCTACACTAAACACATTGTAAGTCCTGGGCACACAGTTGCTATAGTATATTATTTTAGTGGATAATGGTTTTTAAAAAGACATTGGTGCAGATGTCGTTTGCTTGTATTATGGTTGACTTAATCTGTGAATGTAGAAGTAGAAGAAAGTGGGCTGACCATATTATTGAATTGCAGTCTTGGTCATTCAGGTGGTACAATAGCAACTCACTTGTTAAGTAGGCTATTTTCTTCATTTGCGTTCTATTGCTGTGATAAATACCATGACCAAAATCAACCGGAGGAGGAAAGGGTTTATTTCAGCTTATGGCCTATGGGCCATCATGCAGGAAAGTTAGAGCAACAACATAAGGCAGGAACCTGGAGGCAGAAACTGAGGTAGAGGTCATGGAGAAGTGCTGTTAACTGCCCTGCTTTGCCTACTTTCTTATATAACTCAGGACGGTCTCCCTGAGGGCAACACTACAACAGTGGGGCTGGAACACTCCACATCAATCATTAATAATAATCAATTATTAATTATTATTAATAATAATCAAATCCCCCCAAACTTTTCTACAGGCCAATCTGATGGAATCTAACTTCTTCCTAGATGACTCTAGTTTGTGTCAAGGTGATAGAAACTAACAAATACCCCAACCCTAAAGCTTTTTTTCTAAGGGTTTAATGGAGAGGTTGGCTTTAGCTTTATAAATTACCTGTGAAACCAAGGCATGCTAGCCCCCGTCCTGCCTTCCTACAGGACGGTTAGGTAGGCAAAACCCAAGCTAACACAGAAATGGTGGGAGGAGTAAGTAGGCTTATGGAAGGGACCCTAGGAGTCTACTTCACATCCTTAAAATGGAAGTTTTTCAGCCCAGAAACTCCAGAGTACTGTGGTACCCTCTGCTCACATTCTCTGGCCTTCTTGCTTCCCAAAGCCACTCATTCACCTGCCCACACCTACTGGCTCTGCCAGGCATGTTATTTTTTAATCATAAGAAGAGAAAAGAATGACGAATATTATAAAGTGAATATAAAAAACAACTAGGTCACTAAGAAAATGTGAGCTTGCTGAACTTTCTGCTCTGAAGCTTAGCCCAATTCAAGTTTCTTCTTGCTGTAAACACCTCATTTTACCTGGAACATAGATCAGTACCAACCTGAGTTTCTTGTGACCCATCACTAGACAGAAAAGTTTCAAGAATAAGAAAGCAACAAGACTGTAAATTCCAGTTCTGGGCCCAGTACACAGAGAAGTATGTACTGGTGATCCTAGGCCCTGGAAGCCTGAGGTCAACACAGTCAAGGGTGTTTGCGTCTTTCCAGTCAACTGTTCAGATAGAGAAGTAAGTATGGGTACTATAAGAATCAATTTTTCCTATCCTTATAAAATGCAACAACTTTCACATTTGGCCCTGTAGGTCTGTACTGATGACCCCACTTAACATCTGCGGTGGTTTGAATACCCTTGGCCCTTAGAAAGAGGCACTATTAGGAGGTGTGGCCTTGTTGGAGAAAGTCACTGTGTCCGTATGTTTTGAGGGCTCCTAGTTCTCAAGCTCCACCCAATGAGGAAGAGACAGTCCCTTCCTATTTGCCTTCGGATCAAGAGTAGAACTCTCAGCTCCTCCAGTACTACGTCTGTCTGCACACTGCCTTGCTTCCTGCCATGGTGATAATGGACTGAATCTCTGAAATTATAAGCCATCCCCAAATAAATGTTTTCCTTTGTAAGAGTTTTCTTGGTCATGGTGTCTCTTCACAGACAATATCTATAAGGCAACAACTGAGAACTGAAGTACTAGAGAAAAACTCCATGCATTACCCTATTTAGGAGCGAGATTCTTTAATGGCTGATACCTAGTTGATCACTGTGCCAAAAGTTGTTTAGCTCTAAGGATATGAACACCAGACTAGCTGTCCTGGAAACAAAGGGGCCACTCCCTTCCCATCACACACCTATTGAGGACTTTGACCTGCCAGGACAGACACTCACATAAGGTTATCTCAAGGAAGTCCAGGGACAATACCTTATGGCCTGCTTAATCCACTTGACCCTACTCACAACTGGCAGACCTGAGTTCAGTCTGCTCCCAGTTCACCTTCCCATAACCACAGAGGCTAATGGGGCTAATCTTCAGACTCTGTCTTTACATACTGCATAAACACTGATTGTCAGTGGGCAGCAGTGGCCCACATTGCTCAGCTTTACCCAGCTCATGATCTGATGGATGGAGTGTTCACCTGTAGTGTGAAGAAACAAATGGACCCCAGCTCTAGCTCAGGGATGAATGATCCCATTCAGAATCTTTATACTCATCTTGATTTTGTACCAACACAGTCTATAGCTCTCTGATGTCCTCAGTTCCACAGATTCCAAAATAGTAGCACTGGAACTCAACCACTGTGTTAAGAGAGGATTCTGAAATCCATTCTGACATGCACCCCTGTACAACCCCCCCCCCCCCCCAACCAACAGTGTTATGCTACGACCTCCTCGTCCCTGACTACATCAAGCTGGCCATGAACAGACACTGGAGCTGGGTCTGCGAGTCTGGATGGGTTGCAGTCAGTCACAATCTGGGAACGGCAGAATGAACAGGCTCCAAGACATCTGGAGCTGTGCTTCAAATTTCAAAGTCATTCCGCAGCTTGCACAACTTTACAATCTTGCCATTTGCCAAATGCTTATGTTTTGCTTAATCCAAAATTAGGACAATATCACTAGAATGGTTTTTTTCCCCCTTAAAGTCCCCCCTGACTCCACCCAAATAGGGAAATTCAGCCAGCTCGTGGCTTTGGGGAAACAGGAGGAAACAGTTCTCTAGTTCCCTCCACCCCCCTACACACAGTATATTATCTACCTTCTGAGCACGTGTTCTAATGGTCCCTACAGCTCTGGTCAGGAAATGGTGTGGATTGTCAGGCCCAGTGAACTACCATTGGCCTCACACCTCTTGCCTCTCATCTCTCCATCGAGGCTCCCGGTACTTGCCTCTTTTCAAAACACAGAATCTGAAGAGATGGGCTAGTTCTTTAAGACCTGTGAGATTTGGGCCAGGCTCAAAGTGCCCATCACACATTCTCTACTATGCAGCAGGCCTCAGGCTCAATCACAGGGTGGTGGTTAGTTACCCTCCTTAACAGTCGTGCCACTACTGTATCAGGGGTGAGGGGGTACAACTTGCAGGCTGGTCAATACTGTAGCAGAATGGGTTTAGAGCTGGGTGAGACTACTGACAAATGTCCTACCCAGCAGGCTGCACAGTGCCTTCTGGCTATGTAAAGCTATCTGTCATGGAGGGAGGTACAGGCTCAGATCCAGCTTGAGGTCAGTGGAAAGTTCTCCTTATTATATGGCTACATGGCTAAAGGTCTCCACAGAGGGATGGTAACTGTGATGTTGTACCTAGTTTCACCTGTGATAGACACATGGTCATTGCTGGGAGTGACACCAGCTTTATAAGGTGTACAGAACGAGCAGCTATCACGTGACATCCCCCCAATCCTTTCGTAGTATTTACCAAACTCCCTTCTGCATGGGCCTCTGCCAACCGAGACACAGCCAGGGCTGTGGAGACCAGCTGCAAGGGAGAAAGTCGGATAACCAGGATGCTGGTTACTCAAGTTCAGCAAAACCCTCTCTGCATATTCTCCAGCTTTTCCACATCTGTTGCTCTCTTTGAAAGCATCATTTTATTTTATTTTTTTAATTTTTAAAAAATGTTTCTTGCTTTAGAACTGTGCACTGGAAACACACTTCCTTAGCCACATCAAAAATCTAAGGACTAGAAAGCTCGGCAATTAAGTTCAAGAGCCTTGGCCACCCACGCATCCACAGCTTCCCAGCCTGACTCCAAGCATACCCAGAACCCCAAGCTTTGCTCCTCCCATCCTGACACCACTGCTGCCTAGAGTCACAAACTCCCATCTGTCAATGACACAGGAACATCATCTCTCAGGCTGCAAGAACAGGGTACCACCCTGGGAAAGCCTCCTCGCTGTGAGCCAGAGACCAACCTCTTCTCACTTAACACCAGAAGGCGTCCTCCTCACTCTCTTTCCTCCCCTTCCTCTTTCTCTTCCTCTCATTTCTCTTCCCCTCTGCATTCTCTTATCCACCCTCCTCTTCTTCAGCCTTTTTCCTCTCCTCCCTTGTATTCATCTTCCCTTCTCTTTCCTCTTTTTTCTCCTTCCCCCTCTCTTCCTCCTCCCCCTCTCTTTTCCTCCTCTTCTCTCCCTTCCACTGTTCTTTTCCGTTCTCTTTTCCCTCTCCCTGCCCCCTTTTGGTGATGGGTAGTGTAGAAGGAAGCAGGACTACTCCTAGCTAAAGCAGGAGTCTTCTTCTGCTGCCGGGCAGATGGCTCCAGCTAAGGATTAAGCCCCACCACACCTCAGCATCCTACTGTGGAAAGGGAAGAACAGTGATGTTTGTCCCACAAAGTGTTCTTAGGCCTTCAAATTTCTCCTTTTAAGGATTCTCTGTTTAGATACATGGCTCATGTTCTGACTGGCTTGGTTGTTGTCTTAATATTTAGGGACTTTTGGTTCTTTATATACCATAGATATTAATCCTCTGTTAGATGTACAGCTGGCAAAGATTTTTCTCCTGTTCTGTGGACTGCCTCTTCATTTGATTGACAGTTTCCTTTGCTGTACAGATTGTTCTTTTTGTAAAGTTTCATGAGGGCTCATTTGTCAATTGTCAGCTTTATTTCCTAAGCAACCTGGGTCTTGTTTAAAAGCCTTGTGCAACCATATATCCATATGCACGTACATGTAGTGCAATCCCTATCTTTGCCTCTGGCAGTTTCACGATTTCAGGTTTTACACTGAAGTCTTTTTTCGATTTGGAGTTGATTTTTGTGGAAGGTAAGAGATGAGGGTCTAGGTTCCTTCTTCTACAAGTAGATACCCACTTTCCCAAGCATGTCTGTCTTTCCTCTGATGTATATTCTTGGCATTGTCAAAAATAAGATAGCTTTAGTTGCATAGGGCTATCTCTGGCTCTTCCGATTTCCTTGATCTATGTATTATGTTTGCCAAACATTTAATTTATGGCAGGCCTGACTCAATCATATAGTCATGGCTGGAAGCAGCAGTAGCCAGTAGTGGCCAGCACAAGACCGTAAACCATGGATCAGGGAGGGCCACGTGGCCCTACTCTCCCCACTGAACTATGAGCTACTGGCAGACTCTGAGGAGGGCAGACATTGTCTTTAGCTATATATCCACTGGTGATCTCAGCATACTCTCACAAAGAGCAGTGAACACAGATAGTCCTAGCAAAACTCAGTGAGTCACAAAATTAAGACAGGACTGTGAGAACAGAACTTCAAGTGGGTGTAATACTACTGGGAGAACGTAAGAGAGGGTTTGGGTTACGGTTTTCAGAATGCAGTATGTTTATGTGTAAAACTGTCAAAAGAACTAAAATAAATTTAAATTTTAAAAAAGCAGAATTCATTTTTGAGGCAAGGTTGTATGGATTCTAGGCTGACCTTGAATTTGCTATGTAGTCAAGGATGACTTTGGGTTTCTGGACATTAACTTCCCAGGTATTGAGATTACAGGCATGTGCAGCTGTGCCCAGTTTATTGGGGTTCGAACCCAGAGCCTTGGGGCATAAGAGGCAAGTACTCTACCAACCAAGCTACATCCCCAGCTCACTCTTAACTCCCAAGTACTCTTGTGAGTTTTGTTTGTGAAACTATGAAATTATGCAGGATTTTATCAAACTGAATAAAATTCTCAGCCCTGAAATAACCAAAGAATCAACCCTGGATAGCTCATGTTTTTCAACTGATGATATAGAAAAGAACCAGGACACACAGACAGACAGACAGACAGACAGACAGACAGACAGACAGACAGACACACACACACACACACACACACACACACACACACACTTACTTTGTGATGACCAGGCCTATGGCTGACTGCTAGATTGGACACTATGAAGCCCAAATCAGCTCAGAAAAGGCAGGATTCTCAGCCAGTCTCACCCAGCCAGAACTCATTATTGTCAGATATGAGTCAGAGAAATACTGGCTGTCCAGAGGATGTGACTCTGTGAGTCCCTAGCCCCCTTACCCCCTCCCTTGTCACAGACCTACAGATAGAGGAAAAGGAGAAAACAGCTTCTAATTGTAATTTAAAAGTGATCATTGTTTTTAGAAAAGCTTGCTAATGAGGTAATATGATCATGTTTGTCATGACTTTTCAACCATTTGAAATTAGTGTATTTTTCAAAGTAAAGTCAGACAAACAAACAAACAAACACCACCACTCAGGGTATAACCACAGAGTGTTTACAAAGCCTTCATCTTCGACCCAGTACTCAACTAACCTTCAGCTTAGCTGTCAGTGACAGGAGCTTTTAGGAAGGGTCTTATGCTGAAATAAAAGCACATATGTGCTATGGCACAAGACAAGGTGTAGTATCATGTGCCGAACCAACGGACTGTAAATGTTTGACCTGCAGAGAGGTACTGTGCATATTTAGCATAACAAACACAGATGGTTTCTACGTTGAGAGAAGTAAGAGCGCTTCGGTTTATTTCAGCAAGAACTAAAGCTCAACATTCTGCATTTACAAATTACACTGCTACAATAATCACGTGTGGCCTTGATGCTGCGACTAAAGACATGCATACCAAAAGGTAAACACTGGGCAGGGAGCAGGTAGGTCCTAGCCACCCACACAAGGTGTGCCCCACATAGTAAGCTAAGCTGCAGGTCATCTGTGATGTATCCAACTGTGAAAATCTGGGTAGTTATAACCAGCCAACCTGTCAAAGCATCACGTAACTTTTCTTTGCTAATATCCCCCACGGTGTCACCCAATAAGAGGAAATATGTTAGATATTACAGTATCTGCCTACATCAGCTATCAGGGACATGGGGACGGAGGGCCTGAGTTGACAGAATCCAGCTGTTCTGAGCTATTAACATTTCAGTATTCCTCTTATGTCTCTCTTCTCCTACTTACGACCCTTACTGATTATAAATGTCCCCTAAAGGTTACTGTTGTGTTTGGCTCCACTGAACAAACTTATAATAACCTAAAGACCTCATATACCATAGACTTTATCCTGTACTGAGTTCCAAGAGGAGCCCAGGCCAGCCTGCTGTTTAAGAGAGAATCTAAAAAGCACTGGTACCTCCCTATTGCCCTCCTGTTGCTTATGTTTACATGAAGAAGGGTAAGTGGACAGATTCTGAAGATGCTACAAAACCCTGGAGTGCACACAGGCTACTACATCCATGCTCCCTCCTTCCCTGGGCTCTCTTGGAGCTTGTTACGAGATGCAATAGAAATAACAGATTTATTGGTCAAGAAAGAGGTGAATGCTAAAGGAACATTCTAGAAAACAGATATGTCTCCTTTAGTCCAAACTTCACAAGCACCCCAGAGAGGCAAGAATGCTACAATGGTGGCAAGAAAGAAGACATCTATGGGACCCACCTCCCAGAGGAAAGGTTGCAGTAGCTGACAAGCACATTTTAACCAGGGGCCTTTTATATACCATGCTCCCCCAAAGACAAAAAACAGTGAAAGTGCTGACGGGGAGTTCTGTGCAGAGCTGTTAGGACTTGGTTGGCCTAAGGCAGGGGAGTACTTTGGACCACACAGCCTTGGGGGAGCCCTGGATGCTTCAAGTCACTGTTGGAGGCTCTGGAGTTCCACTGATCCACCTTCTCTGGACACAGAGGTACATTCCCAGGTGACTTGTTCTCAGCTAAGCTGTTCTTATACACACTTAATAGCGAGCAGGAAGGAGCCTTAACAACCTCTGGGAGAAAGAAAGATAGGTATTACTTGAGCCCCACCTCCTGCTCCCTCTCCCTCTCTCTCTTTCTCTCTCATGCACATACACACAAACACACAAAAATGCTCACAGACACAAAACTTCTCCATGCCACATTCACATATGTGCCACTCTGATGCACTGCACAGATACACACAGATGTACACACATACAACATGTCCAGCTACTTGCCTACATCTATACCCTCACATACTCACAGACATGTTCCACAAACATATAAGCCATATCACATACTTACATAAATGCTATACCCATAGAGTACCGCATGACACACTTAGCAAGTGTGGCCACACGGGAGTGTGACAGTCCTGGCACAAGGTCAGGCTCCATCCTCCAGAGATGCAAATACTCCCAGGTGATCCCTGATGCCAGTCTGCACAGAGGAACCCAGGCCAATTCCTTGGTGACTCTTTGCTACCTGTGGACATGTGTAAGACTCACAGTCATTCTCACGGTTCATCTCCTGCCTGCATTACATCTAGTGGAGATAACAGGAAGTGTGACTTCTGCAAAGAGGCATCGTAAGACCTGAGTGACCCAAGCAGACATGTGTAGCAGAGCACCTACATCTTCATCAGGCAGACGTGATTAGGAGCTCATCCTTACAAGGCTAGGGCGTATACACTTAACCTAAGATACTTTCTTCCCACCTCGTGGTACTGTCTTTTGCTGACGTCAGAACACAGCTCCTTTGGCCTCCCAGAGAAAGTTTGTTAAACATCATATTAAACATCTGAAGACCAGAAACTCTCCAGTGATCCTCCAGGCCTTCAGCACCACAGTGGGACCTTTGAGGCCTCCAGCCTTGCGGACTGAGCAACTACTTTGTTCTCAGCCTCTCTTTGTTCTCAGTCTCTAAGTGGAGACTTCTGGATGCTATGTTGTATAATCCATTCAATCAATTCCCTTTGTAACACGTTCATTCTATTGCTTCTGCTCCTCTGGACAGCCAACCCAAGGGAAGGGAGCTCAATTCATCTTTAGGATTCTTTAGGAATCCACTTCTTCAATGACCGTGTCAGAACTTTCGTGATGCAATCATCTCTTGAAATCCCACCCCTCAACAGTGCTGCCTTGGGGATTAGGTTTCCAGCAACATAAGAATCTAGAAGATGGGTTCCAGTTCCAGCAGTTTCCTTAGCTTCCGCATCTGCCCTAAGGCGGCACTAGCTGATTCTCATGACATGGATTTTTTTTGAGAAAACCCAGGGGACCCTGCCCTGTGGGCCCTGACTCTGAATCTCCATCTGTGTCATAGAAAAACTTGTTCTTCTGCCTGTGGGCTGAGAATCCCTCTACACTGAGGGCTGACAAGATCCATTCAAACATCAAGTATATGCTAAGTAAACCAGGCAGGTATGTGTTCCCCATCGGCTTCAGCTTGGCAAGATGCTTTTCCAGGCAGAGCTATGGATAGAAAGTGGGCCAAGAGGAAGAGGTAAGCTCCCCAAATAGAAACTGAAATGCAACTTTAAACCACAGGACAATATTATTTAAAGGAGAGAAAAAACGAGAATAGGCATAAGTGTCTGAAAGGTGTAGTTATGTAAATCATGATACTTCCGTAGATGTTCATTATTAAAGACATTTGAACAAACAAAAGTCTCCTAACTAAGTATAGCATGCTGTTAGAAAAAGAGAAGGAAGCAAAATTTGATGTTGTAACATGATTTGGAAAACAGACACCTGTACGGGACCCCCAAAATACTAATAGAACCCCAAATGACTAGCAAGGGCTTTCTAAGGCTTATGAATAAAACAAGCCTCATTTCCTTCTTAAAATACCCCTTTATACATGTGTACCTTATATTCTACAGTGAGCAAAAGTAATGTTTTCAATTGTTCTGAGACATTGAGAGATACATAACGATACATTCTTCTCAGATGAGGAGTGAGAATAAACATGGCTCAGACTTTGGCAGGCCAGGGACAGGGAGCTGTAGTGAATCCTGAAAGGGCAGTCTCAGCCAGAATGGGGGCCTCTGTATTTTTGGTTCTTGATTGTGGTAAGACCTGTATAGAACACAAGACCGAACACAAGCTAGGCAGGTGTCAGAGCACTGAGCAATTGTGTGGGCTCTGGGGACATCAGAAACGGTTACCAATCATTCCCACAGGCTCTTTGGCATCTTCTGGGCACTCCTCCAAAGAATGCTTCCCACGTGGACCCAAGCCTGGTGTCTATGGAGACCCCCTCCATCTGACTCCCACAAGGCAAGGCAGCATGCACTCCAAGCAATCACAGAAAGTGAAGAGCAATGGCCCCACTTGTGTTCAGGAGATGGGTCTTGTCCACCCAAGAGCAACAGAGGCAGCTGCACATGGAACATAGAAATGCAAAGTGGCCCATGTCCCAGTCAAGCAGATAAGGAAGAAGAAGAGGAAGAAGAGGAGAGAGAGGAGGGAGGAGGAGGGGGAGAAGAAGGTGAAGGACAGAGGGGCAGGAGGAAGAGGGGAAGGGCAGAGGGTAGAGGAGGGAGAGAAAGTGGAGGAGGGAAAGGAGGACAAATAGGAGGAGAAATTTCTGAGTTCGCCTTTCTCCTGATAGCTTTCTGTTGTTGCTTTCCTGGCGTTTCTCCATATTTGTCTTCACATATTTTCAAAGAAATCGTGTCTGCACGATGCTCTACCTCCCATCCCATACTCATGAACTCTGCTTCATGCTGGCTTCCCTCTGACCCAATCTAGTAGCCAGCTCTAGACTCCTCCCATGTCATGTCCTGCTATACCAGGAACTACATAAGCACTTGAGCATGGTTATGCAGAACAATGACACATAAGAAAGGGAATCTGGCAGGCTCCATAGTGATTGATATGCACCCAGGATATCATTCATTCATTCATTCATCCATACACACACACACACACACACACACACACACACACACACACACACACACAAAGCATGCCTGAAGCCCAGGTATACTATCCACAGCAAGAATGCATAAAAGAGATGGGAATCAACATGACTTGCTACCACTCAAAGCAGAAGCCATGGCAGTTTAGTGTGAAGATATTATCCAAGCACTACAGGTCCATAGCATCCATAAGAGAACCTCATACAAATTTCTATGACTACTGCATAAAGCTACTTGGCAAAGTGCCACAGGCAGCATCAGAAACTCAAACGCACATACAGACAACAGGTTCCAATAACTGTCTAAAATGGTTATTTTAGACTCCTCTGTGGAGAAGCCAAAACTGAAATTCTGTTCCAGTTGGAGGTAAACAATAAGAATCTTCCCAGCTGGTCATCGACAGCAGGGAGTGCGTGTTGTCCAAGCTGTGTCAGCTTTTGTCTCTCGGGGGGCTAGAGGGAGGGTGGAGAGAAAGACACTTATTCGTTTTCTTTGCATTTGACAGCTTGGAAAGTCCCAGTTTAGCTTTGGAATGCCAGCTCTCCAGTTATAATTTAACACCCGGTCCAAAAACAGTTGACGAGCGTTAGCGAGCTTCACAATACCATTTCATTTGCCAATCAGACCATTTTTTTTATGTCCTCCATCAGCCCACAAATAGATTCGTCAGTGTATTCTTAGCTGTGCTCCTGAGTGCTCAAGATACAATATTTTATGCTCTGTAGACAGGGGGATGACTTTCTTTATGGGACGTCCATCTGTTTTCCCATCACCTAAGATTTCTAGGAGGCCTGAAATAAGAAAATGGCTTCAGTTCCAGAGCAGCTTGCATCTTATCCTGAGCACCCTCCTTTACAACTACCACTCTGAAATTGTTCCAAGAGCAATGATGGGGGTCGCCAATCTCCCAAGGTCCTGGCAGGATTCCTCTATTATACGAGGAGGAAAAGCAAAAAACTGTATCAAGAAGTAAAATGAAGCCAGTCTCCTTCAGTGGCAGTGTCTCGCCTTGTAAATGTCCCACTCTGCTACCAAGAAACAGAACAATCCCCCACAGAAAGGTACTAAAGGAGGTTTCAGACCTACATGGCAAATGTTGTTTGGGGAGGGTCACCTGGGGTGCCTAGTAGTGCAGGGAGGGAAAAATGTCTTTAATAGCTACCATATTTTGTGGGTTCACCAGGTTTTAAGAGCTGGTACATACATTCACATTCAAATGCCTCCCTTGTGAGCTGGCCCGGGGATGACAGTAGTTCATACGCTCTAATGCACGAGAACCGTGGGCGGCCTCCCCGGAACTCCAGGCCTCCAGGAACTCTAATTGGAGTTGCACAAAAGCAATTACAGCTAATGACAGTCATCCTGATTTTTAACTTCCTTTTCTTAGATGGCCCAGGGATTTAGATTCTGAATGGTGGCAAGCACAGTACATTTAGGTTTCTTTATTTTTCTTGGAAACAAGCTCAAGACGTTTTCTTGGTAGCCTCGTCTCGCAAGTAACATGACTTAGCAGGGCATGAGATGGCGTCACAGCAGATGGCATCACAAGGGGACCCAACATGTAGGAAACATTTCAACCAACAGTATGGATGTCTGAAGTCATCTATGTTCAAACATGAACTCCCAGCATCCCTCCTGCTTGGCTCCTTTAATTGGCAGGTGAGTTGAGGTATGTATACTGAACTGGGTAACTACAGAGCACTTGAAAGTCAATATTGTGGGCAGGGCTCAGGGAACTGTAACTGAAGATAGGCAGCATCCTAGGACTCACTCCTGAAAAGAATCTCAAACATCCTGACCCAGAAAGAAATAGTCCACAAATCCATAGAAGCTAGAGACAAAAGGCCCTTTCCTCAGAAGAGAGAGAAAGAAAACAAAGGTTCTTTCACTTGAGCCTCTTTGCACAGACAGGGTCAGGATGGAGGAAGCTCTGCAGGGGAATAGAAGCCACTGAGTATGGTATCCCACTGTCCTGGTTAGTTTATTGTCAACTTGACACAGAGTTACCTGGGAAAGAGGATCATCGACTGAGAAAATGCTTGCATTACACTGGCGAGACTGTAGGGCATTCCCTATATATTAATGATTGGTGTGGGATGGCCCAGACCACCATGGGTGTTCTTGGGAAGATGGTCTTAGGTTGAAAACAGGGTGAGCAAACCATGGGGAGCAAGGCAGCAAGCCGCACCCCTCCATGGTCTCTGCTTCAGCTCCTACCTTCAGGTTCCTGTCTTGAGTTCCAGCCCTAATTTCTCTCCACCACAGATTATAAAGTATAATCAGAAATAAAACCAAGTTGGGTTTGGTCATGGTGTTTTAGCACAGCAATAGAAAGCTCACTAAGACATTCACTGGTCCTGCTAGGCCCACGGATAAATGTATCTCCCATTCATGCTGTGGTTTAGAATCCAATCACCTGGGATCATAAGCAGACATTGGAAGTGTTTCTCTACTGGGATACAAGGCATAGGGGTGTGTATGATCTGGAGACCACTAAATATCCACAGATGAGAGATGGGTGATTTATTCATAGATTCCAATGCACATGGGCTCCTTAGGGAAACGTAAAACTACAAATGTTTAGGGTTTGAAATAGTGGGCCATGTGATTCTACCTCTTTCCTTAATATCAGAATAAGACCACCATGAGACCCAACCACTGTCATCACCTATGTGTTAAAGATGAGATTCTGGAGACCAGAAAGCCAGACAAGAGGCCCCTGCACTCTGGTTACTGGCAAAGCCTGGAAACAGGCGTTGCAGGCACACGGGAACTATTATTAGAATTTAGCCTAACCCCAGGCTTGGCAGGTCAAAAAGAACTCCCCCATCCTTTCCAATAAAGATCCATGACACTGAACGCAACTATTAAAGACTCAGAAAGGCTGGGATGTAGAAAAACAGCTATTCCCAACCTGGTGGCTTCCAGAAGCCACGGGGTAATTTCTGAGCCAGGTATTTCCCACCTCAGGGACCCTTTGATGGCCCATGATACATCTCCAGAGCAGGTGTGGCTGTCAACAGGTTTGTGCTAAACACAGGAGAAAGCTTTCCCAGGTTACAAGGTGTCTTTGTTAGGGTCTTACTGCTGTGAACAGACACCATGACCAAGGCAAGTCTTACAAAAAACAATATTTAATTGGGGCTGGCTTACAGGTTCAGAGGTTCAGTCCATTATCATCAAGGTGGGAGCATGGCAGCATCTAGGCAGGCATAGTGCAGGCAGGGCTGAGAGTTCTACATCTTCATCCAAAGGCTGCTAGTGGAAGACTGACTTCCAGGCAACTAGGGTGAGGGTCTTAAGCCCATACCCACAGTGACACGCCTGTTCCAACAAGGCCACACCTCCAAATGGTGCCACTCCCTGGTCCAAGAATATACAAACCATCACACAAGGTTTGGGGTGGGGGTGGGGGGTTTACAATTCTAGAGTATGGAGGCTCTCCACATGCCTATCACAGAGACAAGATGTGAGTTATCCTCTAGCTCTGTGACTTGTCAATATCAAAGACTGTGCCCAGAAGCAGCCTAGACCATACATAAATCCTGACTCTTTGGTTTGGTGACTTGGCCTGTCGCTCTATACACTCTTGCATACCTTAGAAGTGAATCAGAACTAAAGAGAAAACTGGCATGAAGAGCTTGCTGTGACCCTGTGACATGCATGCCACCCTCATTTCTTCCAGGAACACCGGACCATGCCTTCCTGCATCACAAGAACATCTGTGCTTTAGGCACAGCAACTCCCCTGACTCAGACACACACAGAAGCTGTCTGGCCTCAATGATGTCAAGCTCCAGACTACCAACAGACATCCATCTCTACGGCATTCCCTCATGGCTACGTAATGACACTTGGCCACCAAGTCTACCTCACAATATCAAAAATGTCATTTATTCCTGAGTACAAGGCAAGGTTTGAGTTTGTACTGGCCTCTTACTTATGTGTTGTGTTTTAATGTATGGGCCACATTGGGACCTTAGATACAAGAGGAGAGAAGAGAAAAAGGGGTGAAGCTAGAAGCTAGGAACACAATGGGAATGGTACCCAAGGAACTCACTCAATGCTGAGGCCATCTCTATACCCTGATGTGAAGGAAGCAGGACACTGACTTTAAGAGCTATACTACAAGATCCAGAAACTAATAGATATCACTTCCTAACACTGTGGGTAGACATGAGTGGACTTTCAAGATCCAGGAAGTTTGCCCTGTCAGAACCTTTGCAATAACCAGGGTAGAAACTCACTAAGTCCTATTCAGAACATGAACACAAGCTGGCCCGACTCCGACAAGAAAAAGGCATGCCACCACAGCGTCTGTCACCAAGTACTCCACTGTTCCACCTTTCAGGAGGCTCTGCGCAGTGTCAACACGTCCTCAGACATGTCAACAAAGGCGCTGCACGTAGAGCAAACGCCACAGGAGAATCAGCGGCTCGTGTCTCGCATCTAATTAAGAGGAAACATTTTTGCATGATTGCTTTGGGAAGCCGTCAATTGATTCACAAGCTTGTTTAATCCAGCTATTAACACTTGATATTTCTACATGTTCCCAGGTGGCCCAGCAGGGAGGTAAGGCGAGGACGCCTCCCCCTGGTTCACATTACACGTGTCTTTCTGCGGAGGACAGCCCACTTCCTGACAGCAGAAGGCCGGCGCTCAGGGTTCTGTACAAGCAGCTTTGCAGAGGAAAACTCTCAGTCCTCGCCCTGTCCCGGGCTCTTCCCAGGTCAAATGCAGAGCTGCTAGAATCTACCGAAGTGCGGCAAGCCTGGCCACAGGGGAACCCTGCTGCTCAGCACACAGGCAGCAGATGCTTAAAGAGGCAGCTGGATCCCCACTTAGAATACATATTTGATAGCACTATACAAAATGTCTTTGATTAGTTCCCTAAGCCCTGTCATCGAGAAGGCAGATGAGCCAGTATCAACACAAAAACACACGTCTCAGCTCCAAGAAGAAAACAGAGAGTTTATTCGGGAGCCAATATGACTGGCCACACCCTGAAAACACAGATTTATCGCCAAATTCCACACTCCAGTGTAGAGGCAGTTGCATGGATTTTTATAGTAAGAGAACAAAGAAAGTGGTAAATCAAGGCACTTTCCAAATACACTGGTGAGAAATATGTAGGTGGATACAGCATAATAAAGGAATCTCACCTGTAGGTCTCAGATGCTGTCTGATGGCTCTCAGTCTTTCAGTTGGTAGAAATGATGGCTATATTTCGTGCATATTTTCCAAAAGTGTTTTGCCTGTTATTCACAGGATGGTAGGTCTGATACGGAAGTGGGCAAGTCCTGGTTATTTAAAGGGCTACGGATAGCCCAAGATAAATTATGACTAGCCTCGGGATCTGTCACGTTCCAAACCCTCCCAAATCACTGACGTTTTAAGCAGCTAACCAGCCTTGCAAGAGACCTCAGTTTAAGGCGACTCCTTCCTGGGGATTTTCATTCAGACCAGGATGGATTTTTAAATTCTGTACATTTAAGAGCATCTTCCTGCACGGAGCTACATGGCCTTTAAATACATATACCACAGTATAGTCAGCTTCCCTATGCTATGGGGTCTGTACTCAGTAAACACTGGGTAAGGAAAAAGGCTTTGTAAAAAATCAGCAGAGCTACAAAGCTACAGTTTGGTTTGTAAAATTTAAAATTTGCAACCGTTCTGCACAGACCTACTAAAGCCAGACCACAGCATTCGCCAGCCATGGTTCCCTTACCATGGTTCCCTGTGTCTTAGGAACACAAGTTTCAGGCAGATGTTTCCAGTGGTTTCCTAGAGACAGGGGTAGGAAGGCCTGTGGGAGCCATAAGAGGACAGAGTGTGCTCCTTCTCCAGGCCTATATCCCAGACAACTGCTTTAAATAACACAGGCCTAGGCCTGGAGGCCAGAGACCAGCCCCCATATCATCAGATTTCACCTATTTCATGTCTTATGCTGTGCTCTACAGTGTACTACTAGGTTTCAAATAAAAACCCCTTCAGTAACAATATTGCTCATCAATACAATGAAGGTATTCAGGGAAACTAGTGACACCCAAAGAATGTGGCCTTCAAAAAGAATCTTAGGAATCTACCTGTATCTGTATCTGTATCTATCTGTATCTGTATCTGTATCTGTATCTGTATCTGTATCTGTATCTGCATCTGCATCTGCATCTGCATCTGCATCTGCATCTGCATCTGCATCTGCATCTGCATCTGCATCTGCTTCTGCATCTGCATCTGCATCTGCATCTGCTTCTGCATCTGCATCTGCATCTGCATCTGCATCTGCTTCTGCATCTCCCTCTCCATCTCCCTCTCCATCTCCATCTCTCTATCTCCATCCCACAGATCCCTCAATCTACCCCAGAGCTACCTTCCATAAGATTCATGGGTTCAGAACCTGAGAAGCCATGAGGGGGCTATGGGAAGGCTGGCTGTCCAGCCACTCTTGACAGCACAGAGCCTTATTGTCACCCAACCCCTACTCCCAATGTTCCTACCCTGCCTACTCAAGAGTCCCCAGCAGAATCCTGAGAGAAAGAGGGGTCGGGAACATATTCCTTACACTGGTGTGGGATCAGAGGGCCAATGCACATGGGCTTCAACTGCGGCTACCTTTCAAAGAGCCCTCTTGCCAGGACCTAGGCAGCTTAGCACCTGGTTGGAGAACCCTCCCAAGCTCCTGACTGTAAGGGAGCTGCAACAGGGGTGAAGGAAATGGTACAAGGCTTATAAGCAGAGACAAGTAGAGATCCCAGCTCTGCCACTACTACCTCTATGACTCAGAATAACTGACTGACACCCCCAAGTAGAAGTTGTTCTCTCACAAATACCCTCCTTCTAGGATGGCTGCAAGTCACCAGATTATACACCTCCGTGTGGTCTTGCTCCCCGAGCCCCAGCAGTTAGGAGACAAGCCACCGTTTCTCCTTCACCATCCTACCTTGTCAAGTCTCATCCTCAGATGGATAAGACTGGGCTCTTCATGTTCACGAGTTCATGCTCTCTGGGCTAAGGTTCCCTTTCCTTCCATAGATAGCACAGTGCTGACTGGGAGAGACTCCGAAGCATGGCAGCTCAGCCCAGTCAGATGAGCCCTAGCTAGGGAGTGCCAGGGGACAGGTAGGAAGCAGGAGTCCACAGAGGCTCCCTGGATATTCGCCAACATGAGTCTTCCAGGTGGAGTTGGCAGTGCAAGCTTTGGAATGGGAAAAGCTCCATGTTCAAAACCAGCAGCTGGGAGCAGGGTTGGGCTCCACTCCCCAGCTTGTGTGTGCCTTGTGTGGACTGTGATGGACACTTCTGTCCAGTAGGTGATTCTCATGATCATTCAGAATTCATCAGCCACTCACTCTCATCGCTAAAGCCAACAAACCCAGCCCCAGGCTAAGCTTCCATTACCTTCAGGCAGCAAAATACAATTTCGTGTGAGCCTCACCCAACCATGCAAACAGGCCCCACGGCCCCTTCCAGAGCATAAGGAAGTGGAATTTGGCCAATTTAGAAGGTCTCTACCTTGCTGTAGCCTAAATCTACAGGGGACAGCGTACTTACTGCCTAGAGCCCCTCTCATCAGGAGACTCCTGTTATCCTCTGTCTAAGGGTACCTGGCCCACCCACCTCACTGAAGGGTTCAACCCAGAGGACATGGAAACAGTTGCAGGCTCTGTAGCTCTTCCGTGCCTCCCTCCCCTGCCTGCTGAACTGTGAAGCCAAGCCACAAAGCTGCAAAGTAAGAGCTAACACTTGGACAGTCGGACCAAATCTGAGGCAATTAATCCAAGTAAATGAGCTGTGTAGACATCTGTCACATACAAAGGGGAGAGCCAGGAGTGGCCAGGGGCTTGCAACCACACCACCCCAGTCAGCAGGGCACCCAAAACCTGCTGGTATCTCAGGCACAAAAGGCAGCCTTCTGCTACCCCAGACACCATTGTGCAAGAATTCTTGGCCCTTCTTAATGAGGTCAGGACATGGTGGGCCAAGACAGGAAGACGCCTGGAGTTCCCTGCTCACTCTACATTGACGAGTTGGCATATTGGCAACGTTGAAGCTCACTGCTTTTTCTGACATGGGTTCCTTTGGTTAAAAAAAAAAAAAGACAGCTTGCTCTGCTGTGAGCATGGCAGACTAAACAAGTCAGTGTAACCTCAAACGTTCCCAAAGCGAGAAAAGGGAAAATGTGAACTCAACCTCGACAAACACACATGACAATACGATGAAATCAAAATGGCTGAATGGCTGCTATCCATCATCAGTCAAATAACTTGCTCCTTAGGGAGTAGGAGCAAACCAAACCAAACCAAGCCAAACCAAACTAAACCAAACCAAACAATAACCCAAGAACCCCAAAACCTGAAAAGCATGCAAACACACTAGAGATTGACAGCTGCCCAGCCATAATGAAATCAGAGACAAGCGCTCAGCCACATAGACCCAGGGCTCCCCTCCTGCATTCCCCTAGGAACAGACCAGAGGCCACTTTGAAAACTAGAGTCCTAGACTATCTCCAAGGCCTGGGAATGCCACTCCATCCCAGACACTAAGGCTTTCCACAAGTAGGGCTCTATAAGCCACCAGGCCATCTCTAGTTCCTACTCCCTCCACCCCCAATAGAGAGGTCAGCTCCAGCAACAACCCCCCACCTCATTCAGGTGGCTAATGTGTTCAACTCTGGTAGCCACCCCCCATGGCCAGCAATTGTCCCTTTCCTGACAGAGAGTTTTCGTGCAGGCCTGCCACTCTTTGATTCCTCTTCTCTAACTCTAGGAACTAGAAATGTATGAAGCAGCTGCTCAAAGACAATGCATCCACACTGAGCAAAGCACGTTCTTAGTGAACAGACATAGAGTTGTCCCCATCCCTGATTCCCTAGTAGTCAGGCTCTGATCTCTTTCCCTTACACATGCTCACTCGCTGCCAAACAGTTGAGGCACACCACACTCTGGGAACAGCAGACACAACGGTTGCATTCACCTTGTTTGCCATAGATCCATTAGACACAGGAATTGGAGGGAAGTTACATTCTGGGAGCAACACAGCCACGGGGTCCCTCTATTCGTTCCCTGAGAAACAAGAGACTTTGAGGCACAGTCAAAGCAGGAGGTAGCTGATAGCTCACCACAGCAGCAAACTTCTCTCTGCCATCAGTCAATCAAGCTCTGGCTACAAAATGCTCCTCCCATAATAATTCACTGAAGACTTGGTAGATGATCACAGCTCACTGAGTCTACTTTGCTATATCCAGTGGCATGGGTACCGCTTTTCTCTAAGAGTGCACAATCATCAGCTAACTCTTCCTCATCCTGCCTTCACAAATGAGCTGGGCTCTGAGGACAATAGAGGGCACTTGTTAGAAACATGAAGCTCTGAGCCTGCACCTATGTGTTTCTACCCAGCAACACCATTTCTACCCATGTGACCTAAGTTCCTGGTGGCCCAGGAATTCCCGTCTATGCAGCAATAAGGATCATAAACTCACTTTCAAAGTTTACCATAAATGGACAGCAACCATATGGATTATAATTCAGCTGACCACAAAGTAGATGTCTGCTAAACAGAGAGAAATGGGGTCCTCACCGAAAGGAATTCTAACACATGCTTGAGTCGCTGACTCCCATTCCTACCTCAGCTTAGCGAATAAACCAGGCAGGTAGGTATTAACTATTTGGTGTTGAGTAGCAGGGATGGACTCAAACTGCTCAAGTGACCAAAAGAATCTGAGACTTGGCCTGTGGGTGTCAATGTTTAATGCTTGGTGGCTTCTCACACGGACCAGGGGAGTGACTCCTCTCAAAGATTAAGGAACTGGACCTCTGTGCTTCTTAGTTTGAACACACCATCCCAGTTCAGATCATTTTGGTAGCAAGCCCCAGGAACAGTCTTTTGTGGCTCTCTTCGCCCTTGCTGAGCACCCATAAGCATCCTTGGTGACCCTGATCAGCCGAGGGACCACAGGGAGAAAAGGTAGACTGGAACATGGCCACCCAGAAGTCTGTGGCAGTATCCCACACTCCGGATATAGCCTCTCCTCTCCTTTGTAAGCAGACAGAGGGGTCAAGGTCTATGGGGGAATTCCTCCCCAGGATACCAAGTTTCAAAGGAAATGTATATGGAAAAGCCAGAAAGGTGGGACATTCTATAAGGCAAGTTGGAAGGGCCATTCTAGGAAACAGTGAGGGAGGGAAAGGCAATACCCTATTTCCGTGAAACCCTGGTACAGGCAGCCTGCAAGTGTGGGTGAGGAAAGGAGTGAATTCCCTCAACAAAGCCCAGAGCATCTGGTGTCTCCTCACAACGGAAAGAATGCACTGGTGTCTGGAGTAGGTTTCTGTTTCTTTTAATATGCCTTGAAATAGCGCTTCTTCCTGTACTAGAGGATATGGTGTAGAAACCCACATGTCATACAGGATTCATTCCTTCAAAGCCCTAGTCGGTCCCTGCGCCTGTACAGAACACAGCATGCATAGGAAATGGGACCTCAGCTAAATACCACCTGTTTAATTCACTTAATTCCACATCAGGCTTTGAGGGGTACAGGGAAATAGATAATTGCCGTGTGAACAGTATCTCTCCAGGGGTTCCTTTCCTCTGAAGGGATACCTATTGCTTGGTAAGATGTGGCCTGCCCTGGGATCAGCCACTTGCTGAATGATCCAACACAAGGAAATGTCTTCATAGAAGATGCTAAAGCTTAGGAGATTAAAGATGAGGCTACTGAGAACCCAAACATGATTTCTATAACCAAGTCCTGGAATCACACAGTTTTACATGAAATGACACTAGGAAAATAATGAATTCAAGATCCAATCTATCCTTTCTGCAAACCTCAGTAATAATGATGTCAGGGTCACATATACATTAGTTCACACTGAGGGAGAGGCCAAGTGTGGAAAGGCCAAATTGGCAGGTAGCCTAGCACCAACAGCGCTGAAAACTCCAGAAATTATTTCTAACTAGATTATGAAGATGCCTTAAGGACTGGCCTGTTTTCCTTATGCCCCTTACCCTCCATGCCAGCCCTGTGGTTTTAAGCACCTGATTGGAGACCAAGCTGGAGGAGGGGCTAGTGTAGTACTGACTTAATGTTCATCTCTGCACTATGCTTGCTGTTTCATGTCCTCAGTGAAAGCCTAATGACCCCAGCTGCTACTGACCCTAGCTGTTACTGACCACAGCTGCTACTGACCCCAGCTGCTACTGACCCTAGCTGTTACTGACCCCAGCTGCTACTGACCCTAGCTGTTACTGACCCCAGCTGCTACTGACCCCAGCTGTTACTGACCCCAGCTGCTACTGACCCTAGCTGTTACTGACCCCAGCTGCTACTGACCCCAGCTGCTACTGACCCCAGCTGTTACTGACCCCAGCTGCTACTGACCCCAGCTGCTACTGACCCCAGCTGTTACTGACCCCAGCTGTTACTGACCACAGCTGCTACTGACCCTAGCTGTTACTGACCCCAGCTGCTACTGACCCTAGCTGTTACTGACCCCAGCTGCTACTGACCCCAGCTGTTACTGACCCCAGCTGCTACTGACCCCAGCTGTTACTGACCCCAGCTGTTACTGACCCCAGCTGCTACTGACCCCAGCTGTTACTGACCCCATCTGCTACTGACCACAGCTGTTACTGACCCCAGCTGCTACTGACCACAGCTGTTACTGACCCCAGCTGCTACTGACCACAGCTGTTACTGACCCCAGCTGCTACTGACCCCAGCTGCTACTGACCCCAGCTGCTACTGACCCCAGCTGCTACTGACCACAGCTGTTACTGACCCCATCTGCTACTGACCCCAGCTGTTACTAACCCCACCTGCTACTGACCACAGCTGTTACTGACCCCAGCTGCTACTGACCACAGCTGTTACTGACCCCAGCTGCTACTGACCACAGCTGTTACTGACCCCAGCTGCTACTGACCACAGCTGTTACTGACCCCAGCTGCTACTGACCACAGCTGTTACTAACCCCATCTGCTACTGACCACAGCTGTTACTGACCCCAGCTGTTACTGACCCCAGCTGCTACTGACCACAGCTGTTACTGACCCCAGCTGTTACTAACCCCATCTGCTACTGACCCCAGCTGTTACTGACCCCAGCTGTTACTGACCACAGCTGCTACTGACCACAGCTGTTACTGACCCAAGCTGTTACTGACCCCAGTTGTTGCTGACCCCAGCTGTTACTGACCACAGCTATTTACTGATCCCAGCTGTTTACTGACCACAGCTGTTACTGACCACAGCTGTTACTGTCTCCAGCTGTTATTGAACCCTCCTTTCAGGAACAAGCATGTCCCAGAGTCTAGCCCTCCCTAATGCCATACCTTGCCCATCTCAAGTCCCCTCACTTTGTTTTCTTTCTAAAGTGAATTTAGGCAGCCCCTTCTTCATTAACTGTATCATTTCTACAGGGTCTCTTGTAGGCAAGGTTAGAGATAAAGACATAAATAAAATTGACTTCTAGATCAGTGGTTCTCAACCTGTGGGTTGTGACTCCTTTGGAGGGCTCAAATGACCCCTTCACAGGGGGTCACATATCTAATATCCTGTACATAAGATATGCAGATATTTACATTACAATCCCTAACAGCAGCAAAATTATGGTTATGAAGTAGCAATAAAAATAATTTTATGGCTGGGGGTTAGCACAACATGAGGAACTTATATAAGGGCCTCAGTGTTAGGAAGACTGAGAACCACTGCTCTAGAAAAAAGAGGCACTGATGCTGAGATATCAAGAATACTAGAGTATGCATGGCTTTTCATCTTTAAAGAGTATCTGTGCTGGGTGTGGTGGCGCATGCCTTTAATCCCAGCACTCCGGAGGCAGAGGCAGGCAGATTTCTGAGTTCGATGCCAGCCTGGTCTACAAGGTGAGCTCCAGGACAGCCAGGGCTATACAGAGAAACCCTGTCTCAAAAAACAAAACAAACAAACAAAAAACAAAACAAAACAAAAAAGAGTATCTGTGCCTGGAATAGACTGTTTCTGGTTCAGGTCTGCCTAGCATCTTGGCTGAAATCACACAACAGCAAACACATTATTTAGTGTCAAAAGGCACACAGTAAACATAGGTCCCTTCAGTTGCTGTGCCCACTGTACAGGTGAGAAATAAATAGCTCAGTGAACAAGGTTTTTATTGGCAACACCTAGACTCAGGATTCAGTTCTCTGGGGCTAGAGGCCATGCACAGCTTCTAGAGGCTTGAGCTGAGAATCATTCTCAGGATACGAGCATAGCCTTTCCCCAGTAACATGATAAAATACATGACCAGAAGCACACACACACACACACACACACACACACACAGACAGACAGACAGACAGATAGATAGATAGATAGACAGACAGATAGTGGTTTGAATAGGTTTGGTCCCCATAGAACCATGTGTTTGAATGCTTGGCCCATGGTGAGTGACACTATTAGGAAGTATGGTCTTGTTGGGAGTAGGTGTGGCCTTGTTGGAGGGAGTGTGTCACTGTGGGGGTGGGCTTTGAGGTTTCTATGCTCAAGCTCTGCTCAGTGTGGATCCAGACCCTCCTCCTGGCTGCCTTCAGACAAAGATGTAGAGCTCTTATCTAGCACCATGTCTTCCTGCATGCTGTCATGTTTCCACCATGATGATAATGGACCGAACTTCTGAAATTGTAAGCCAGCCCCAATGAAATGTTTGCCTTTGTAAGCGTTGCCTTGGTCATGGTGTCTCATTATAGCAATGAAAACCTAACTAAGACAATCTATGAGATTATTTATGGTTCCAGAGTGAGAGACCATAATAGCAGGACATCAGGGGACCACAGCATGAAACTGAGAGACCACATCTCAACCACAGGAAGGGAATAGCAGTCATAGACTGGAAGTGAGAAGCAGAGCAAGGCTATCAACTCTCAGTTCCCGTCTCCTGCACTGTACTTCCTCCAGCAAGGCTGCACTGCCTAGAGCTTCTATGACCTCCCAATCAGGGCTACCAATCAAGT
This sequence comes from Mus musculus, assembly GCF_000001635.26. Lineage (NCBI taxonomy): Eukaryota > Metazoa > Chordata > Mammalia > Rodentia > Muridae > Mus > Mus musculus. The sequence goes on along the minus strand of NC_000076.6, from coordinate 58,923,075 downwards.
GTGGGTAAGACAGTGGGAAGGACATTTCTCATTCAAACCATCTCACTAGTGGCTGTTCTCTGCCAGGGAGACCACATTTGCCATCAGTACCACATATACCTCACAAACCTATGCCTATGTCCTCTTCACCATGACTCTTCTCCACAGCCAAATTTTTCCCTAAGACACCAGAGATTCTCATCATCTCGGATGTTCATAACACGTATTCCCCATAGTGATATGGGAGCATAGTTGGGTTTTTCTCTGGTTTCCTGCTAAAGACTTGCTCTATAGGACCTGGCATGCAGCCCTCTCGGGAAAAGGGAAGCTTTGCCAGTTCTAACCCTTGCTAGTTTAGCCAAAGGACACCACTAGCCATCTCCAACTCCACATCACCCTGTCCTGGACAGAACAGGTATCACCTGAATGGATGGTTTGGTGGAGTCCCCACTGCAGCGGGCTCAGCACTACATCATATGTGTGTTTCCTTTCCCTACACCCAGCTGCAGTGATGTGGTCTATAAATCCACTCCATGGCTGCAGAAACATAATGTCTAATTATAATGAATTTTCCTCTCCATAAACTTACAGTTGGCTTAGCAAACCAACTGACCTTGAAGAGAAAAGGCTAGATCCTATTACCAGCTCCGTCTGAACACTTCAGGTCACTCTTGGCTGGCGCCACACTCCATAAACTATCATAAGCCAGGGCAGCAGTTACATAGCCATGTTGGAGAGGAGGGGGAGGGCAGTTAACCATGAAATAGATGAATGGGTGATCTTTGTAAATGACTCACACAAAGAAAATGCTTGATAACCTTGGCTGATATTGACTGTGGAGTAGACATCTACCCCGCTAACAGGAGAAAAGAACAGGTACGAAGTGGTTTGGATTACAACCAGAGCCTGTCAGCTGAGGTACACACCGAAAGATAAGACTTCTGGTGTCCACTTGAAACAAGCTAAGATCCAAAACAAATAGTTCTCTCAATCAATGACCCCACACAGGCTTTCCAATACCTTCCCAGCTGAATGGAGCAGGATCAGGGACTCTCTTCTACTCACACCCCAAAATACCCATGGAGCCTTCAGCCACTGAGGGCAGAATGCCACCATCATCTGTGTAACTGGAAACCAATCCGCTGATTACCTACCTCCTACTCCCCAAGCCTTGTTGGAGCATGTTCTAGGAACAAAGTCACACACAGAGAATTCTGCAGGCTTGTGGGAACGCTCCAAGAAAACAGGCTAATGACTTAAGATCCTTCAAGGCACAGGACTGATCCCGGAATGTGTTTTTGCGCTCCTCTCAGTGTAGGAGAGGGGAGTGAGTTTCCTTCAGGTTACTCATTATTGCTTGCTGCTGTTACACAATTAAAAGTTTAAACGATCCTGTAGGTGCCTCTATGGAAAACATGGTTTGGCCACACGCGGCCTGTCCTTCTGATTGTGTGTGTACACTTGAACTCATCAGAACTTCACTCTGGTGACTTTTCTTAACCCTCAGAGTCTAAACTGTCTGAGGTTCTAATCAAGTTGACTATCAGTCCATCTCACTTGTCGGCTCCATTCTCCCGGGTCCCACTGCCTCTAGACTGAAGACAAAGCCCAAGTCTCTCCCACTCAGAATCTGAAAAAAATGCCACGTTGCTATCTGTCTGCTTTGGCAGTGACTACAATAGCCACACTTATGACTTTATACAAAGCTTTATGAAAATTTCAACATGAAAATAAGGTAGATAAGTATGGAACATATTCCTCTTTTGAGGAGGTAGAGCAAGTCCATACGTTTTAATATGCTTTAAATACTAAGCACTTAAGAAAAATGGTTGAATTATGGTTATCCAGTTGTAGAATTTCATTTTTTTCTTTTTAATGCTTATATGATCTCATTTATATATCATGGCTTATCTTTAAAAGAAAAATTAATACTAAAGTATCACAATAAAGCAAGGCCACTTTCTCCTCTTATTATTTTATTTATTTAAACATACATGTACATGTGTGCTGTGTGTATTCATGTAGATGTGTGTGCACCTGTGCATAAGTGTGCACCTACAAATGGAGGTCAGACATCAATGGCAGATGTCTTCAACACTCTCCATCTTATGTTTTTATTAATTACATTTCTTCTTTACACATGTGTGTAATGGATTCTGATTAGTCTCACCCTACACCCTCTATTATCTCCTCCCTTCCCAGTCAGCAATCCCCCCCCAATAGGTCCCTTCCCTGTGTTCATGAGTTTTTGTTTTGTGACCCACTGAGTTGACCCCAGGCCACCCATGTGATATTGGGCATGGAACAATCAAATATGACCAGGTGGGCTTACCAGCAAGCACACATCTGAAGATTAAAAACTCTCTCTATATATATAATCCTTTAGAAGCCAATAGCTCATCAGGAGGGGTGAGCCTCATCATCATCCATAAACATATTAGCCGGTCCAGTATTGTATAGGCTTAGTGTGGGCAATCAAAGCTATGAGTGCATGATTGAAGTCACTTTATAAAGCCCCCAAAATAATATTTTACCACACTTCTTTCTATCTTCTGGCTCTTATATTATTTCTATCATTCTACAATTCCTGGAGCATTCGAGGAGATGGTACAAATATCCTGTTTAAGGCTGAGTCATTAGTTAACTGTCTCTTCTGCTCAGCACTTTGAGCAGCCAAATGTTTCTGCATTCACTGCTGTGGACTCTAAAGAGAAGCTTCTCTGACGAAGGGTGAGGATAGCATCCATCTATGCAGATAAACGCTGATGTTTAGGAAGTAGTTTGATGCTATGGTGATGTAGCTACACAGAAGTAAATTCATCTTAGGGATTATGATCTTGCCAGCCAAAAGCATTTGACTAGATTTACTGAAATCTCTCTGAGAAGCAGGTAGTGAATGCGATCAGAGAGAGAGGCTGGTTATCCCCGTACGAGGCATGCCACTACAGTACCCGTGAACACACCTTTTTTGGTGGGTTAGTATTATTGTCTGCTGGGTAAGACGCCTGGTGCCTTGTCTCACCCAAAGAGCCTGCACAGCACCTTCCCACACCGTGAAAGCAGCAGGGCATTTAGCACATTACGACATTATAGGACCACCGTCCAGGACATTTTTTTAATCACGCACAAATAAAGCCCAATGTTCATTAAGCAAATCTTTCCCCTTTTCTCTCTCCCACAGCTCCTGGCAACCGCTAATATGATTTCTGTTTCCACAGACTTACTTATTCTGAGATTTTTCAATAAAGGGAATCACACTGTGACTGGCTGCTGGCATGCCATTTCTTTTATGGTTGACAGAAGAACTGTATATGCCACACTTGTTTCTCCCAAACCCCCGAACCATTATCATACACTTGGGTTGCTTCCCTCTTCTTTTTACTGTGAATACTGTCACTCCATTATCCCCCATCATCCACAGACAAGTATGTGCTTGGCCACCTGCTTTTTGTTTGCTGGTTTGTTTTTTGTTTTTGTTTTTTGTTGTTGTTGTTGTTTTGTGTGTGTGTGTGTATGTGTGTGGTGCTAAGGACAGAATCCAGCACCTTGGGTATACTAAGGAAGCATTGCCCCACTAAGTTACAGCCCTAGCCTGAACATTTGTTTTTAGTTCCCAAAAGGGAATAAAATAGTTAGAACTAGATTTTAATATATAAAATGGTCAACGTTGCTTAGGACACCTAATCCTGACATTTCATATCTGCACAATGTTTTATTTTGGGGGCACTAATTTTTTAGTAACCCCAAGCAATGTTCCTTGACAGAACAACAAAAACAACAGTTAATAATAGCAATGATGTTAAGAATAATAGCACAAAGGGAAATAATTAGTGATGTCCCGAGTCCAGCAGAAGGCCAAATAGCATGCCAGCATGACCATTACTCTCATTTTCTGCAGAGAAAGTCATGTAGCATGTGAGTATCAAGACCGCCCTACTGTTTTAACGTCCAAGTCTCTAAATACTGTGATACTTGTTATCAGCTACCAAGCAAACCAACCATTCATTCATCAGCATGTGGTACTTGTGCTGAGTCTGAGCTTGAGCAGCACCCTGGGCTCAGTTACAACCCACAAAGCCCATCACTACATGAAGGAGGCTTTATGACTCTATGAGATTGCCTCCCCTGAAATGTATCTTACGCATTCCCTTCAGCAGCTTCAGATATGTCGGTCGCAATTATGAAACTGTAAAATCCAGCACAGAAGGGGCCTACGTGTGCCCCATCATGAAGTGACTATTTCATGTAAAACAGCCAGCCAGCACCAGGAAAGCATTCACTAAACACACACTGTATGCAGGCAGGAGTCTGTGCCGATGTCTTGTGGTACCAGCATACTCTGTAGGCTCCAGGTCCTATGCTCTTCTCAGTTCCCTGTGTCCAGTTTCAGGTAGCACCTGTAGACATGGGTCCACATCTCCTTTAGAACCTGCTTCTTCCTCATCTGTGGTTCATGGATTCTCTTTGGCTATGGAATCTGAGGTGTCCAAGGGTCAAATTCCTCCTCATGGGCCTAGGAAAGAAAGGGTCCAAAGCATTGTGCCCCTGCCCTTACATCTATTTGCTCAACTGGGCCTGATTTTGCACAGCCTCGTAGCCAGAACGGAATAAAGAGAAATATGTGCAAACCTCAAACAGGCCAGGAAATTACTAGTTAATATTCATTGCCTAAATTTCAGATTTTGAAGATGCAAGATTCATCCAAAATAATCCATATGGTCCCCCTAAGAGGAACCAGTATTCTGTCAGCCCTAAATAATTAGCAAATAACTTCTGTTTGCACATTGGCCTCTATCTCTGTTGTAAAATTAAGAAACAATCTTATTAAAGGTAATCACTCAAGGAGGTTAACAGGGGAAAGAGAACAGACCCTTCTGATCTTCAGAACTGAAGCTGCTGGAAAGCTGTGTGAGCACAATATTGAAATTGTACCCTACAGTGAGTAGGGACTTTCCAGTGGAAACAAAGAAAGTCCCCAAACCCAGAAAAACAAAGGCTCCTCACTTTTAAATTGAGGTGCATTAATTCTGACCTGTGATACACTTACACAGAATCTACCCAGAGAACTCTAAAATGTGCTGAGATCTAGGCATACCCCACAGCAGGGGATCAGCAAGGCCATGAGCCTAAGAGAGACCACAAACTGCTTGACCGGACTGACCCAAGTCGTTCCCGCAGCTGATGAAGGCTATGATGGAGGAGAAGGACCGGGAGGTAGATTTGTGTGCTTTCCTCTCAGTTACAGCAGAGTTCCCAAGGAAAGGAAATCGCTTTGATCCAAGAGACTTAATCAATGTAAGGAAAGCAAAGGCTAGAGGTGGATCTTAGTGATAGACTCTTATCTAGAGCAGAAGGATCTGCGGGTTTAGTCCTTGCAAAAGAGAAAAGGGGACAGAAGGAAGGCGGGAAGGAGCCAAATGGCATGTTTCCTGAAGGCAGAGGCTAGATGCTAGAAGGAAGATTCTCCCTTCCAGGAGCATCACTGTGAGGGTCCACGGCACACATGGAGACCCTGGATTCTCCTTCACAGCTCAGCCCAATGCCCCTACCACACACGTATATTCTGCCCACTCCTTGGAGACTCTTGCTTCTTAGAGGAAGCGTCTACCCAGGAAGCCGAGCCAGTGGCTCCCAGGAGCACTGTGGTTTGAGATACTCGAGGTTTCACCTACAAGAGTAAGCAGCCTATTAACAGGAAACGTGCTCAGACAATCCTCCGTGGAAAGATCGGAGCATTCTGAACAGAGAATACATACTGGTTTTCAGGCCAGAGAGAGGTAAGTTCAGTCTAGACCGTTGGCACAGAGGCAGGAGGATGTCTGGGAGCTGGGTGGCAGGGGCTCCTGTCATCAGCTCAGGGCAGGTGTAACAGCAGCACTTCATCACTAAAGCTAACTAACCCACCTCATGCACCAAAGGGTCCCACCCTCTGAAAGTTATCAGCCATCACCCTAAAAGAACACAAGCAAGAGACCCTGATGCCGCAAGTATACATGGATACGGATTAGAGTTTGGGTTCTTTGAGCCTTTTCCAATAATTAAGTTAGAGGAAAACACATTTAACTCAATCTGTACAACCCTTGCAGGACGTTCTGCCAACCCTCAGGCTTCTATACTGATGCTACAATCTGGACGGCAGTCACACTGGCTTATTACATAAACTGGATATGAATCTGCCATGCAGGAGGCCCCGCTACTGAAATCACAGGGCACTGCCTAGATAACATGGCCCCAGAGGTCTCTAGGAACCACAAAGGCTCCATCCCTTTGTTGAATTCCATGGCCCTCCATGGAATGCTGGTGGGATGCCCTAAAACTGTGGTTTTGACCATTAATTTATGATTAAGAGTGTCTGAAGGGTCCTCCTTCCCACGACAGTATGCTCTAACAGCAAAGCCTTATGTGGATTTTAAAGAACAGCAAAATGGTCTGAATCAAGTTTCTAAAAACACTTCTTCCCCAAAGCTGTATGTTTCCATGCTATGATTTTGGATTCTTTAAGTTTTCTTTGGATACATGACCAGATTCTCTGTGGAGAGGTTCAGTTTAAGTCTCTGAATAAAGTATCCAAAATCCAGAAACATCTACAAATATCATACCAAGCAAGACAAGAGTTCCCTAGGTGCTTTGGAGAGTTTCCTGGAGTAATTCATTCTTGGCTTGGTGCTGATTTTTTATTTCAAGTCACAAAACCTTCTTTGGTCCATTAACAAACACTCCAGGAATGCAAATGTCTCCACCTGCCCTTTCTTAGCTAGCATAGTCTTCATAGTTACTGACTTGATGAAACCTATCCTGGGAAGTTGTTGTGGCATGGATCAAAAACATCCTGTAAATGTCTGTGTGTTGAAGGCTTGTTCAACAGCATGTGGCACTATGGGAATGTGGTAGAACTTCCGGAAGGCGGTGCCTAGTAAGAAAGTTGGGTCATTAGAAACATGCATTTGATGGGGATTGGAAGATGCTTGCCCCTCCCCTCCCTGTTTGCTTCACATCCGGCATGTTGATAACAAGGCTCCCCTACCACACTCTCCTCCCGTGATATCATGTGATGCCATAAGCCAAAAGAAACAAGAGCCAAGAGCCCACAGGCTAAAACCATAAATCAAAAACATCTGTCCTCATTTGAGGTTGGTTCCTTCAGGCATTTTTTCACAGTGCTTGACCCATGAGGACTGCAGTGGTACTGTCTCTGAGTTAGGTTAAACTGATTCTCAATAGTTTCAGGCACACACTAATGTTGACTCAGTAAATATTTGAATAAAATAAAAAAAAAGAAATCATGATTCAGAGGCAGGTCAAAAGCAGCTACAGTGAGCTCAGCTTGCAAGTCCTTTCTCTTTTCCGTCATAGCTCAGATTCTCTAAACTAATGGTTGGAGCAAAGCTCTGTCACAGAAACTTCTGTCCATCATAGCATCTTAGAGGTACCACAAGTACAGTACCCCACCCGGCAGAAGGAGAACCTGCTAGCAAGACCTAGAAATGGTACCCCCAAAGTTCCTGAAGCCAGGCAGGAAACATGGCATGACATTACACCATCTTTGTTCCTGTGCTGTCAAGCCTCCTCCCCGGGGACTTCGGTGATGCATTCAGTGTTGAATAAACACAACCACACTACCTGGGCTCCAGATGCTCATCACAGAGGAAGAGCCACTTCCCCCATTCTATCCTTGCATGAGTGTGTCACATGGCCCAGAGCCCTGGTTAAGGCTAGAGAACCAAGCAGAAACCTCCCAACTGCTGCTGCTGGCAGCCTGAGTCCTGCTTAGCCCACCACTGCAGCAGGTCTCTAGGCTATTCTGTCGGTAACCCTGCCTTGACTGTACAGTATGCTGCTCTCTGAAGCACATCTAGAGCTACATGAGGATTTCAGAGCTGCACACTCTAGTTGGGAGGTGGCCTAGGGGTCTCCAGCCTAACTCAGACTCCTCAAGGGTATTCCTTGGGGTTGGGCATTAACTACCCAAACTGGCTGACCTTAACTTTCAACACCCAAGGAGCCTCTGAGTGAGACTGAGCCTGTGAGAAAGAGACGACAAAGCCCAGGCAGAGGGCAAGTCTTCCCCAGCCACCACGTAGGAGCCATTAATTCTGAAAAATGTCTGCTGGGCTCTGGTGTCTCCTTCTATAAACTCAGGACAGACCAGGTGGTTTAGCAGCTGTGCCGCATGGTTTCCATCAAACCCAGACATATCTGGGAAGAGAGCGGTCTCAACTGAGGAACTTCCTCCTTAGGATTCGCCTATAGGCGACAAGTCTGTGGGATGTTGTCTTGATTAATGAGTGATGTGGAAGGCCCTATCCACTCTGGTGGCACATGTTTTTGCAGGTGGTCCTGGTGTCACTATTAGTACTAGTGACATTTTTTTTTTCAGCAATGGGACACTAGGGATCTGAATATCATCATCATCATCATCATCTATGTGTCTCTCATACATGACATAAAGACCATAGTTTCCCCTCCCTCCACTCCTCCCAGCCCTCCCTACTCCTCTCTGCCCCAGATCCATTCCTCCTGTTTCCCTTAAAACAAAACAAACAAACAAAAAACAGCTTCCCAGGGATAGCAACTGAACACAGCATAACAAGTTACAATAAGACTAGGCACAAATTCTCATATCAAGCTGGATGCAGCAACCCAGTAGGAGGAAAAGGGTCCCGAGAGCAGTCAAAAGAGTCAGAGACACCCCTGTTAGGAGTTCCACAACCCAGCTACACAACCATAACAGATATGCAGAGAACCTAGCTCAGACCAATAGAGGGTGTGTTATTGTCACGTCAGTCTCCATGATCCCCGATGAACCCTGCTTAGTTGATTCTGTAGGCCAAGTTCTCATGGTGTCCCCAATGCCATTGGCTCCTACAATCCTTTCTCCCCTTCTTCTCCAGGGTTTCCCTGGCTCTGCCTATAGGTCTCTGCATCTGCTCCCATCAGTTGCTGGATGAAGCCTCTCTGATGATAACTGACCTGTCAGTATAGCGGAATATCATTAGGAATCATTTCACTGATTTTTTTTTCCAGTCATGTTTGGTACTTGAAATCAGCAGAGAGGGAAGATGGCTTAAGAGTAGGAAGAGGAAGAGATATTCACGCTTAGTCACTGGGCAAGAAAACCCCAGCAGAGCTAAGAAGCAATATCAGTATTTTCTAGAAATAGCAATGTTCACTGGAAGCCACCTCCCCGGTTCTCACCGGAGCAAGAAGCTCGGCTAACGTTCCTGCTGCCACCATCCCTGGTCTGGTGACAGGCATTCTCTCTCTGTCAATAAGTCAGGAATGAGAATGCAGGAGTCTGACTCTGTCACAGAAGTTCTTCCAGGACAAAGAAAGGACAGCCACTTATCTGTACCGTTCCCTCTCCACCCTGTGAGGTGTAGGCTTGCAAAGATCACTCCTTTCAAAATCCCAAACATCGCCCTGTGGCACATTGTTATGTGAGGCAGGAGCACCATGAATATTAAAGGGAAAAACTTTAACCTGGTGGTGGAGCTACCTCTGAGCATCAGTACCATCTCAAGGTTTCCATCATAACTATGCTGCATTATGCATTTATCAGCAAGGAAAAGACAAACATCAGAAATATATGACTTCAGCTTTGAGACTCAGTGTTGTCAATCTATATGTGTATGTGTGTGTATATGTATATAAAAAGCATCTGAATCTACCCATTTGTTTTTTATGCCCCCTTTAACATCATCAATATCACCAAGCCTTAGTATCAGAGGACACAGGCAGCATCACCATGCTCCACCTGCACTGGCCTTTCCTCTGCTCGAGGGTCTGGATGGGATATGTGGGCAAGCCAAGGAACCCACTGAGTCCATCAGGGCTAGGGCTCAGGGTCTCAGGGACATTAACAGGTGCTACATTTGGATAGGGTTTGAATATTGCCCCCACAGAGTCAGGGGCCTGAAACTTGACCTTCAGTAATGATATTGACATGGACCTGTGAGGGGTAGGGCCTGGAAGGAGAAGTTTAAGACATTCAGGCATCTGTCCCTGGACAGACTTAAAGCATTCTTTGAGACCTTGGTTGGCTCACTAGAGAGCAAAATGCTATAAAGGAGTGAGCCTGACCCCTGATTACTTCCTATTCTTGTCTTATGTAAACTCTCCCTCTTCCATGCATTCCCACCACAATGCCACATGCACCATGTGATATAGTTGGGGTGGGGACTCAGCAGAAATTAGACATGCAGGGTAAATTTTGGATTTTAGCCTCAAAAACTAAAATAAGGAAACCTTTCTTTATGAAATAACCCAGCCTCTGGCTTTTGTGGGGATATCAATAGAGAACAGTGGAGAGACCAGGCAAACAAGACCAAGAACCAGGACACTAAATTGTCTGTCCTGTAGACCTGGGAGTGTGGTGGCAGTAGCTCCCTGAGCTCCCCCTGCCACTGTCACCTCCCCTTCCCCCAGTGGACTTGCCCTCTGCAGATACTGGCATGACCAGCGTTCCATGTTCTGAGTGATTCTTCCTAAAAGCAGGAGCACATAGAACCATGTGAGAAAGAGAAGAGGGTCCCTCAGCAGGACTAAAACATCCCAGAATTCAGAGCACAGGCTCTCCAGCTTCACCCCACCCTAACAGCTGTGGTAAGGAGCCCTCCCTAGGGGGTTACCCGAACTGGGAGTGGCCAAACACAAGAGCTATGGGCCAGGTTCTCACCTGTGAAAATTAGATGGAGTTTTGTTTTCTTTTACAAGGATCCCAGTGAAAAGACTCACAATGCTTCCTGAGATACAGTGGTTGTCTCCTGGGTCTGCTTGGTTTCCTTAAGCTCATAGCTTGTGCTTAGACACTGCTCTCTGGCCAGATTCTCTTAAGGGTGTAAGGAAAAGCTTTCTCTCATCTGTTTAAGCGTGTGTTTCCTATCTGGAGAGAGGACCCATTGTAAAAACTATTCCAGAGTCCCAGTACATACTGGGAGCATAACTGTCAAGGAGTGGCTCCAGCTCAGACCACCCACTCCCTGATAGTTACTACTATCACTATACTATCACTACATAGTAGTAGTAGTAGAAGTTACCACTACTATGAGAAACCAGAGGAATCTAGGGTGTGTTAATTGATAATACACTTTGATACTGACCAAGGACTTTATTCACATCTGTATTCAGGCATCATAATTTCATTTCAAAGACTTATAAAGATGAAAGCTTGCAAATTTAAAAGTGGCTATTTGTACACACTTGTAAATAAACATACTATCTAATTTGTGTATACAATTTTGCATCCTTAGTGGGAAACTGTCTATAGCAGTAGACTTTTCACTCTAAATATGTGGAAGGTGACTTGATAATACAAAATCAATCAGACTACTTCCTGTGGGCTCACATGGCGCGAGAGCGCATATACATACACACACACCACCAGCACTGTTTAGCCATCTCATGTTATACTGCTAATGGGACAAGCAAATGCCAAAGAATGGAAGCTTCCCAATCTATTTCTGAGCAATGGGCTCCAGGGCTGTCCTTGGTAGTGAAGGGAATCCACTGTGAACTCTTCACTCGCTCCTCACATTGGAATAGGGCCCTGCTGTCATTACCCTTGGGGTGAAACGTTTGTTTTCTTTGGGAAAGCAATGAGAGTGGTGACAGCCAGAAGGGACAGATGAATGGAACTATGAGAACATCCTCAAATGTAGGTCACTCTGTCCCTACGTTCTGCCACAGACACCCAGGCTTAAGAGAGCCCCTCAGCAAACCACTGAATGGGTCCTATTAGCAAATAAGAGACTGTGGCTTCTCTGTTCCTGTGGATTTCCCCAGGCCCAGTGGGTGATTTCAGCTATCCTTCTATCCCCAACCACCCTAGAATGACTGAGCTTGTCTAGCCGTGAAAGTGTCTCTTGGTAACTCAATTGCATGATGACAACCTCATTATCCCTTTTCTTCTCCAGCCCCCTAGGAGAACTAGGACTTACTAAAAGGATTAGGTGTTAATCTCTTTGAAACAATTTAAGGTTTTTATTCATAAAACAATCCTACAACTGCTCATCAGATGTTCCAGGTGCTATCAGATGATCTGTGGCTACAGACTCAGCCAAAGACGAGACATATCGTGTCAGAATAAATCAACATCACAGGACAGGCACAGAGGCAGGACATGTACATGCATGCGAGAACATTTATGTGCACACACACACGGGTGCACACACGCATGCATGCACAGATGCACTTGTGCATACCACCTGGAGAGAAGAAAGGGGAGAGGAATAGGCCCTCCTCCATTTCCAAAGCCCTGGGTTTCCTGGACCCTCAGATCAATCACTTCATCTGAAGGTGAGTGTGGGAAGCCACATGTGCCTGCAGTGTGGCGCTGGCCACCACGCATACATAGGCAGTAAAGTTTTTTTTTTTTTCTTTCCTTCTGCACACGTTTATTGGGAGAGCTGGATTGCAGAGGTGAAGAGACCCCAAGCCCAGAACTGGTGCTGCTTATATAGGCCTAGGAGAGGCGTGCCTCACACCCGGATTGGTTATGCATGGGTTATGCTTACCACCTCATTTGCATGTCTCACATCTGATTGGTTAACATGTCTCTCATCTGATTGGTTAACTTGTCTCTCATCTGATTGGTTAACTTGTCTCTCATTTGATTGGTTAATTCTCAAAACCTCATCTTGGCAAAAAAAACTTTACTGCCTATGTATGCGTGGTGGCCAGCGCCACCCTGCAACGGCACATGTGGCTTCCCACAGGTGAGGCTCTTCCTTGAATAAGAGCCAAAATCAGACTGTCTCCATATGGGGTGACACCCATCATTCCAAAGTCCTGTATCCCTAGCCTTACGGTTAGTATCTAGCTTAGCTTTAGTATTAAAGTGTTCATCCCCAACATCTGGATTTTGAAGTTTGTAAAGAGAAAGGATAGCACAAAGGGTCGTCTTCCTCCTCCTGTGCAGTCTCCTCTTTTCACAGTCAATCATTTTAAACACTGATGGGCTGTCAACTACATCTGGCCCCACCCATATTAACTCTTAGTCCTGACGCCTAGTGGATGTCTATGTTGGTCCTTCCACAAGAAAATCAGAGCCTTCCTAGATGTTTCTTTGCAAGGGAAAAGGAAACCATATTGCTTTCCAGAGCCTTCCAAGGCTGCTCACACTGCACAGAGGGCTACTTGTCCTTTGTGGCTGGTGATCATGGGCAGGGCTGCTCAAAAGCAGAGCTTGAGGCAAATCCCTGATACAGACATGATGGACATCTTTTTACCAAGAAGAAAGACTAAACTGTTGAAATGTGCTCTAGAGAACAGCATTTCAGGAGGAAACACAAAAAGTCACTTTCCATGGTATTAGTCAGGGTTCTTCAGAAAGATAGAACCAACAGAATGAGCATATATTCAAATAGGGACTTATTAGATTGCCTTACATGATACCAGCTGGGTAGTCCAAAAATGGCTGTCTCTACACTGTCTCCAAGATGCTGAGAACCCAGTATCTGCTCAATGTAAGAGACTGGGTGCTGCAGCAGTTCCAAACTGTTGCTGAAAGCCTGCCTGGAAGGTTTCTGGACAGCAATGGCCTTCATGTCACAGTGGAAAGCTGGAAAGTCTGGGTTCCAATGTCAGTGAAAGATGGTGTTGGAGGCCACAGCAGGAACAGAGCACATGAATAAGTCGGCGGGATGTAAAGGTTAGCACACAAAAAAACGAAGCTTTTCCAACAGATCTCCTACATCTGGGCCACCAGAGGAAGGTAATTCCCACACGTACGACTCTACTTTCAAATAACCTAATCAAGAAAAGCCCTAAGGCTTGTCTCACACCTGTTAACAATATTCGCCACCACTCATTTACCCGCATCTCTTCCCAGGTAACCCTACAGCTGCTAACCGTGTTTTCATTGGAGTAAAGGCTCTTTAAGGTCAGTGGAGCTGGGTGTGCGTGCGCTTAAGTTTCAGGGTCTGGATATGATGGGCATCCCTAGTCATCAGCATCTGCATACCAGTACACATCATATCTTCCCAAGCCAGTAAGTAAATGAGAAAAGCTGTTTGAAGACTAATGAGGTCTATGTGTCACCAATGAACCACAATCATTCTTGTCACCCCTTCCCTGTGACTTAGGTTCCCACAGAGGTAGAGTCAGATTGCTAGAGCCAACCATGCTTTGAAAGTAATATAGAGTTTTTTTTTTTTTTCAGAAATAAACAAGATTACTTTATTCAAGTAATGTGCTTATTCCAGTTACTCCTGGCCTCAATGCACAAGAGCAGTGTTGTTGGCCATTCTGCATTGTGAAGATAAGCAACACTGTTCTTCCTTTCAAGGATTGAGCTAATTAGACTATACTATCTATATAGCATTCTGCATCTCTCTTTCTCTGCCTAGTGCTTGTGGATTGAGATGTAAATGCTCCGCTACAGTTCCAGCACCACGCCTATCTGCCTGATGTCATGCTCCCTGCCGTGATGAGAATGGATTCTAACCTTCTAAAATTGTAAACCCCAAATAAATGCTTTCATCTCTAAGTTGCCTTGTTCGTGGTTGCTACATCCACTCCAGTAGTGACTTGAGTGACAGGCCTAGAAACCTGGATGCAGTCCGGAGGCGAAAAGTTCACAGAAACTTACTCTCCTGGAACAGTGGCATCCTGTAAAACGAATGCTCCAATGTCCTTGCTTTAGTCGGTGAACGGATCTGTGTGCTTTCCCTCAATATTGTTTTATTATAAGTGCCTCTAAGGATTGATTTTGACATATAGCTAAGTTAGATTAGCCTCCATCAGTATTCCAATGACCTAGGAAGAAGGAAGGTTATGGTCTAAGAAGGAACTAGAGTAAATACTTAGAACTATAGATAGCTGAGTCACTCCCATATACAGGAATTTACAATGCCTAGGGAGAAGGTGGACTATACAATAGACTAGAATTGGAACTATGGCAAGGGCGTGAAGCCCTTACCCCTGGCTTCTAAGAATAAGCTGACCTTAGGTAGGGCTGCTTTTGATCCCAGTTGTTAACATTGATTTTTATCTCAGTTGGTTTCTGTTAGCTTTTTGTATGCCTTCCTCTGTTTTGTGTAAAAGTCACTTAAAAGACTGGTGCTCGCTTTGAGACAAATTACATTCAGATACACACTTCCTTGTGTCCGTGTCTGTTTGTCACTCTCCTCGCTGACTCCCTGCCCACCTGTAACCAGAACCCTGATTTCTCCCATGGATTGAGGGGGGCTGACTGAGGCCAGTCCGTAGCACATGGTGTCTTATCACAGCAACAGAAAAATAACTAAGACACTATCCATAAATGAGGCTCCACAGGAAAAGGTGTGATGGGCTTCGGGGGCTCTTACATTCCTAGAAGCTACTGGAGGTACCCTGGGAAGAAGTAGATACAAGTGGGTCCTGGGCAAGGGCAGTCTCTCTGTCAGAGACAATGATCTACCAGCAGTCTAAGGACAGTCCACAGTCTCTGAGACATACTACCCAGAAGAAATCTGAACTGGGAAGATTCAAGTATCCTAAGCTTCCCTTCCTCTTGGGTCTTTAGGAACCCCAGCTTTGAGTGGTTGTCCCAGAGCAGACCTGTAGGTGAATGAAGACCAGTTGCAAAGTGCCCATATGGATTCTCCCCTAGCATGCATGCTGCATGCTCAGTCCAACATATCGTACTGTAGTCAGCAGTATCCCTGTATCACTCAAAAGGACTGGCCGCTGTGACAAGCCACATGATTGACACTGGCCTGGCAGGAGTGTGCTGTCTTGTTGACCCAGAAAAGGCTCTGCCCACATTCAAGAACTAACAGACAGCTCAGGTCTCACAGGCTGCCAGAGGCTCTCACAAAAGCCCTGGTGTCGCTAGGCTTATGTGATCCTCTCATGCTTCAGCTACTTCAAAACACGGGGACAAAGCCCTTGCCAACTGCCATACTGCCTAGCTGCATTAGGGCATTCACTTCATTCCCTGTGCATATCTACAGCTTGCTCTTGACCCTAAGGACATCTGTGCCAAGACTGGTAAGATGGATTTATTCTTTCATGGGGACAGGCTGATGGAGTCTGTTACCGGTCACCAGTCTGGGAGTTTGTTTGTTCCTGATGCCTGCTTGCCAGCGGTTGGGAAACTCTGCCAGAGGAGCCAAAGACAGCAGGCTGACAAGGTGAGAATAAGGTGCACATGCACAGCCCTGCAGATATGTGTGCACATGCACAGCCATGCAGATATGTGTGTACATGCACAGCCCTGCAGATATGTGTGCACATGCACAGCCATGCAGATATGTGTGCACATGCACAGTCATGCAGATATGTGTGCATATGCACAACCATGCAGATATGTGTGCACATGCATAGCCCTGCAGATATGGGTGCACATGCACAGCCCTGCAGATATGTGTGCACATGCACAGCCATGCAGATATGTGTGCACATGCACAGCCATGCAGATATGCATGCTTCCAGTGGTGGCTCTGGCCAGTGTAACCAGAGGACTACTGCAGCAGTGATGTACACTGAGCCAAGAGCCAGCTCTGGAGTTGGAGACGCAGTATACTCTGTCTATGCTCAAAGCAGCAAGCGGGAAACATATTTCTAATAAAACTATCATTTAAAGTAGCTCTGTACCTCCTTGACAGAAAAGGCACATTCCCAATGTTAGCTTCTATACAACGAGTTGTTTGCTGTTTCTGAAGACTGAGGCAGAAAGCTGGAGCAGTGTAATTCAGGAAACTTCCATGCTAGGTAAAGAAAGAGAATGTCCTATGGGTTGGTGACATGTTGTGGACAGTCCTGGGGCTAATTGTATTTGATATTAATTCTATTCTCCTGTGAGGGACTGTGAACTAGGAATGAGTCAGCACTCAGGTGATTTCTTGTAAACCTTCCCACTTTAATTTATAAATAAAGGCTAGAGCTGTTGATTGGGTGGAGAAAGAGGGAAAGGTGGAGCTGAAGGTTTGGGGAGAGAAAGAAAGAGGGGGGGAGGAGGAGGAAGAAGAAGAAGAAGAAGAGGAGGGGAAGGAAGGAAGGAAGGAAGGAAGGAAGGAAGGAAGGAAGGAAGGAAGGAAGGAAGGAAGGAAGGAAGGAGCAGAAGCACATGGCCTGGAGAAGCTGCAAGTTCTAAGGGGTCTCATAGATGGGGAATATGGTAGTGTGGTGGTAGTTCTGCCCAATCTAGTTGCACAGCATGTATTTATATTAGCTGAGCTGTGTTTTCATTGCCCGAGCTTATTTGGGTTGGAGATTTACTGCAACAGTGGCAGGTCATCTTTTCTGGCCTGAGTGGCCAAAGGGAGCATAGGTCAGTCTGCCACTCCCAGCCCCCTCTCATCACACTGTGGGGAAGCTTATAGTTTCCTGTCTGGCTAGCTCTCAGACACAGAAACTATGCACAGGCTCCTCCAACCCTTGTTCCCTTCAATGCCACAGAACTTAAAACCAGAACAGTTGACTTTTTTTCCCCTAATCATATAAAGTATGAATGACCGGAGGCTGCCTGTTAAACAAGCTTCTCATGGTCAGCCAAGCACGAGGAACTTCCAGCCATGACGGATACTTTAAGAGATGGAGAGGTGAATTGAAGGGGTGCTGGAGGTTTGGGGACTTCTGTGGACTCCGAGTACAACACTGAGACATCCCCAGCAAGACTCCACTGCAGTGACTGTTCTTATACAACAAAGGCGTCCACAGGGGGGCAACATGATTCTTCTGGCAAAAGAGGCCACTGTGTCTCCCGTCTCTGTACAGACACCTTTAGGAGAAACACTAGGAACTATGGTTTGATGGCACTAGAACTGATAGAACGCTGGGCACTGGAACCTGGGAGTCCTTGAGCCACACCCCCTTGTTGAGAGAGAGGTACCAGCCCTCTCACTGAGTAAACATTAACATCAAAGAAGATGTATAAAGGAAGACTTTGAAAACAAAAGATAACCAGTGAGCACTGCAGACTTGAGAAGAGCAATGGAAGCCCTGGAGTAAGCCCTCAGCAAATGCCCCTGAAGCTGGCAGTCCTGAGCACTCTCGAAGCAGCCCATAGTGCTGCCTCCTACACCTGCCACTAGCCTGCCCTGGGAGTTGTTTGTGCTAAGCCTCCTGTATTTTAGTCTTTGGTCCTAACTCTCCTGTTTCCCGAAGGGAACACCTGCTATCCTATTATAGAAAATAAAATAAAATACTACAATTTTCTTTGCTTGTACATATACCTGCACCACAATCCTGGTTCCACATAGAGCATCAAAACAGTTAACATATCTTTTCAACGTACATACCAAGAACACCAGTGTCTATGTCGTTATAAATCTAGTAAACAATTTTGTGTCATGGTGTGCCTCTAAGTCTTTGAAAATATATTGAAGCTTTATAAAGATTCCAATTATATATTGTCCATAAATCTACCTACAATATATATGCAAATGGTAAAAAATTGTCTGTCACATATTTGGGCCTACTATGAATTAATCTAGCTAGTTAGAAACCTTTTATATTATTTATCAGTCTTTTAAATGTGCATGGCAAATGGACAGAAAGTATTGCCTTTAGATTATGATCTTATAAAACTAGAAGATAGTATGTTATAGACTCCCAAAAGTCAAGCATTTTAATGACCTACATAATTGCCAAAACAATTAAGGAAGAATTCGACTTTTAAAAAATATTTTTTAAATTGATATACCAGAAAATTATACATATACTAGAGCATTGTGCAGTGTTTCAATGCATAAATACACTGCACCATGTTAAAACTGACTTAAACATTTACCTTCTGAAACATCAAAATCTTTCCTCATACCTTTCTGAGATGTACAGTATATGACTGTTCTCTGTAGTCAACCTTCTGTGCAAAAACACACCAAGAACCCTCGCTCCTATCTAACTGTAGATAGGAAGACACAGCAATCACATTCAAAAATATTATTTAGCAATGGGCGGCTGCTTGTGTACTTGTGGAACATGCAGATGTGAGGGACTGATGCCTGTGTCTACATTTAGGGTAAAGAAAGAACCGCACAGAGCACAAGCTCCAAGAGGGCCAAATGCCCACTACAAGCTGGAGTGCAAAATGAAGACATGAAGTTGTTTCTGTTATTCTTGCTCTGGTGCAGAAGTCAACTGGACGTGTGTGTGTGTGTGTGTGTGTGTGTGTGTGTGTGTGTGTGTGTTTCTGTATATGTGTCTATATGTGCTTGTATGTGTGTTTCTCTGTGCATGTTCCTGTATGTGTCTCTGTGTGTCTATGTCTCTGTATTTCTGTGTGTATCTATGTGTGCCTATATGTGTGTTTCTCTGTGTGTGTCTGTGTTTCTGTGGGTGTCTGTGTGTATGTTTCTACATGTGCCCACATGAGCCACAAGGAAGGACAGCTTATCAGCCGTATTTTTCTATAAAGTCTCATATTGAAGCAGGCCATCAGGTCCACTGGATGATTCGCTTTGTCATATTTCTTCATCCAGGAGGATGAAAGTCAGCTAAAGGCCCAGAGCAGATGGGACCTCACTAAAAATCACCACAAGCCAGCCTCTTCCTGCCTTCTCAGAAACAGAGTTTTTTTTAATGCAGGGAGTTGTTCCAATGGTTTCTAAAAGATGTTCAGACATCTAGGTTCACTGTATTTATCATTTTCAAAATTACAGGCCTTACAGCAAGTAGAAAAAAGCAACACCCAAGGTCATTTGGAGAGAATGACTTTGCCAGCTTTGTCCCTTTTGGGAATAAGATACTGGGTCAGTGGATAGGATATTTGTCCAGCCATGGAATGTTCAGCACTACACAGCCCTTCACCCCAATCATTAAAATGAAAGCAAATCACAATATTGCTGCTTAAGGGCAAAACTGACAGGGTTAAGTTCCCAGCATCCCAGACTCTGTGTTCCTCTTTGAAGGGTCCCTACTAGAGCCTTGTGGAGCCTGCTACAGCCCTGGTATGACAGACCCTAATGAGAAACCTTCACATGGGTTAACCACTTAGTGATCCCAAAGAGTCACCAACACTTGTTCAAGAACGGGACGTGCCACCAGCAGAGGAAGCAAGGGCTGCACTTGTGCACACAATGTGTGCTCACTCATCCAAGCCTCCACTGTGACCCGAGCCAGCATTGCACCACAGTTCCACAGGCTGCAGTTTATCCAAAAGAAATGGGTTCGTCAGGACCATAGGGACCAATATCAGTCAATATCCTGAAGTGTTTCTCTGGATGCTGCTGAAGCCTTGTCTGTGGACACCCACCGACCTGCAGAGTAGCATCACAGAGTGTCCACTTGAGCCTCAGGGAGCATGACAGGGCAGATGAGGCCCAGGGACAGGTGCCAATGCTGCTGTCATAGGAGAGGGCCCCTTGAGGTCCAGACAGCCTGTGGGAACACAGGCATACAAGCCAGAGGGGGCTGCAGAGACAAGAGTCAACCGTCCCAGCAGCAAGCACTTTGGGGTGACCCTTGAAAAAGTGGGTTAATGGACCACCCAACTCATCCTTCTTACCACTCTGGGCATTTTTTCAGGACCAGAACTAAAACAGTTGTATTTAAGGCTTCTTTATAGCAATTAACCTCTCTGTCTCACCAGCTCTCAAAAAAACTTAGACCCTACAATTTACCAGAGCTGATAAAGTCAGAATGTCCTGCTATGTGAAGTCAGCCCAATCTACATGGCTCTAGATCCTGGGGTCAGACACTATCCCTCCCTCCACTTTCCCCCCTCCCGCCGGAATCAACCAAGGAGAAAATATGCCCCACCTCCCCTGCCTTTTTCTCTGTCCTCTGGGTCTGGAATAAAGGATTAATGACCTCAAAGTCTCAGGTGGACTGAAATCCCCAGGCAGCGAGCAGTCTTGATTGATAGCATCTGTGGGCTGTGAGGATCAGGGACTTTCTCATAAGGAATATCCCATCAATATCCCACAGCCACTAGCATCTACCACTTTGAGATTGCAAGGGAACTGACCCGCAGATGGCATCCTCCAATCAAAAGTTCCCCTTTCTGCCCCATAAAATCCTAAGCCTCCTGTGCCACGTGGTGGTCACACTATTCACTGTAGAGGAGACCGATGTCTGTCCTTCAGTTGATCTAATTAAAGAACAATTCTGCTTGAGAAGAAGAAGAAGAAGAAGAAGAAGAAGAAGAAGAAGAAGAAGAAGAAGAAGAAGAAGAAGAAGAAGAAGAAGAAGAAGAAGCAGCCTTAGAACAATAAGACAAGTGATGGAGAGTCTGCGGATGTAAATGGAAAAGGAAGAAGTCAAAGTATCCTTACTGCAGAGGATATGGATCTATAGACCCTAAAGATGCCATTAGAAAACTCTCACAGCTAATACATATCCATATCAATGTGGCAGGACACAAGCATAACACACAAAAATGAGCAGCCGTCCTACACACAAAGGACATACAGAGAAAGAAACAAGGCAATAATACTGTTTGCAATAAAAATACATTGGAATTAACCTAACTAAAGAAGCCAAAAGCTTGTATAATGAAAACCTTAAGGCACCGAAAGGTACCAGAGAATAGAAAGCCTCCCATTGTTATGGCTTAGTAGGATTAAGATCATAAAAATGGCCATCCTATCAAAAATAGCCTACAGGTCCAATACAATACCCCTCGACATTAAAATTAATTTTTCCCAGAAGAGAGAGAGAGAGAGTCCTAAAGTCATATGGAAACACAAAAGACCCAGGATAGCCAAAACAATTCCAATTCTGGAGGAGGTATCATCTCTCTCCAGGCTGGTAGCCAGAGAGGTCCCACAGATTCCCAAGTGCTACAGTCTGTTGCCGATGCTCTGACGCACCCGCCAGAACGTGACAGTAAGATCCTACTGCTGAAGATGCCATGCATTTGAGCCGTAGAACATGGGAAGGTCAAGCTGGCACTGACACGGAGCCTGTGTCCTCAATATCCCCATAACCATGGAAGATGCTGCAAGTGCATGCTATCAGAGGAGAAAAGCCATCGCCAAGTGTACCCATCATCAAGCCCTGTCAGCTAAAATAACGACTGGCCTGATGAAACAAGATCACTGGCGCAACCGTAGACACATACTTCATGGGAATAATACAAGTTAAGGTCTATTCCAGAAGTAGAAATCATAGCTCACACTCATATCAGGGCCAAGACCCCGTGGCTAGACAGGTCGTAGGCTCAGGCAGAACCTAATACTAGTATTCTGTATCTTAGAGTTTCTCTTACTGCGATGAACACCATGACAAAGCAAACAGGGGAGGAAAAGATTTATTTCAACTTCCAGCTTCCACCATCCAGGGAAGTCATCCAGGGTAGGAACTCAATCAGGAACCTGGAAGCAGGAACTGATGCAGAAGCTATGGAGGAGTGCTGCTCACCCGCTTGCCTTCTATGCCTCCCTCAGCCTGCTTTCTTGTATCATGCAGGAACCGCCCGCCAAAGGGTGGCACCACCCCCAGTGGGCTGAACCCTCCCTTACCAATCACTAATTAAGCCCTTGGCTACAAGCCAAATTTAAGGAAGGCATCATTTCAGTATAGCTCCATCTTCTCAGCTAACTCAACCTTGGGTCAACTTAACAAAAAATAAAATAAAATAAGATAAAATAAAATAAAATACCTAGCCAGGACACTGTGCTAAATGGACTAAGTATTAAACTGACTTCTAACAGCTTATCATTATGCCCATAGATGGGTCTGTTTATCACAGCGTACCAGAGGATCTTCTCTTTGCAGGGGACGGTAATTAACATGGAGTTGCACAGGCAGTCAAAGTGCAGAGAACAAAAGGCTGTTGAATACCCAGCCCTAACGGGGCATCTACAGCATAGCCCCTCTCCCAGGACGTGGGGAGTATTTCAGAAGAGGAAGTCAGGAAGAGTATAAAGCCAGAGGTGGTGACAGAGGTGGCCCCACACACAAATGAGAGTGTACAAGACCTGTAGGAGATGAAGGGAGTCAAAACCCCAGCATGAAGATGGGAGGTAGACACAAACTCCCACCCCTATTGGAGGAACAACTAGCAATTGGCAGCTGCTGGACTAGGAAGACTCAGTTTCCCTTAAAACTGTAGTTTCTGGTAGATCAACCATGCCACAGTGAATGACCACATATCCAAGACTTTATAAGCAGCACACACTGGATCCTGATGGTTTTAAAAAAAAAAGGTGAGGGGAGGCACAAAGTTTGATGGTTCAAGCCAGCAGAACCTGCCTCCTGGAGCTGCCCCTACACAGCCAACTCAGGGCATCTTTCTGTGCACATTTCTTGCTTGCCACAAAAAAATAGTCAAAAGATATGTTCACAAGCTGTAAGGCTAAATGTCAGAATCTCCATCAGAACCAATGAATTTTATCTTTCTGAGTTCCCTGAGGGCAGAGTAATTAGCTAGGTTCCAGTCCTGGAAGGCTGTGCTCAGGGACCCCTCAGTCCCACGAACATTGGGATAGCCATCACTCATAAATATAAAACTTGAAAGGTGTAAAAGACACTTGCAGACACAGGAATGTCTCAGGAAACCAAACAGAAGGAGATAATTCCAACTGTAAACATTACATTTTGAAAGTTGAAGAGTTTTCCCGCAGGTATGCTCTGAAAACATGAATCCTCCCTCTGCCAGACTCTGAAACTGTTTACACTAAGCCCTGTATTCGTCAGCAGTGCGTTATTATGAGAATATGCCTGAGGCAATTAGTTAATAAAGCGAAAGGCTCATTTTGGCTCACATTCTGGACGTTCGAGTCCTAGGCTGGATAAGCAGCATCTCGAAGTGCGTGGGGGAGGAAAGTCAGAAACCAGAGAGCACACCCATCCAAAAGGCAGAGTCTCACAAATCCATGGGCCACCCGCCCCCCACCCCAACTAGGCTCAGCCTCCTGAGAGTCCGTTTCCCACTACCACCGCGCTGGCTTCCAAACCATTAATGCACAGACCTCGGGACCCACAGATCCAGACCTGAGTGGAAGCTACAGCTACTCCATTATGTTAATGGTCACAAGTCTACCTGGCTGTATTATGGTATTGTTTCTATTTAATGACACAAAATTGAAAATTTAGTCTAGAACCTCAATACGTTTTTAAAGATGTTAGAACCTTTTATATGAAAAAAAAAGTAGTAAATATCTGTTATTCTTTTAATATATCAAATTGGCTATGAAAAGATACCCTTATGGAAATAGATGTTATGAAGAGTACAATGTATATTCATAAATATACACAATTAACATAAATATTAAACAAGTGGGTTTTTTTCTTGGAGGGAGGGAGGGTAATTGGAGAAAAGCTGATTCTAAGAACTAGCCAAGCAGTGAATTCTTAGTTCTAGGAAAGACCCTCCTCAAGATAGCAAGGCAGAGGATGAGAAGAGACATTTGACCTCCCAGAGTACCCCACACATCAGTGGGCATGGGCACACACATGTGCTCACTCACATACACACACACATGTATTCACGCATACACAGTAGACATGGGCACACACATGTGCTCACTCACATACACACACACATGTATTCACGCATACACAGTAGACATGGGCACACACATGTGCTCACTCACATACACACACACATGTATTCACGCACACACAGTAGACATGGGCACACACATGTATGTGCACACACACATGGTAAGCATGGGCATATATATGTGCTCACATATACACACCACATGTGCATACATGCACACACACAATAGGCATTGGCACACACATGAACACACACACAGGCATATGTGTGTGCACACATACACAGTGTACATTTTTTAAAGAGTTTCACTTCTGGATTTAACCTTTTAAAAAAAAAATCCTAAACAGCAATGGGTATAATTTTTCCCCAGGGCCTCAATTTTCCTGAAAATTTTATTTCTCTACTAAGGTATCTTTGTCCTAGTAGCTGATTAATATGTAACAGTAGATGCAGAAATTAAACTTGGCACATTTTAGTATGTTGCCTCCGATTTCTTCTTTGGAATTAGATTTGCTTTCTTCATTTGCATCTAACTATCAATTTGTCCCAGGAAACATTCCATTATTACATTCTGTTAAAGTGTGCGTGTGTATATACATATACACATATCCATACACACACACACACACACACATGTATATATATTTGTCACATTTAAGGAAAGAAAGTAAAGCTATAACCTCTCTAAATCAGGTCCACCATTATCTAGTTTAATTTGTTCACAATAGGAACAGACACTTAAGCCTGGTACCTAGTCTCAATATATCAAAACATTTAAAAATAATGACCATTTCATGAAGAACTAAAGCCACGTGCAATACAGTTCACGTGGTGATGCTCAGGAGTGAATGCACAGCTGCCGGGAGACTATCACTGAGATACCCATGCCCGAGCCTCCCACCTCTGTCCCACCCACCCAATGCTAAGCCAGATGCTTCCCTGGGGCTTCCAGTGTTCCAGAAAGACCATGACTCTACTCAGGCACCTTTCCTAGAACGCTAATTACTGAACCACAGCCAAACCTTTGGGGACATTGCGGGGAGTAAAGAAAGCCACTAAGGACAGAAAAAGTCCAAGAACCCAAAGCTTAGAGGACTGTAATAACTATTATTTTTGCCATGAAAAACATCAATGCCTGTCACACTAAAATAACTTTTCAGCCATATTCCCTTGAGTTAAAATGTCGAGTAAGTTAAACTTAAGAACTTCCATTCACACAAAACCAGTACATGTGTCTATGAACATCAAGAATGTCTGCCAATATAAAACTTCAAAAACCAAAACAGGAGTGGCCCCAGGGCAGGCTCATGGCAATAACACCCACAGCACCTGTGCCTCTGATCCTGGCACTTGCTAAGACTCATTCTACACCAGTCTTGGCATCAGTGGGTCACATGACTTGTTTAGGCCAATGAAAGCACAGCACGCTGCTCACAGTGGCTTGAAAGGGGATTTCACAGTGGAGTAGAGCCATTGGTGTGTCCCACAAAAGCCCTGGGATAGCCAGGAGAAACTCATTCGTGGAAGAGAGTCCCCAGCTTCCTCTCCTGCCCAGTAACTCCCCCAGTGCATATGGTGAGCTAAATTAAGGAATTTTCTCTTAAGCTTGCCAGTTTGGGGAAGATTTGCAAAAATGCAAACTGGTTGAAGGGGGGTTGGGGGGAGCAATCAGTGACCTGGGAAGGAACCAGCAGCCAACCTGTCAAACATGTGTGTGGTGCTGTGGACATCAATCCTCCTTTAAGAAGGTGATACACTGCCCTGTGTAAGCATGTAAGAACTTCAGAACACAGGAGGGGTAGACAGCAGCAAAGAGGCAAAGGACCCTTCCTGTCACCGCAGCTTGCCCTACACATTTGCCGGGGGTTTTCAGAAGGTAAATTTATCTGGAGACTGATGGGAGGTTGCAGGAATAGAGAAGAGCAACAGAAGATCCTGGCATGCTGGCTCCTCACTCCCAGAAATTAAGCTATAATCACAGCACTTATTCTTTGATGATACATGTGGTAAATGTGACTCAAGTGTGTTCTGTTTCTTCCTTGTCCCTTGTGCCCTTACCAGCCTAAATTTCAGGTTCTGTGTCTCTGGATAAGATCCATCTCATACATCCATGAAAGTTTACACACCCGACTCCACATGGGAAAATGAAACATGAAAGTTGTTTCACATATGCACACTGCTGTGATTCCAGGTAAGACGTCATATCTGGGCAGGGTTGATCCAGCCAACAAGACAAGACAGGCTCTTGTGTGGGGCTCCTCCTTGTCCACTGAAGAGCTTTCCTCGATGATGGTTGCAATAATTGCCTGGAGTGACATCTCAGTTGTGCTGACTGGCAAAATGGGGGTGTATACGCAGAGCCTGAGTATGAACCGTTATTCCCACACCAAACAGGGCACTATTATACTGGCGCATTCCATCTGAACAGATGAATACAGATCTGCAAACGGCCAAAGCAATTCCACTAGGAATACTGACAGATACAACGTGTGTGAGGTTCTGTATCAGCCATGTGTGGGGTGGGGGAGTGGGGAGGTGGGTCTGCTTCTCTATCACATCTGTACAGGCCATTCATCCTAGAGGAGAAAGCTGTTTTGCTTTGTTCCTCTAACCTCTAAGGCAATGGTGTCCTGGTCTATTTTCTATCGCTGCAACATTATGCGAAGCTAGCTATTTTATAAAGTAGCCGAATGTATTTGGTTTGTGGTTTTGGTGGTGGGTGCTGACCACAGCGTGGTGCTGACCAGGGCCTACTGACTTCCTCACAACAGGAGGGATAAACGGAACTTGGAATGTTCAAGAAAGATACTGTGTCTTTCTTACCAAGATAGGTAGCAAGAGATCGGGGAGGGGGTCTCGGCTCATATTTTTCATAACTATTTGCTCTCCTGTTAACACTTCATCTCTTGCCAGAACTGGCCTACCCCAAATGACGCCGCTGTTATATTTGATACTGGAGCCCCATTGACCTAATTACCCTACACTAGGCTCCCCGTGTTAAACATTCTGTCTCTCCTCAACTCCAGCTCACTAGGGACCAAGCTGCCCACACATAGACTGGGAAGACACACCCCACTTCCACACCCCAGCAGAGTATCCGCCCCAACACAATCCCAGACAGCTGACTGCATGCTAAAGGAAGGCACAGCCTATGTACCAGAAGACATGCGAGAACTAAATCTACAGCTTCTTCTACCACATCATCTACAGCAGAGAGAGATGGCTATGGCCTTCACTTAAAGGGCTGTAACATCATAGCAGCCCAACTAGACTATGAGAGCCCACTTTAATTTTATAAGTAGCCTGCAAAGTGGATCTCATTCTACTCTGCAAATGGGCAAGCAGAAGCTGAAAGCTGAGTAGCCTGCCTGATTACATAACAGTCCTTGGTGTGAAACTGAAATCCGAATGCAGGTGAAACACCCGTGTTTTTTCATGAGCCCACTTAGCAACTTGTAGGCTAGCAGTTTATTTTCTGTTCTCAAATGGGCCTTATAAAAAGGAGTGTCCAATAAATAGGTTTGGTAAAAAAGAGTCTGATTCCAAGTCTTAAGACACCTCAACCTTAAAAAATTTATAAATCTATTTTTAAAAATGAGAAAATTCCTTAGGACAACTTTAATCAGAAGGCAAAGAATTAAAGCTCTGATTTCCAATGAGCTTTCTCTTTTTTTAGTGGATATTTCATGTATCTACATTTCAAATGTTATCCCCTTTCCCAGTTTCCCCTCCAGAACCCCCCTATCCCATCCTCCCTCCCCCTTCTTCTATGAGGGTGCTTCCCCTCCCACTTCACTGCCCTGACATTCCCCTACACTGGGGAATCAAGTCTTAACAGGACCAAGGTCCAACGAGTTTTCTAAGTTGATTAGTACAGTCACCAAAGTCACATTTCAGAGGAAATCTTAATAGATCTTCTCACAGCCAAAAATGCAAGAAGCACACATTTTATAGTTTTAAGTTTGTATCTCAGAGCCTCAGTCCATACAGAACAAAGTCAGCCCAACAAAATCAGTTCAAGGAAAACAAAAGTTAATTTGCTTGGGCTTCCTAGCTAACACTTGGCTATTTTCCCACTCAGGTGGAGGAGTGTGTAATTCTGCCAGTGCCCGGGAGCTGAGCACCCAGGCTAAAACACACAAAAAAACACAAGTTAGGTCCTGGTGCTGAGAAAGTTACAGTTAGAGCGGAGGCTGCTGACAGCCTGGAGTTCCTGGAATGATCACAACTCCAGCAGCACAACCTTGACTTACAATGGCAGCTCTGCTCTACTCTGGGGTCTGAAAACCCCAGAGAGGCGCAAAGCTGACTCTAAGAGGCAAGGTCTGTCTTGCTGTTGTTCTATTGCCACGAAGAGACACCATGACCAAGGCAACTTTGAAAGCATTTAATTTGGGGGTTCATGGATCCAGAGGGTGGCAGTGTCCATGACCGTCCTGGCAGGGAGCATGGCAGGAAACAGGTCGACACGGCACTGGAGCAGTAGCTGAGAGCTTACATCTGCTCCATAAACACACAGCAGAGAGAGAACAAGAGCGTTCTGTGTTAAATTGCCTACTCCAATGTAAGTGCAAGTATCTAAAGAGTTGAACCTAACACAAGTAACAACATTCAGTGCTAGCTTTTCTGGGTCTGGGCTCAAGCATATTTACTTCCAGCTCTATTTATCTATGAATTTCATAATTCCATTTTTCTTCTCAACTAAGCAATAGCCCATTGTGTATATGAGCCATACTTTCATTATCCATCCATACATTGACAGGCATCTAGGTTGTTTCTTCTTCTTTACTTTTATTTATTTATTTATTTATTTATTTATTATTTATTTATTTTTATTTCACATGTATTGGTGTTTTGCCTGCATGTATGCCAGATCCCCTAGAACTGCAGTTTTGGACAGCTACGATCTGCCATGTGAGTGCTGGTGAACCCTGGTCCTCTGCAAGAGCAGACAGTACTCTTAAAGGCTGAGCCATCTCTCCAGCCCCTGAAATTGTTAATAACACAGCACTGGGCATGGATCTCTGTGGAAATTCTGTGGTACGATTGTAGGATATAGAGGTCTTTGGTTCCAGGTCCGGGAACGGCATTACTCATTCATATGACAGATCTACTTGTAGCCTTCTGAAGCATTTCCATACTGATTTTCGTATGGCTGTATCAGTTCCCCCTCAGCATCTGTGAGTAAGGATTCCCCTAATCCCGTGACTCTTTTCATACAAAAGTCAGTGCTGCCCAAGCAAATATTGGGAAATGAAGTTCCCTCATCCAGTGGATGCTCGGGATATCCACTCAGAAAACCAGTTCGTAACGGCAGTTCTGAGGTCAAAGGTAAGGACAGTACTAGGGGATAGGGTATTTCAGGTACAGTGGAAAGAATAGATTCTGGAGAAAGAGAAAAGGACCCTGAGGGGAAAAAAAGATAGAAAACCTATGCCAAAAAGAAGACTCAAGGGGCAAGGAGAAAGTGCTGTGAAATCCACAGCAAAAGCTCAGTTGGTAAAAGTGCTTAAGTTACAAACATGAGGACTTCAGTTAAATCCCATGATCCCATGTGGAAAAGCCAAGTACCATCATACTTGTGTCTATACTCTCAGTGCTATGGAGGGAAAGCCAGGCAGCTCTCTGAAGCTTGCGAGTTCTCTCCAAGGCTAGTGAGCAACCCTGTTGCAAAAACTAAGGCAGAGAGAAAACTGAGAGACCATGTGTCAGGCTGTTCCCTGGCTGATACATGCTTGCACACTCTCACAGGCATGAATACATTCACGAATAATGCCATGCAGAGAGAGCAGAGTGGTTCTCTGGGCCTCACTAGCAGGTGACATAGACAGAGAGGAGACTCAAGACTGTGGTTAAGGTGTTTGTGTGTGCTGGAGCAGAAAAGGGAGAAAGAAAGGATATATTTTTTTTTAAATATAATCTTCTGTGAATATTCTACAAGCTCATTATGGGAAATGGAAACAGAAGGGGCTGGGGCCATGGCCCAGTGGGTAAAAACCCTTTCTATGTGAACATGAAAACCTTAGTTTGAATCCCCAGCACCTCGAGGTGCGGCTGAGCATTCCTGTAACCCAGTCCAGGAGCTAACTGGCCAGACATTCAAACCGAAATGTAGCTGAAGTACCCTGTCTCAGGAAGATGAACGGCAATAAAGGAAGACACCAGACATTGTCCTCTGGGCTCTGCACGCACACATATATCTGCATGTATGCGGAAGTACACACATGCACATGCATGTAACATATACACACACATCCACACACCTGCACACACATGAGCACACGCAGCATAAAAATTAAGATAAAAGACATCCCCAAAATGCACCTTAGTCTGCGTTCCTAACACATGCACATGCAGGATTGGAGACAGGAGACAGGTTATGTCATGCCCACACTTTTATTTCTGTTTTTTCTTCAATCGTCCCGGTGTCTTGCCAGTTCTATGTGAGACTTTGTCATCGTGACTGACTTCCTCACAAATCTGTCTCTGCAAGAACTCTACTGTTTTACTTGTAAGCGCACAAGCTTGTCTCACTCTTTCTGACATTGAATGTTAGCTAACGTTTGCCAGCATGTTGGACCGTAAGGACTCTCATTCCCAAGACTACTCCCGAGGCCACTTATTTGGAACATGTACGTTCATGGATTCTTTTTCTGATGCTCTATGGAGTTACTGTTTTGTTTTGGCCCAAGCTAGGTATGCACTTATTTGGCAGGGGATCACTAGGAGATAAAGGACGAAGAAGATGAAGCACAAAGGCTCAGGGCTCAAGTTCCCAAGGGCGAGCAAATCAGGGTAAAACCTCCCAGGACTTAGGGGAACAGACACAGAAGGAAATAAGAGCAAGCTCAAGAGAAAACAGGAAAACTCTCAGAATGGGGAGAGGGGAGAAGGGGAGATGGAGTCACGGAAGCAAATAGTGCCTCGATTTGGTGTGGAATGATCAGTCAGGCCAGTGGTCTGGGAGGCTAGAGATGACAAAGGCATGAAAATGTTATAGCAAGAGAGAGAGAGAGACAGAGAGAGAGAGACAGAGACAGAGACAGAGACAGAGAGAGAGGGAGGGAGAGAGAGAGACAGAGACAGACAGACAGACAGACAGAGAAAAGAAAAGAAAAGAAAAGAAAAGAAAAGAAAAGAAAAGAAAAGAAAAGAAAATGCCAACAAGTACAATACTGCAAATATATGTTAAGGAACTTTTGTCCTGTTAGAAATGAAAGGGATTTTGATCCAACCAAGGCTTTTCAAAGGGGAGACAGACCTAGTGAGGAGGAGCCACTGAGGCATCATTAAAAAGGACAGGGACTAAACTTACTCCACCATGCAATGTGACATCAATCGAGCCCAGAGTCTGAGCCAGGGCTCCGTAGCCTCTGCACACTAATGAGCCACTCTGGAGGGCCTGGCAACTGCTTTGCCAACCCCCCTTGCACCTGGATGGTGGTTGTGAAATCTCCAAGTCAGTTCCTGATCCCAGCCTCGGAGTGGCTGGGACTCCTCGCTTGTCAGCACTCATTTCCCCAAGCCTCAGGGGACATGGATCTGCAACTCTGGAAGGCAGGCACTGTGATGAAATTGCTTCCATGCATGTCCACGTCTAGTGATGAGAGTGGGTAGCTGTGGAACTCGTGAAGACACTGCGGGCCGCCAGCTCCTGCTCCTGATGGGCGCATTTGCTTAACCTGCGTCCCTTGCCCTAAAGCCTGTTTCTCATCTAAGGATATTCTTAAAACCATTGCTCTCCCCTTTCTTTCCTTGGCTCCTAAACCATCAAAGGTACCTAGAAAATGGCCTTGTGCTGCCAAGCACTGCTGCCTATAATCCCCCCCGCCCCCCTCCCCGCCCCGCCCATCAGACTGCAAAGCCCAAAGCAGTTTGAATTCAAAGCCTCTTCAGAACAAGAGAGCTCACTTCATCTGAAAACTGTTTACCGGATGGAGGAGGAGAAGACCCACGGTTTAACTCGCAAAGTATATATCTTTATTCTGTGTATGTGTGGGAAGAAACAAATAATGACTTTGGAGACAACCCATTGAACATTTTAGAATAAAATATCCCTTGGGCTACAAGGGGGTGCATAAAAGCTTCCCTTGCAGAGGCTGCTAAACACACAGTGTGAGTACAGAGTCAGGGCTGTCCTCTGTAGAATCTGCTTCTCTGCTCTGTTACTCTTACTGATCCTCGCATGGAGCCAGGCCTGGCATAGAAAGAAGGGGTTCCACCAGCTAGCTTCATGATGCTCACAGAACTGTGAACTCTGCCGCCCTTGAAAAAAACTGTGACTACCATGTTCTTCTATGTGTGCAGCACACTGACATCCAGCTGAGGTCCAACCCATCTGTTTTAACCACACCTATCACTGTTCCGTCTACTGTAGCTCTTTACTTTCTACAGCAGAGATAAGTGGAGGCAAGAAAGCCAAGGAAGGGGGCTCTTTTTATCCATATGTTCTTTACCTGTTGCCCCCTGTCCTACAGTGTGAGCGGGGCAGAGCGTCATCCCTTCTCCTAGACAGGATGAAAGCAACTTCCCACAGCACTGGCCCACCAGCATCTCCCTGTGCTTCAGCCTGGGATTGGAAACTTTGTTTCAGCAGCATACAGGCAACACTGAAACTCAGTGGCTGGCTGCCTGGGAGAAATAAAAGCCTGATCAACAAGGGTTGTCCCTGAATGTCATGGGCTCGATACATCCTAAATTTAAGGAGCCCTGAAATGACAGAATCAGTAATCCTAAAGTAACTCCTGTGGCAAATGTCCTCCTGTGACTTCTAGTATAAAGATGTTTCAGAGGATACTGATATAATTATCCCAATGTGGAACATTCTACGGGGAAAACCACTGAACAGGGTGATGATAGGCCCCTCAATGTGGCACTTGGAGCCTCACCTTTGGACATACAGATCTGCATGAAAATCCATCCAGAGAACCTAGCGGTGGGCTCTCAGGAGACCTTTGAGAGGCCACCGCATGGATGGACAGATGCTCCCCTAGGACATTCCACACCTAGCAGTGATCCCCCACGGGACCTTCTGTTCTCTCATACTTGCTGATATACGAGCAAGGGCCACCCCATAAACGAGATGTAAACATTGTACATGGTGCAAACCAGAGAGGAACTCATTATAACCATGATGGTGCCAGCAATGCTCAGGCTAACACTCCACACAAGAAGACGGAGGCCTTGATAGGACATTAATAATAATAGTGAAGACATCAAGATTAAACTCTACTTCCCTAACTGTCAAAGAGACCACGTGGTAATAAGCAAAACAGTAGACTATTTTAAAGAGAAATTTAAAGCACCAAAGCCTGTCTGTCAGCACCTACAGTTCTCTGTCTCCTAGCCTCTGCTCTGCACATAGGTTTGTAAGTCTTTAACACAGGGCAATAGCAGTGCACAAGCCATGTGGTATCCTGCTCCTCTTTAAAGAGCCAATGCTTTTCTATTGACTTGCGCTTCACAAAAATCATTTCAAACTGCATGCATGACACTGAGCTAGCGCTATGGGCAATTGTTGCATCGTGTTGCAATGCTTAATTTAGCAATCATCAAATGATTATTTGGAATCATTCATTTTTTATCTATCTTATAAAACTGAAATGAAAACTTCATGTAAAAGTCTTCAGTGTTGTATTTACTTTGAGAAGATTTTCTTGTAGACTCTAATGTAACTGTGTAATAACCAGCAATTGGAATTCATCTACAGATAGCTTCTTCCCATTCCCCCAGCTACACTCTGGCTCTGGCTCTGACCTAAAAGCTTAGGACATCACAGGGTTTCACAATGGACTACCTAACTTTGGTTCTGACCTGATATGGAAAGTCCCTATACCTTCAGAGACTATTTCCTTGGGCCAATGAGTCTGACCGGGGCCAAATTTCAGCTACAGCATTGTCCAGAGATGGGAGGCACCCAATAGGCCAGAAGAATGGAATTAGGGGCAGGGTTCCCAGAACCACTTTATGACCATGACCTTGAGGTTTTCTCATATCTCCACATCTGAATGATGATGATGACAATGAATCTTCTTCATCTTCTCCATCTTCCTCATCTTCCTCCTCCTCTTGCATCTCTTCCTCTTCCTCCTTTTTTTTTTTAATTTTCAATGTAGGGTTTCTCTATGTAGCCCTAGCTGTCAACCTGGATGCTTCTGTTTCATGGAATCAAATCTATTTACAAGGAAAACAAAGTCTTCAAATACTGTCAAAATCAATAAAGTACAGTACAGAACACAACAAAAATATGTCATTTCCTTCGTAAAATGTCCTGGTCCAAGAAGAGTCTGCCTGCTTCCTGGTACACTCAACTCCTAATCACATGCACAGAGCAAAGCAGCCGATACCTGTAAGTTCCCTCCCACAGTGTAGGACGAAGTTCATGCCCCAAGGGCTCAGTTGGAAGATGGGTCTTCTCTGTAAGAAGCAGATGCTGCACAACATGGGCACTCTCCCCAGCCCCCGCCTCCTCCCCTGTACCTTCCCTGCGGAAACCTCCTGCACTGCAGCTCAGGGAATTCCGTCAGTAATAAATATCGAGTCCAAAATAACATAGTAATTAGGGACTAGTTTTCACTTCTGGAGTTTACTTTCTTTTGGGCAAAGTGCTGAGCAGCTCAAAAAGTGTCCCCATGAAGCAATCAGTTTATCTTACAGCAGTTTAAAGCCAAATAGGCTAATCCTATTACAGCAGTTCAGAGTGAGGCTCCTGCACAGTCCCCTACAATGGGCAGTGCACACAGATCTTCTATACGATTTAGGTTTCGAGAAATAGGTTTGAGGAAACTCCTTTCAGCCTGTTTATCCAGCAAGTGCACAGGAAGGGCATCCGGAGGTGCAGCAAGAGAAGAACAGGAGGCACACAGACAGTCGCCTCAAGAACACTGTCACAAGAAATCACACATCCCACCAGGATGTCTAGACTGTGCAAAATGCTTTATAGCTATAGACATGCCCCACTGCTCGGTCCCTCAAATGGTACGGCAGAACAAGATCAAACACTCTTAGGAGGCCAGGGCCATGACAACTGCCACATAAGCCTGCCTACTGATCATTCTAACATGTCTTCATATTATTAATGTCACCTAGCTCCAACTCGGTCAAAATGTGCAGGATTATACACTAGGGTGTGTGGAGTTCATGGTGTTCTGTTAATAGGCTCCTGTCTTAGTCAGGGTTTCTATTCCTGTACAAACATCATGACCAAGAAGCAAGTTGGGAAGGAAAGGGTTTATTCAGCTTACACTTTACATATTGCTGTTCATCATCAAGGAAGTCAGGACTGGAACTCAAGCAGGTCAGGGAGCAGGAGCTGATGCAGAGGCTATGGAGGGATGTTTCTTACTGGCTTGCTTCCCCTGGCTTGCTCAGCCTGCTCTCTTATAGAACCAAGACTACCAGCCCAGAGATGGCACCACCCACAAGGGGCCTTCCCCCTTGATCACTAATTGAGAAAATGCCTTGCAGCTGGATCTCATGGAGGCATTTCCTCAACTGAAGCTCCTTTCTCTGTGATAACTCCAGCTGTGTCAAGTTGACACAAAACTAGCCAGTACAGCTCCCCAGATGAAGTATCTGAGTGACCTTTGACACATAATCAGTGACACTGAGGGACAGCGCTTGCAGCTCTGGTTTGCCTTCCCTGATGCTTCAAATCAACTCACCTTTGCTCAGCCAAGTGACCCCCCTTCTCTAGAGCACACAGTTAGTTATCCTGTCTCAGAAAAGAAGGAAGGAGCAGATGCCAATGATTAGAGACTCAAAGATGTTGTTATGCACAATGACACAGGCTGTCATTTATTGAACATCACAATATGAGAGTCTATTTACAAGCAACCTATGGGACAGACATAACTTTCCCTACTTAAAGGCAGGCAAACGAGAGCTCAGAGACATTCATCAATTCAACCAGGTTAACATGTATTGTAGCCAGTGATAAAATGTTAACTTGAATACTTTGAATAATCCACATGTTCAGTAACAACCCTTGCTATTTCCCAACTCCAAAAAAGTATGCCAGTATGACAGCTTTACTCTTAAGAGATAATAGTATGTGTTTAAAAATATTTGCATTAATCTATGCTGCTGAAGAGTATGAAAAATGATGTAGCTGCTTTGGAAAAAGTCTAGCAGTCTGTCAAATGGTCACATAGGTGCCACATATGAACCTATATGTAAACAAAAGAGAAATGTAAACAGTCCACATAGGAACCTACACATGCATGCTTCAGCCACAGAAGCCAAAGAGTGAACGCAACCCAAGCATACAACATCTGATGGACGGATAAATCACATGTGGCCCATTTGCACAACTTGGTATGATACAACAAGAGAAGGCAAAGTGGGACCTAAAACCTACAGGACACAGACACACCTGTGAATGCACTGGACACTATTAAGTCAAATATTTTAAGGGGGGGATTATATGATGGGCAACCTATGTCTCAATAAAGATGTTCTTTTTAAACAGCATACACAAAGCCCAGTCAGAGTAAAACCTACACTAAAACATGAATGAGGAGAAGAAGGAATGGATGATCCAAAACAACATACAAAGGCTGAATGCTCTCTCTGAAACTGCCTTTAATGAGCTTGAATTTGGAAGCAGACTAAAAGTACTTAGGCTAATGTTAAAATTAGTATGTACTCCTCAGCCACATGTCAGCAGAGCCAAGGGGAGCAGCCCACTTAACTAGTAGGTGGTAGGGAAAGGCTGATCACACTAGATGGTAGGAAGGTAGGATATAAGAAACCCATGAGATGTTGGGGCATGTGGGCTGGAATGCAAAACCTCTATGCGCCTGTGAGGAAGATTTGCTCAGGGCAAGAAAAGGAACTTGGCTCCACCCGGCTCAAACCTAAGGCTGCTAGCACTAACACAGTGATAACTGTATTAACCTTCTCTTGGGGAATAATTTTTTTATTGTAACGCATTTGTCAAGATGTCATCATGTTTTAGCTTGCCTCTCCTACATCCTCCCACTGATTTCTCTCAGCTGTAAAAGACAGAGCAGTAATTAGAGCAGGAAACTGCCCTGAATTTAAAAAAAATAAAACGTCTGAACCTGACAGCCCAGCCCATCTGACCCTTTGACAAAAGGCACTGCTCCAGCTCCTGGTAGGGATGTAGGTCACCCATCTTGGGCAAGCCAAGCCATTCAGTGCCTCCCTCCAGACAAGGACAACGAGCCATAATTGCATCCCAGAATCCAATTCTCTCTGAATACCGACACACAGGGGCTAACGGGATTAATTGCATATAAGCAAGTGCCCTTTTGTCTGCATGCATTTAGCACAACTCTACCACAAATAAGCATGGCCTTTCTTCCCGTCCTGCCTAAGCTGTCCCCCAGGCTGAGATGGAAGAAACCTCCAAAGGGAGCCCTATGACCCAGGGGACATCTCCTGGTTTTAAAAATAACGTGGAGTGCTTTTGATCTTCACTAAAAATAAATATACTATATGGGTAGACAACATATGATATATGTAGGCAAAAGACTATTAACAGGCCTTAAAATTGAAGGACATTTTGACACATGATTGAATGAACACTCAGGTTCACTATACTAAATTAAAGACATTATTTTAAATGAAATAATCCACAAAGAACTCCTATATAAAGAACCTAGCTCTACTAATCAAATGGCATCTTCTATATTCTGACATTTTCACATCTGAGACCTTGTATGAGGGGTTTCTAATAAATAGAAATAGTAAGCACATTTCTTAGGAGAGTGCTTCTACCACAGCATGTACATAATCCAAGAATCACACTCCAACTAGCCACTTTATCAAGCTCCTATCCCATGGCCTCTACCTGTCCCACTCACTCCAAGGTCAGCCTGAAGAATCCTCACAGCCCACAGAAGTCCTGAGAGATTTGATGAATGTGCGTAATTGGTACCCTGCCTGGGATCCTGCAACAGTAATGGGGCATTAAGAAAGAATTGAAAATATCTAAATACAGAATGGGCCTTAGCTAATGTATCAACAATAGGGCTGGGGTATGAGGTATGTAGCCACTCTCCCTTATATATTCTCAAACATTCTAAATGTAAAAGTCTATTTAAAGGAAGAAGTATGTGGCTTAAAGATACGTATCTGTCATTCATTGCTGGATAATGGCATAGACTTCTTAAAACTCTTGATTTCCTAAGCCACAGGGACACTGGGTCCATTGTCTTCTAGTGTAATATTTGGTCAATGGTCTTGGTTCCTGGCACAAAGCTCCCAATATCTTTAAGATTTTTTTAGATGATGGGAATATGTTTGTCCTAATGAGGTGGTTTCTGGTGAACCCCTGGTCTGATCTAGTCAACAGAAAGGCCAGTCATATTCAGAAACTTAAGGCATTCAGTCCCTAGCTGTATTGGCCACTTTTCTATTGCTGTGATAGAACACTATGACCAAGAAGACTTATAAAATAGGGGGTTTAGTGTGGCTTCTGGTTCCAAATGGTGAGTCTGCAGTGGTTATTAGCCAGATGAGAGCTCACATCTTGGCCCACAAGTATAAGACAAAGGACATTCCTGGAATGGCATGGACTTCTGAAAGCTCACCATCCACCCCTAGCAACACACCTTCCTCCAACAAGGCTACACCTCCTAATCCTTCCCAAACAGATCCACCAACTGGGGACTAAGTATTCAGATACAGGAGCCTATTGAGACCATTTATATCCAAACCATCACAATCCATTCCCTGGTCCCCACAGACCCATGGCCATATCATAACGCAAAATGCATTTGGTCCAAGTGCAAAAGTCTTCAGTTGGAATACTGTTTAAAAGCCTAAACCTCTTCTGAAATTCAAGGCAATCTCTTAACTGTAACCAACTATAAATTTGTAAAGCAAATTACACACTTAATCATAAAATGGCAGGGGATATAGATTACCATTCCAGGATGAAGACACTAGGGCTTGGTGAGGAAATACACAATCAAAGCCCAACAGGCAAACTCCAACCCCGCAGCTCCATGTCTGTCTGAGGTCGAAGGACATAGATGGTCCTACCTTCAGTGTTGCTACCTACAATGCACGTCAGGCTTTTGGGCTTGTTCAACTCCCCGTCTCTTCTCTCTTCAGCATATGTCTCATGGCTCTGGCATCTCTGACATCTTAGGGACTCCCATGTAATTCCAGCTTCACTTTCACAGCTTTCCAAAATGGCCTCTCATGGCCTCCATGCAGAAACTACTCTGCCATGTGACTGGCTTAGCAGCTCTCCACAATCACAGAGGTTGATTCCACGACCCCTTTACTAGTACATCCTTGATGACTTTCAAGCCAGCACCCCATAAAAGGCACTACTTCATAGAGAAATTGTTACTGGATTGTGGGGTATTACCTAGCCATATGTTTTAGGAGGATCGGTGGTAGCGTTTGAACTTTGGGTGGAAAAGCTGTTGCATGCTCAGTAGGCTTTTCTGGGGGAGCTTGGAAGGTAGGAGTTTTGAGAGAAATACAGATGCTAGAGGCCTGGCTTGTGAAGCTCCAGAGGGAAGTTTGACAGTCTTCGACAGACTCTGTTGGGACATAATTTTGAATTAAGAATCTGTGGTTCTGGTCAGCTGGGGATGAAGGAACAGCTGTGATTAACAAGAGAAAAGAACCACTAAAGAGCTTTCCTGGGACAATTGGTGCTGGCTAATAACAACTGAGAGATCAGTTGTTATTTCTCAGTTGTTATCAAGGAGACAAGCATTATCCAAGTTAGGTCTCCTGGGAACTGTTTCTTCAGGGTGAACCTACAAAGCTGTGGCCCAAAGGGGTTGGGGGCAGGGCTGCTGCTTATACTGGCAGCCAAACCTAGTACTATGTAAGAGTCTCCCATGTGGTACTGGTTTTGAAAGTATGAAGGGGTTATGGAGAGCAGCTGAGGCTTGGCACTGCGAGGGGCCAGAAAAAAATTATATATATACACACAATCTGATTGCAGTGGTGACCCTAACATATTGGAGATCCCAGGACCGTGCTATGACCACCAAGGACAGTAGTAAGTGTGGCGTGGAGTGGGCATGACCCTATGAGACCAGCAGTATGTGCTATAGATGATTGCACAAACACTTTGAAGTCCAGAGGGTCACGAGTGGGTCCCACGTGTCTGACAATGAACACTGATTTTGCTTTGATTTGATGATTCCTGAGTTATTCCCTCTTGGAATAAGAAAATATTTAATTTTTTTATTTTATGGGAGCTGAGAGTTGAAAGACTTTGAACTTTTAAGAAGGCTTCGGAGTTTTATAAAGATTGCAGGTATTTTTAAAGAGACTAGATTTTTTTAGAGATACTCAGAACTTTGAAAGAGATTCTGGATATTATGACTCGACTGAATTTTT
Organism: Mus musculus; assembly: GCF_000001635.26. Lineage (NCBI taxonomy): Eukaryota > Metazoa > Chordata > Mammalia > Rodentia > Muridae > Mus > Mus musculus. The sequence goes on along the minus strand of NC_000076.6, from coordinate 58,882,388 downwards.
AAAGTGTTTGAATTTTTTAAAGACTGGAACTTTAAAAAGTTGGGCTGCTTAATGTTGTGATATAAATATTAATGAGAGATCTCATGGGTAAGCAAGAAAGAAAAGAATATAGGTGAATAGTGATATGTGTGCGTGTCAAACTGGCACACGGTAAACTCTGGCTAGTTTTTGACAAAACTTGACAAAAGCCAGGATCATCTGAGAACAGGAAACTTCAGTTGAGGAAATGCCTCCATGAGGTTCACCTTTAGGCAAGCCTGTGAGGGCCTTCTCTTGATTGATGATTGATGTGCCCACTGTGGGCAGTGTCACTCCTAGGCAGGTGGTCCTGCATGTGTAATAAAGCAGGCTGAGCACACCACAGAGAGCTAATCAGGCAGCAGTGCCCCCCTAAGGCTTCGGTTTACGTTTCCAACTCTAGGTTCCTTCCCTGCTTACATTCCTGCCCCAATTGTCTTCAGTGATGGACTGATATGAATAAATGAATAAACTCTTTCCTCTCCAAATCACTTTCATCGTGGTGTCTTATCACAAGAACACCTTGTGATACCTTGTTAGCACCCTAACAAGGACACCACCTTATCCTTCTAGAAGAGAAAAGGGGCTGAAGATAAGCAGAGAATTGGTAGCGTGTTAGTAATCATTCTGTAATAAAAATCCCTGAAAGATAGGCTTTGGGTCACTCCAAGGCTGGTGGACATCTCTATATGCCTCAAGGTAGTATCCCTAGCTCCATGGGAAGGATGCTTCTGTGATAGAGATCCTGCCTGGTCTTAACCTTCAAACTGGCTGTCTATTGTGTCTTTACAGGTCAGTGCTTTTCTGAGTTCCAGATGCCATCTTGGCAAATGATCAAATGTGGTAAGGGGGTTGTAGGAATGTCCGATTTTCAGGTCAGTTGGAGAGAAGGTTTGGTACCCAACATTGGAGTAATCTTGTCAAATTAAACCATTGGCCTGTGTCATCTTCAGAGAACTGGAGAATTGCTCAGTGTGAGGGAAAAAACCTCACGCATCTGGTGAAAGCTGTAAACTGTCTAGTGTGGAACCTGTGGAGATTGAGTGTTCATTTCCGCAAACATCTTCCAAGTAACAAAGATGTCAGTAACACACCTTATCACATCTTCTTGACAATTATACAAAAAACCCTTGGGGGAAAAGACTGACAAAGTGTAACACTTGCCACCAAGAACATTCCTGGTGACTCTGATGGCTGCTGATTGAACTTCTGACAGAATTACAAGCAAGTGGCAAGCCACTGGCCAAACACTGAAAATACATCATCATCTGCAGCCATTAGAGCCCCCTTTATTGAGTTGCAAATGGTTGCAACCAGGCTCCCTTTCTTCCATTTGGGTCCCTTTAGTCTTAACTCCTCCACTTCTGTCCTTCAATTGCATTGATAAGGGATGATTTTTTTTTGATAAGTCATCTCAAATGTGTTTTAAGCAAAACAGAGGAGCATAAAATAAAGAGAAAATATCGACGGGATTCTAGCACAGAGCTATTTGCCACTTTCAACATGCTGTCTGAGCAGCAGCAACAGCGGCAGCCTGTCAATGGACAGTCTGAGGTTGCCTTTTGGACACAAGGGGAGCTGATGAATTCTGACCAGGAGATGCAAACTCCATTGCTGGGTGTTGTGGTCAGAGGGCACTGTTGAGCTTAATATCTGTGATCTAGTATCTGACTTAATAATCTACCACACAGACAGACCCACACACAGAGAGAGAGAGAGGAATAGGAATTGAAGATCATTTTTCTCTTAACATTTTCATTCTGAGACCATTTACTGGTTTACACACCCCACCCCCCTCAAGTTAGAAGAACATATTTCAAATCAAGGAAAAAAAAAAAAAACAAACCTGGTGAGTTAATGAAACAGGAAATGGGTTCATTCAGTTTCCTTTGCTCATTCAGTCTCCACAGATCTCTGTATGACACTGTCAAAACCACACTCATCCTTGCCGAAGCCTTTGCCTCATCTCCTACACCATCTTATCCATCACAGCAGATTCAAGAAGCCTACTCAGCAGCGTTGCCACAGATGTCCAGGAGAAAAACGTCTTCACGGGCTCCTAGCCGGGAAAGGCAAAGGCTCTCAGCTCCTCGTGTGTCAAGTCCCAGCAGAGATCTCCCTGCATGCAGGGGCTGGCCTGAGTGGAAGTTTGAGCCCTCACAGAGGCTCCCAGGGTCCTTCTAGAGCTGTGTGGCCTGTTATGTTCTCTCAGTGCTAAGTTTAGGGAAAACATATCCTGGTCTCTCTTTCCACGGAAACTATTGCTACATTTCCTCTTCTGCTATATTTTCCTCCCTTGTGAAAAGTTTTAAAAATGAAAGTTAGATAAATCCTAGGTGAATGACCCAAAGAAGAGAGCTGATACCTTAGTGGGATTGAGACAGAACAGCTTTCCTGAGCTGGACCGATGAGCAAATCATACCAGTCAAAGAAAGCTGAGCCAAAGGCCAAGGGTCACCATGCTAGCATGCCGCATCATTATCTGTCCCCTGGCCTGAGCAGTTGTGGTACTTTGACTGAGAATGGACCTCACAGGCTCACAGATTTGAATGCTTGGTCATTAGGGAGTGGCACTGCTTGACGGGGATTAGGAGGTGTGGCCTTGTTGGAGAAAGTGTGTCACTAGAGGTGGGCTTTGGGGTTTTAAATACTCAAGCCAGGCCCAGTGTCTCTCTCTTCCTGCTCCCTGCTGATTCAGATGTATACCTCTCAGGTACCTCTCCAGCACCATGCTTTGCTGCATACTGCCATGCTTCCTGCCATGACTGTAACAGACTAAGCCTCTGAACCTGTAAGCCAGCCCCAAGTAAATGGTTTCCTTTATAAGAGTTGCTGTGAGCCGGGTGTGGTGGCACACGCCTTTAATCCCAGCACTTGGGAGGCAGAGGCAGGCGAATTTCTGAGTTGGAGGCCAGCCTGGTCTACATAGTGAGTTCCAGGACAGCCAGGGATACACAGAGAAACCCTGTCTCGAAAAAAAAAAAAAAAGAGTTGCTGTGGTCATGGTGTCTTTTCACAGCAATACAACATTGAGTAAGATAGCAGTCATCTATGCAACAGTCATGTGGACCACAGAGGCCCCTTCCTACAGATTATGTGATGCTAAAGTTCATAGGATGAGGAGGACCAAGCTAGGATGAAGGTATGCTGGCCTGCCAAGAACCCACAGATATCACCAGGAGAGCCAGCAGCCAAGACTGCAAAGGAAACAAGGGAAGGCAGTATCTCCTCTTTACTTAGACAAAAAAGAGGAGAATGGGATGGGTGTGGGGTTTCCCAAAACCTACTCTTAGTACTGGCTCTCAGCATGAGGTAGAAAGTCTACTCTTTGTTAACTCTGTCAGGCTAGGTCATTCTGCCAAAGCTCCCTTTGACTCACACATAGCAGAACTCTTCAGAAACTTCTCAGAGGTCAGTACACAGCAGCACCCCTCCCCCAGAGTAGTACAGGAATGGTTATGGGGGGACAGTGCCGGGATTCAGCTCCAGCAGACTAAGTGGATAGGTCAAGTCACTTGCTTAAGAGCACCCAAGCCAGCATTCTAAAATTCCTCACCCGATGTCACATTTCCTGTGTGGGACCATGAAGACGGGATCCAGCCAGTGTGGTGGCTCATACCAATAACTGTGGCACTTAGGAGTCTTCGGAAGGAGAATCCAGAGGTCAAGGTCAGGTTGGGCTATTTAGTCAGATCCTATCTCCAAACAGGCAGGACTACTGTAGACACCTGCTTCATTATCTACAGCATTCCGACCTCTGTCCTTTCACCCCAAGGGAGCTCCTCCAGCATCCCCTAGGTACAGCAGAGTCACCACAGGGGCTCATTGCTCTCCCTATCTCTCCTCCTCAGATCAAATTATGGTCATCCTCTTGATGACTAAATTAGGCCCCGGCAAACACAGATGCATTTGAGAACACTTCCTTGTTTCTCTTCCTCAGAATTTAAATTTATTTCTGCATCCATATTCATCAGAGGTATTAGCCTATAACTTTCTTTTGGGGGTCTTTTTCTAGGTTTTCTTTTCCCTATTAGATTAAAGCAACCACATGAGCTCCCTACCTTAAGGCAACTGTACATACTGGAATTTAATTGAAGCTGCCCTCCCCTCATTAAGCTAGTGTCTCCCTCCTCCGGCATAAGGTGTCCATTTAGTCTTTCCTGGGCATCCCTACTTCATGGGCTTGGACAGAATGAAAGCAAAGAAGAGGAAGAACATTCTAGGTCAAGCACCCATATCTGTAGAATCGGCAGAAGCTGAAAAACCACATCTCTCCAGGATTGTGATTCTGCCAGCCTTGGCCAAGCTGCACCAACCAGCTGCATTTCAAATGCTATGTCTGATGCTCCTTCCACATACCAACAGCTTCCGGGACTTCTGGGACACTGGACCAGCTGCACTAAAGCAGCTGCTTGATAAACTGTATGTTGGATTCTGTAGGTCCGTGCTCAGGGTTCTAAGAAGAGGTAGCACGAAAGATGGAGATGTAGGGAACAGTTTGTGATCATGTGTCAGGTACTTCCCATCTTCCTAATCCGTCTGTCTGTGATGGTCCTAACAAGCTCCAACAACCACCGGATTGGTTTCTCCTTCTCCATGGCAGTTTTGCCCCGCCCCCTGCATTTCTTTTAGATGGCTATTTGTTCTTAGTATTCCTAACTCCTTCAGGCACCGCCCGCCCACCCTCCACCCACCCACTCTTTAAATGCATCCTTATTTTATTAAACAGCTCTTTACTATGCTTCATTATTATTAATAAAGTTGTTAAATGAAACCCAGGTATAATCGATGCTGGCTGCCAGTGGTAGATCATCTCTTCCCACAGCCACCTCCTCCTCCTTTTGTGGCTAAGCATGAGCCTTCACCAGCTGCAGGCCACATGCCAGACTCAACCAACATTTAACTGTGCTTAATGCCATGGTTTTCCCCATTGTTACCCCAAATTGGGGGTAGCAGCCACTGGAGAGATAGAACTTTATAGAGGATTGGAGCAAATCAAATGGATAAAAGAGCTGTGTGCAATCACTGTGGGGCTGAGCATTGTACCTATGGACATATAGCCATGCCCTGCAGGAAAGCCTGGAGGTAAAAGGGCAACAGTCATTCCACCCCATATATGTTTTTCTTCTATTCAATGATCAATTAACACTCATGGTTTCTCATCTATGTTTGTAAATTGACTTTAAATTTTAAAAAAGTGTTTCCTAGTGACATGGGTTTTCAAACATGAATTATTTGCTAGAGGAGCATCTGACTGATTTAGAGCCACCCCCACCTGAACCAAGCAACCCACAAGAAACAAACTTGCATCTATGCCTTCCCTGAGAACAGACATGGGTCCCATCTGCAGGGCCTCTTACTGAAGCCATTTTACCTGAACTCCCTACAGCCCATGGTATCCCATCTGGCTGATTAGGTCACATCCCCCATACCCCTCACCTACCCTATCCCCCAAGGACATGAGCTCTCGTCCCCACCATGCTAACTCATCAGCTATATAACCTTCAAAACAGCTCTTGGCCTTGCTAAAGAGGCCAAAAACCCAGACACAGAATAGGTAGGAATAGAGAAAGCAAGCCAGTAAGTAACATCCCTCCATGCCCACTGCATCAGCTCCTACTTCCTGACCTACTTGAGTTCTAGTCCTGACTTCCTTTGGTGACGAACAGCAATGTGGAAGTGTAAGCTGAATAAACTCTTTTCTCTCCAATTTGCTTCCTGGTCTTGATGTTTTGTGCAAGAGTAGAAACCCTGACTAAGACAAATTGGTACCAGGAATGGGGTATTTCTGTGACAAACTGACCATGTTTTGGGGAAGACTGTGGAAGACTTTGAATCTTTGAGCTAGAAAAGTCACTGGGATGTTAAGAGCTCTGTGGGATGTTCTGTAGGAGCTTGGAAGATAATATTGAGAACAGTGTAGAAGAAGAAGGCCTGACGTGAAATTTCAGAGGGAAGACTCTTATCAGGGATGTTGCTACTTTGATTGTGAAGATTCTGTGGTTTTGGTTAGCTGGGGCTGAAGAATCAGCTGTGACTAACAAGATAACAGAACTACTAAAGCGAAACCTTTGCCTTTCTGGGACTATTGATGCTGGTTAGCTGGAGCTAAGAAATTATCGGTGATTAAGAAGAGACCAGCATCATTGAAGTGAAATCTTGGAAGTGTTCTCTGAGAGCACAAAGAGGCTGTGTTCCAGAGATAGCCAAGGTTATACCTCATGCTGTGGCTGGACTTGGTAATGTGTAAGAGTCACCCAGGTGATACTGGTTTTAAAGGCATGAAGGGGTCATGAAGAGCAGCTGAGGCTCAGCACTGTGAGAGCTCATAGAAGGTCATTGGTAAAGGTGCAGCCTCAGTTGTAATTGTAATTGTCCAGGACTGAAGGGGTCATGCAAAGAGGTTGAGGCTTGGCACCATGAAGAGAGCATATGATAGGCTATTGATGAAACCTAGTTGCAGTCGAAGACAGCAGTGTTGCGGAGATGCCAGTACCATGAGATGACCACCAAGAATAGTAGCAGCAGTGGAGTACAGGCAGCTGAAGCCTAGAAGACAAGTCCTTGGAAAAACCCAGAAGATCATGAGTGGATCCCAGACATTGGATGGTTAAAGTTTGATTTTGCTTTTGATTGTGACTGTACTATGATATTTTTCCCTCTTGAGAGAAGAAACTATTTTAGTGGAGTCCACATTTAAGAGACTTGGAATTATAAAAAGTCTTTGAATTTTAAAAGAGATTGGATATTTTAAAGGGATTGAAATTTTAATATGTAAGAATTTGTAAAGACTGTGGGACTCTTAAAGTTATTTAGATCTTGGGGATGAATAAAAAAGTAAGAGTTGAGGCTTAATAGTGATGTGTTTGTGTGTCATGTTGACAAGGGGTCAATTGTACTGGCTGATTTTGTGTGTCAACTTGACACAGGCTGGAGTTATCACAGAGAAAGGAGCTTCAGTTGAGGAAAAGCCTCCATGAGACCCAGCTGTAAGGCATTTTCTCAATTAGTGATCCAGTGGGGAGGGCCCATTGTGGGTGGTGCCATCCTGGGCTGGTAGTCTTGCGTTATATAAGAGAGCAGGCTGAGCAAGCTAGGGGAAGCAAACCAGTAAGGAACATCCCTCCATGGCCTCTGCATCAGCTCCTGCTTCCTGACCTGCTTGAATTCAAGTCCCGACTTCCTTTGATGATCAACAGCAATGTGGAAAGTGTAAGCTGAATAAACCCTTTCCTCCCCAACTTGTTTCTTGGTCATGATGTTTTGTGAAAAAGTAGAAACCCTGACAAAGACGGGTAGCTTAGACAATACCAATGCTTCTACACACAGGGCTTAACATTAAAAATCCTGACTGTATCTTCTAGCTATGGATCCAGTAGAATTAAAAGTAAGGCTGAAACATGTGTGTGCACCAATGTGTACCAAAGCATTTTAACCAATGGCCAAATGATGGAGAAAAACAGAAACCCACAAGTATCAATCAATAGAAGGGCAGACAGAGAAAGGCTGGTATATCCATTCAATGGGAAGCATCCTTTAAAAGGAAAGAAGATACGATGCTCTAACATGGAAAGAGTTTTAGACCCTTGCGCCAAGCAAATTAAGGCAATCACAAAGATACAGGGCTCCACTGCTGTGAAGTGTGTGAACCAGACAAACTCAGAAAAGGGGACTCACGTGATGGTTTGCCGAGCTGGAGAATAAATGGGGAGCTGTTGTCTAATGGGGCGTTACTTGGGAGCCTGGGAAGCTCTGCTATCTGCACAACACTGATGTATAGAAGGCCACAAAACTGTGCCTTTGCGGTGCTTAAAGTTGTAAGTTTATACGCTGGGTATTTTATAACATATACCATAATATTAAGTCGCAAATATGTGTTCAGGTTATCGTACTACCAAAGAAACACAACAATTGGAAGAGCATTTGTACTCTCACAACCAGCTCATAGGGGCCCAATGGAGGAGGGGACAGTTGGTGGGAGTCTCCCCACAGGTTGGAACCTCTCCTCAGACAGCAGATAAGAGACACTGCCTGGAACATACCATATTGTTCTCAGTAACCCACAGGTCAGATCTAGGTCGGTTCATGATAGACAAAACTCAGCCAGTAACCTTACATCAACAGCCTTGATTTAAAGTCTGGAAACAAGCAAATACTAGGAGCCAAAGATTCCCCCCATCCCCCAGCTATCCAACATTTAAGCATTTGCCACTATACCACTGAGGCTGCAAAAACCTGGCTGTGATCACCAAAGTCACTGGCACAGACACAAAGTACCTTCTGAATCTGATGACCTCTTAGTTTGCATATAGCCCTGACATAGTCTATGTCATTATCAAACCAGGCCTCCAGTACACAACTAAGATGCCCAGGAGACCTGCATAACACAGCATTTAGACATGGTCCCCACAGAAAGGCCTGGCTTTGAGCTTCGTGCAGGTTGTCAAGGAAACCCAGAGCCCCAGATGAGCATACGAAGAACCGGGTTTATGCACATAAAGAGACATCCTCCAACTTAAAAGCACCTAGGAGAGAAAGGGATCTTGATCAGAGTCACTGACATGGAAGACTGACCTGGGTGGACAAGGTCAGCCAGCACCAGTCACCATGGGCAAATCCTGCCATTGCTGAGTTTCAGTAGACCCCACCATCCTACTGCAAAAGTCACCTATGCCATGGCTTAATTCCCAAGGTCCTTTGGTGTCCATTCATACCCTCTTTAAGGATCTCCTCCAACAGGTAGGAGAGAAGAAGGATCTTATGTGTGCCTTTTTCCAAAGATGTGTCTCATTCTGATACATCTGATCAGCATGGATTCCTTAGATTCGTTCCTCTGTTAAAGATGTTCAACATCAGTGTTATTTCCAGAGCAGCAGAGTAGTGTTACCAAGAAGCACTTAACTAGTGATTTACTGCTGTCTCACAAATGGCTCAAAGCTTAGTGCTCTCAGACTACAGTCTCCTGGTGGCTTATACAATATTCTTAATGAGCTTAGGCTCAAACACAGGGTCTTGTGGATCTTAGGGAGGTGTTCTACCACTGACTTACGGCCTCAGCTCTACAAATATACAATTCCAACAGCGTGGCATGAAGTTGCCTCTATCTCTGCTCTCTATGAGAACAGATGGGTGTTTTAACTGGGCTTGGCAGTTCCACTTCCAAGATATCCCCCACATGAACCTTAGCTGATACAGGCACCTGAGAGCCCGGGATCCTGTCCACTGAGCTGCCTGCAAATGCTTCCATGATGAGTGGGCTCCAAGAGCCAGGAAGTATAAACACCCCATCTCTAAAGACCCAGCCCGAGGAGCTGGCAAAGTCACACCTGCTGTGGTCCATGGAACCCATGCCATGTTCCGGAACAGGACTATGTCCTCTTCTAGATCAAAAGAGCATCTACAGAGAGTCAAAACATCGTCCATCTTCTACTAGGTGATGGAAATTGGGGAGAGGCTTTGCCCTATTTGTAGGGCATATGTTGCTTACTCAGCATACATAGGGTGCTACCAGAGAGAGGTGGGGCCTGGTGGGGGAGGGAAGAAACAGAGAGGAAGAGAGACAGAGACAGAGAGACAGAGATAGAGAGACAGACAAACAGAATGAAGCACTGAAGCTTCAGCTCAGTTCGGGGAACTGCTTCAGCACTGTGGGAAATTCACACAGCATCTTAGCAGAGGTCGAACTGGTCCCTGAGCTCTGCAGAGGCAGGAGCATGATGGACAATACAGAGCTAGCACAAGCATTTAATTAATATGGTAAATTCACTTATTAAGCCTCTCAAGAAAGTTTCTCTTTTCTTTTAAATCCCACCAGGGTTCTAAACTGGAGGGAGGGAATATGCTTAACTACATGTTATTTTAAAAAAAAAATTCAAATTACAGCAACGTGGTGAAATTAGCTGAGGGGAAATGGGGAGAGATGGAAAGGGGAGTTGCTTTGTCTAAGTGCTTCCCAACAGTGTGGTATAGTTTAATAAAAGGAACAAGGGCACCACTCTCAGTGGTCAGGGTGCTCATTAGTCAGGGTCCAGGCGATGCTAGCTTATTAAATACTCGACTCAGGACAGACATCTTCCTGGATCTGCGCTTTCTAGATCAAAACAGCTTTCCAGACTCTCTCTGTGACATGTAATGGCATATGACAATTGCATTCTGGAAACAAGTTTAGGATTCCATTGCATCTTTCTTGCTCACAATTTCCACATTTTAATAGCCCACAAATACCAAAAATAGCCCAAATTGTGCTTCTAATAAAAATGCTTTCCCATAAAAGCCTGTGACACACATCCTTCCAAAGGCAGATGGCTCTGCTGTATAACATTATTACATACATAGTTACCTACGTCACAAATATTTCCAAATCCAAAACTGCTAAGCTTTCTTGCTTGTCATTTTTTTCCCCTATACCATTTCCATGGCAACCTGCTTCCTTCCCCTGAAATAAAAAAAAAAAAAAAAAACACAGAAGACATCTTTAAATTGGCATACATCGGAGATAAACTATTTCATCGACACAGCTTATTTTAATGATTACCATACAAGCAATGTTACTCAGAAACAATCATTTCAGTTCATAAAAATGAACCAATGTAAATGGCCCCCTCCGCTTACACAGGATGACAGCGTGGTCATTAAACTTGACACCCAGGCTTCTCAAACATCACATCTTCAGCCTGTATGTCAGCCTCTGTCAGCACATGCAGACTTCCTTCCAGTGCCTACCCAGCTCTACCAGCCTGTTCTTGCAAAGGAGCCAGGACAGATTCTAAAAGGATGCCTTAGGGTTAGTCGGCTGCTTTCTCTCCCTGCAGACACAGCGCTCAGTCCGGTACATGCATGCCCATGTTTATTTCAGAGAGACTTACTAACACAGAAATAAGCAAAGGCCCACAGATGGGCCTGAAGGATGATCTTATTAGTGCCAGAGCAGCCAGAGTTAAACAATCCTTTGTTCCCTTTCCTGTAGAACCTGGAGTTAAAAATACCCGGCCAAGTGCCCAGAATATTTCACACCAAGGAGAATCTCCAGGGAGATCCTCCCTGGAGGTGCTGGCCACCCACGCATGCACACACTTGTAATTCCTAGTGAAACACCAAAAGAGCTAGAAGAGCCGTCTCAGGAGTGTACGCTGCTGTTTACCCATGGCTCTCGGATGCTCTTTAACCCTAAAACACTTTTGAAAAGGAACTGTGATAACTCCAGGTATGATACAGAATAAAGACAAATGCATCCCTACATTTTTTTTCTTTTAAGCAACAAATAACTCATAACCTTACAGTTGATTTCCATGAAAAAAATAGAGAGTGGGGAATTTCAACCCAAGTCTCAGAAATGTTAAACACACACCCTCGCACGCACATGTACACACATGCATACTTGCATACACATAAGGTATGCACACAACACATACTCACATGTGCACACCTGCATGCACACACGCATGCATACATGTACACTTGCACACACTCAGAGGCATGTGTGTGTATACACACACAGACACACACATACATGTGCACATGTACACACATGAACACTTGAACACGTATGTGCACACCTGCACACACACATACACACACATGCACCCACTCAGAGGCACATGTGTGTGCACGTACACACACAAACACAGGAGCCTTCTTATCATCTCTGACTCTCACAGACATCTCAGGTGGGGCACACTCCAGGGACAATGGGCTGCCTTTCAGCCCTCAAAGCCTGGCATTCTGCTGAGATACCACCATACACCTACCCCGCAGCACTCACGGGGTAACAGCTGGCCACCTGCTCCAGTAACACACACGTTACACAGCTCTGCTGTCAGGGAAACCAGCTCTTCTCCACTCTTAGAGTTTATTTTTCCATATGCCCATCAGTTCAGCTCTGTTTTCTACCCAGAGGAAGGCTTCGAAGATACCTGAACAGGGTTAAACTTAACTTCTGTCCCAGGTGACACTTTACAGAAAGGATAAGAACAGCCCAAAGAAATGACCAACAAATTCAGAAAGTGAGACATTCTATTTAAAAAAAAAAAAAAGAAAGAAAGAAAACACCTGGTCTCTTCAAAGAGCCAATGCCTGAAGAAACAGAATTTAGGAGACTTCTAGAACAGCGATTCTCACACTGTGGCATCTGACCACTGTAGGGACTTGAGAGAAAGCAGGCTTGTGGTCAGCTTATATAAGGTGGAGCTATAGCTGGTGGGTCCCCAATTGCTCAGAGGGTATACCTCAAGTCAAAAGTGCCCTAAGTCAAACATGCACTGAACACATGGGACTTTTAAACACCCTCTGCTGCTCACAGCCTCCAGTGCATGCAAGTGTACTGACTGTTTTCCAGTCCTGAAGCAGGGCTTTCTGGGAGCTGTGACTCACTGTTGCTGTCCAGCATCCAAACATGGAGCCATCCTGTGGGACTTGCCCAGGAAAAGATCAGAAGTCAAAACTTGGAGTAATTTCTATTGAAATGTACATTGTTTTTGCACCATCCTAAGGACTCATAAGCCAAGGCCTTTCTTCTGCACCTTTACGTGTCCACCTGAATAATTTATGGATGTCCAGAAATCCTGATCTAGATAAGAAAGACAATGGGCATCAACAAACAGAAAGAAAAGAATCTGGTTTTAACTAAAACTACATATTTTTTTTTCCTAAAGAGGAAAACTCAAAAGCAGACTGTTATTTGAAATCAACTGAATGAATTTGATAACCTTCCTATAACATTCCCCTTAGATGTGATTTCAATCCCAGAAAGGAGTCCCCTTCTTCTTTAGAGAGGTATGCTACATTACCAATAGCCAAGGCAATGGCATCTGCAAAATTAACTTCACCATTCACCCAAGAGAAGGATACAAAGGTTAAACCAAAAGGACAGAGATGGTGACAGGGTCCAGAAAGACACACATGCGCACTTCCACACAAACTCAGAGGCATGTGCACACCTGCCTGCACATAGGCACATGCACACACGCACACACACACACACACACACACACACACACACACACACAGAGAGAGAGAGAGAGAGAGAGAGAGCCTTATTATCATCTCTGATTCTTGGGTTTCTTTTTCTTTAAGACTGACCATGACAATAGCTAGAACGAGGTAAAACTGAGAAACTATAAATGCAGAGTATTCTGTTTTACACCCAGGAGCTCTTTACGAACACATAAACACATACTGCAGTACCAGGACACAGTCACTCTGTAAGTCGGTCAGTGCAGGGGCAGTGTACAGCGGACCCTAGCAATGATCAAGAGAGGGGAGGTAGCACAGGGGCAAAAAAGTGTTCTCAGAGTCTCCGCATACACAGGAAAGATGGACAGGGCCAGCTTCGTGGGAGATAAGAATGAAGGACACTATTATTTGGGGGTAGGCACAGTGAGACTTGGGGGGAGGTTACACTAGAGCAGTAAGATGGTATTGGATAGCAGGAACAGTGTGGCCATTCTTCTCACTGCAGGATGGCACTAATGACCACGAAGCACTTCTGTACGCATGCCACTCACAATTTCCTAATAATGGCTGTATGGTCTATCTCAAGACACCATGTGAAAAGGTGTCCAGGTCCTGCATCACTCCCCCTCGAGGACACACCATCCTCACTGTGTTCCAAGGACAGGACCAGCAGGGTGTGAGGACAGTCTCCCAGGTCAGCAGCCTGGGGCTCCAGGCTACATAAAGCTTCAGTGGCCCAGGCCCTTCTGGTTTTTCTCATTTCTGCAGCACACAGGGTAACTCTGTTTCCTTGAGACATGTTAGTACAAGTTCCCACTACACACCATGGTAAAATTGCGTCTTCATGCCCACCATTTAACCTACACTCTAAAACACGCTTACTGGGATAAAAGCTGTGCTAACGAGCCAAGCAGTCCATGAATCCTGCAGTAAAGACTGGCCTTCTCGGAGAGCTCTCTTCCATCTATACTCTATGCAAGACCTCTGCAACCCCAGAGGCAAGTGGTGTTGTGTAGGTATTGCAGAAGAAGAAATTGTGGATAGAGAGGAAAAAGCCCTTACCCTAGGAGCATGTGATAGCTATTTTTCCCAGCACAGAAACACAGGGCCATGTCTCAGGCTCTGACTGCTACCCTCTGAAGCAAGATCAGGTTTCTAAGAATAAATCACCACCTCGATGAAGATGCAGGCGAACAAATAACCACTCTGACTGTTCCTCGATTACCCAGATAGATTAAGAACATGAGTAGAGGCTATTGGTGTTGAGTTTCACAGCCAGGGACTGCAAAGATGGCCATGCCTCAGGCATTGACCACAAGCGTCTTGTGGCATAAATCTGACTCTACTGGCAGAACATGGCCATTCCCAAGTGCCTCTGCTAATGGATACTGGGCAGTTTGAGTTTCTTGGGTTTTCCAAGTCATCTGTCAATACTCCCTCCTTACAGTCTTTGTGAGTGTGTATGCAAATAATAAAGAGGCTATGGTTGCCTCTTATCAGTGGTGATATCTCTGAGATAGGCTATGATGTACACTATAGGATGCCTCACGGCATCCCTGGCCTGCTGACACCAGAAGCACCATGCTCCTAAGATGCTGGGGGAACAACAATTGTCCAGGCATTGCTTAAAGTCCCCTATAGGAGACACATCCTATAAGGCTGGGACTATGGGTTCATGTTTGGGCTCTCTCTGCCAGCATTCTCTCTTGAAGCTCTCAGCCCCATAGTGACAGTACTCACAATGGCTTTTAGGAGGTAGTGGGGTTGTGAGGTAGAATCATGGGACGACTATCAGTGTCCTTATAAGGAGGAGCACAGGAAAACAATCTCTTACCATCATCTTAGAGCAGGATGGGAAGGCAGCCATCTGTAAACCAGAGTGAGGGCCCTTGTTGGGAATGGAGTCTATAGGCACCTTCATCTTAGATCTCCAGTCTCCCAGACTAGCGAGTGTCTCAAAGCCAATCAACATATGAGACTTTGTTATAGCACGATATAGAAACAGAAACAACTGCAGTCCATTACTTTGTAATAGACAAAGACATTCTGCTGACAGCACACCATGCCTCTCTTCCTACACATGCCTGGCCCCACAGAGCCAGAGTTGAAGGCTCACTGCCCCATTAATGTTTAAAGTGATTCCTCTTTGCTTCTGTGGAAAAATCTATTCTTCAGAGCCATAAATCTCATAGCCATTTGGAGCTTGAATCTCCAAGGGTTTGGATCGTTGATCCTTCCATTTGCTTCCATACACAACATATGCAGTCAATGCCATTTAAACTCCCCAGGGTCCTTGGAATCAAGTGGGACCACTAAGTGCACTGTTTCGGGTACCTAGAGACTGTAACTGTTGTCCTTGGGGCTCATCTCCTTACTGCCCCTGAGAGGAGCCAACCCCACAGGGTCTAATGGCTTTAACCTCCTAGGAATCCCATCCACCTACAAGCAAGCAGAACTCAGCAGCAGCCACACTGGAAGCTTGTCCTAAATTAGATCCCTGTTGCTTCGATAAATCATTAGCCAAAACCAGTATGGGAAGGAAAATGTTTATTTGGCTTACATGTTGTCAGTGAGGGAAACCAGGACAGGAGCCTAAGGCAAGAATTGAAGCAGAGGCCATTGAGGAGAGCTACTTACTGACTTCTTCACTCTGCTTTCTTATAACATGTAGGCCCAGCTGTCCAGGGGTGGCACTACTCCTATTGGGCTGGGCCTTCCCATATCAATCATTAATCAGCAAAATGCCCCTAGGGACATGTCCACGGGCCAGTCTGATAAAGGATCCCTATTTCTTGGTGACTCAAGTTTGTATCATCTTTATTATAGACCCAACTCCATCACATCTTTAGCCTCTTCTATCTGCCAGTCCTTCTCCAGATCCACAGTAATCAAGACAGACATCCCGGGCCAACACCTGGCCTTTGTTTGGTACCTTGTGAAAATCCAAGTTCAAGGACTTCATTTTTAAAATGGGGAAAGGGCCTTTACCCCTACTGTCTCTCTCCTGAACTGCAGTGCTTGGGTGGTTATTTGTTTGCTTATTTATTTACATTTATTTATTTAGCTTCTAGGAATGGACCCTAGGACCTGGCACATGATACAGAAGAGCTATGCTATGAGCTACGGCCTCCACTCTCTTCTTTATCTTTTGAGACAAGGACTCACTAAGTTGCCCAAGCTAGCCTCGATTTCACTCTCTGGCCTGTTTGTGATCCTCTTGCCTCAATCTCCTAAGTAGTAACATTTAGCGGTCTAGGTAGCATTGTTTGCTATGTTGTGCCAAGTGTTATGGTATGGCTATAAAGTGTCCCTCTTATGTTCAAGGATTTGAGTATTTAGTCCTGGGATCATGAGAATTTGAAGAGATCAGGGATGTGGGGACCTAGCAAGTAGACACAGGCCAGTAGGTACGAGGTGTGGGAGTGCTAGCAAATCCCAAGAAATTCAAAGATGGAATTATTAAGAATTTCAAGACAGCAGATAAAAAACACTAAACCCCAAGAATGGGCCTTCTTCTCCCTCAAGCCCTCAGCTTAGGTACCTGGCTTTTTTTGTGTGAGTGGATTCCTGGCTTTGCTTGTATTCACAAAAGCCTCTTTGCTGGGAGGACTGCTGACTAATGAAGTCACGCAAAGCTAAACAGATAAAGCCAGGTTTCCAAAAGCAAGAGAGCATCCATGAAGGACAGGACTTACCCTCAGAGTAAGTAAAGGCTCTCTCAGAAAGTACAGCATCCCTGTCTGCAGTGAGACCCAGCCGCCCTGCTTTCCATAGGGTCACCCTCACCCTTCCAGGGCTGTTCTGGAGATTCTATGGAGGTAGATAAGAAACAGATCCCCCTGTCTTCCTGGGCCTCACCACCTACCCAGGCAGCAACTGTGACATTCACTGGGTATAGAGCACTTGGCCACCATGCAGAAGGTCATGGGTTTTATAAATAAATTATATACATATTATATATATAATAAATATAATATTTTATATATATATATAATCATCCCCCAATACTAGCTATATCACTCTAGGTAAGAAGGTCCCCTACCCCTCTATGACCTCAGTGTACCAGCCTATGCACAAAAAAAAAGAGCTTATTCACTGAGCTACAGTGAGGGCTTAACAGGGAAATAGGTGTCCAGTGCCCAGCACATGGAGGCCTCTGGAGGTGAGCTCCTACTCCATAACTGTGATATGAGCATTTCTAGACCTGTGCTGGGTTCTCTGGGACCCTTCTATAAGAAAATCCCTCCTGAGTTACGCCCAGTTTGGAGACAGGTGGAAAATGCAGTCACCACTGCCCCACAGAGGCCTGGTATACTTTAGCCAAAGGTGATCCTGGGAAGCCACCAGTGAAGAGTAAGGAGGCTCCCTCCTCCAGATAGAAGTATACATATGCTCAGAATTTACACATCACACCCTCTCCCTGTGCCTAGGCCTAATCAGCCAGTCCATCACTGCCTACCACGGTACAATGACACCACAGAGCTTTCACTACCGGCCACTCCCTCAGTCAGTCAAGCACAGTGCCTTCTGGGTACACATGCTGGGCAGATGGAAGAAACTGGCCATGCCCCACCCCCACCCCCCTGCAGAAATATCCAGGCAGAAGCACAGCCATGAGTATCATGCCATATGGCAAGGTGACATGACAGGGTACCAAGTGACAGTAAGGACCTAAAACAGGCTCAGAGCTGGATGAACAGGCATACACAGTCAAAGGCCAGACCACTGGATAGGGGAGACACAGACAGAATCAGGATAACTGGTTATGAGCATCCCAGAGCCCAGGTGTATATGAGGTAGTCGTGATGGGACAGTCAGCCAGCACTGCCCAGTGCTGCCTGCAATGGCCTCTGTAACCAACTAACTGTCCGGAAGATATGACTTGGCCTTCACACAAAGCATCTCTAGCTTCTGCTTCGTACCACAAAGAATATTTAAGCAACACCCTGGGGCCTCCCTGTGTCCTCCCCTGCAGAGAAGAAGGCAGACCTTCTGCTTCAGCTTTGGCAATATAGTGGGTCTCTAAAGAGGTTTCAGCCTCCACAGGACATGCAAGATAATACCTTCGCCTTCCTTCCCCTACAGGACCCGGCACTCAGGATTGTGACTACACAGCCCTGAGAGACGGAAAAGATAGTCAAGCAATCTACGGGACACTGAGATTTAATCCACAGCAGATCCGGGTGTTAACTGGCATCGGGTGTTTAAAAGTAGAAGGCTATTGCTCACAAAAAGCCCTCAGAAGTCCAGGGCAAATGTGTATCCAAAACAAAACTTCAAATCCCAAGCTCAGAAAACTAAGCTATCTGGCACATCCACAGAGCCTGCAGTGGTGACAGGGGCTTCCTTCCAGAAAACCAAACCTCCGCCAAGTATGTCAGCTTCATGGGCAAATCAGAACTTAGTTAAGTGGTTTTTCAAAGAATTAGGGTCTCTGAAAGAAAGCCACCAGCTATTCTGCAGTCAGGCCAAGGAGGTGGAGGGGTATCTGAGTGGGCTAGACCTTGTCCCCAGGAGCAAGGAACAGCTGGTAGCCACAGAGCCAGGGCCCCCCTGTTGCTGGGTGACATCCCTCCTCGTCCTCAGGCAGTACTTACAGCCCTAGGTGGCAGGCCCTCTCTTCGTACCTCCCTGTTCCTGCACACTGATGCACGGACAGAAGACAGATGTCTGCCCTGCACCTGGATCCAGCTCCAAGGGTCCACCTCTGCTTCCAAAAGATTAACTTGTCCCCTTTCGTCCTGTTTTATTTTCTTTGCTTTTTTTTTTAACTATTTGCTACCACCAAAAAAAAAAAAATTGAAAAATATTTGCCTTTTCAGTCAAGGAGAAACACAGGAAGATCCCCTTTATAAAACAGTTGTCATTGTTTTCTTTCCTCTGTTTTCAGAGTTTGCAGGGAATGATGCAGAGCCAGTCTGCCCTGCTCTGCCCACTTCCTCCCTTGGTGTTTGTCTCTTTTAACACCAGTCAGGAAGAGTGAGTTCTCAATGTAATATGTAAATTCTCTTTGCCTCTTTGGCTGTATTGAAAAGAGCTCTGAATTTAGAATTAGCAATGAAGGCCAGCACACACCAAGTAAAACCGAAGTTAGAAGGGAGGGAAAAGGAGAAGGAAGGAAAAAAGAAGGAAGAAAGGATGGATGGATGGATGGATGGATGGATGGATGGATGGATGGATGGGAGATGGAGGGAGGGAGGGAGGGAGGGAGGGAGGGAGGGAGGGAGGGAGGGAGGGAAGGAGGGAGGGAGGGAGGGAGGAAGGGAAAGCAGAAAAGCAGGAAGGCAGCTAGCTGGCCACATTGATGACAGCTAGGTAACCTCTACTTTAACCCTCTATACTAACACATTCTAGCTCTGCCCCCTAGAAACCAACCCCATGGCCCCTTACTAATTCTTAGTTTCTCTAAGTATCCCAAACGGACCACTCATGTCTAAAGGATCCAAGCTAACACCCACAAATGAGAGAAAACCTACGATGTTTGCCTTTTTGAGTCTGGGTTACCTCACTCAGAATGACTGTTTCCAACTCCACCTGCAAATTTCATGATTTCATTTTTCTTCAAATATTCCCCATAGCACATTTTCATTACTTTTTCATCAGTTTATGAACATCTAGGCTGTAACCATATCCCTGCTATTGTGAATAGAGTAGTAATGAATGTGAGTGAGCAGTCATCTCCATATTAGGATATAGAACCATTTGGATATACACCCAAGAGTGCTGCAGCTACTATGGTATAGGTTCCACCATGTAGTAGATACATCTTTAGCTTTTTAAGAAACCTCCACACTTATTTCCATAGGGATTATACCAGTTTGCACTCCACCAGCAGTAAGCATTTCCCTTGGCCTTCATCTATGGAAGCATTTCTAACCGTTTGATTTTTTTTGGATCATAGCCATTGTGTCTATGGTAAAGGGAAATATCAAAGTACTTTTTAATTTGCATTTCCCTAATGACTGAAGATGTTGAACATCTTTAAAAATGTTTCTCAGCCATTTGCATTTCATCTTTTGAGACCTCTGCACCCAGATATTATAATCTGGGCAGCTTCCTCAAAGTTTAAATGTCTGTGTTATTTGTATGTTCTTTTTTTTTTTTTTTTTTACTATTTTTTTAATTGGGTATTTAATTCATTTACATTTCTAATGCTATCCCAAAAGTCCCCCACATGCTCCCCTACCCACTCCCACTTCTTGGCCCTGTCGTTCCCCTGTACTGAGGCATATAAAGTTTGCACGACCAATGGGCCTCTCTTTCCACTGATGGCCGACTAGGCCATTTTCTGATTCATATGCAGCTAGAGACACGAGCTCCAGGGGGTACTGGTTAGTTCATATTGTTGTTCCACCTTTAGGATTGCAGACCCCTTTAGCTCCTTGGGTACTTTCTCTAGCTCCTCCATTGGGGGCCCTGTGATCCATCCAATAGCTGACTGTGAGCATCCACTTCTGTGTTTGCTAGGCCCCGGCATAGTCTCACAAGAGACAGCTATATCTGGGTCCTTTCAGCAAAATCTTGTTAGTGTATGCAATGGTGTCAGCGTTTGGAAGCTGATTATGGGATGGATCCCCGGATATGGCAGTCTCTAGATGGTCCATCCTTTCGTCACAGCTCCAAACTTTGTCTCTGTAACTCCTTCCATGGGTGTTTTGTTCCCAATTCTAAGAAGGGGCAAACTGCCCACACTTTGGTCTTCGTTCTTCTTGAGTTTCATGTGTTTTGCAAATTGTATCTTATATCTTGGGTATCCTAAGTTTCTGGGCTAATATCCACTTATCAGTGAGTACATATTGTGTGAGTTCCTTTGTGATTGGGTTACCTCACTCAGGATGATGCCCTCCAGGTCCATCCATTTGCCTAGGAATTTCATAAATTCATTCTTTTTAATAGCTGAGTAGTACTCCATTGTGTAAATGTACCACATTTTCTATTCTAAATACCAAGCCTCTCTTAGAGGTGTAGCTAGTGAAGAATTTCTCTCCATCCTTAGGCTGCCTCTTCACTAGAATGACAGTGTCCTCTGCCATCCAGAAGCTTTTCATTCACGAGGCCCCATTTATTAGGTTCAGGTCCTAAAGCCTACATGATGTAGGTACCATTCAATAAAGTCCTTTCCTATGCCACTGAGTCCAAGCATCTTTTCTACCTCCTCCTCTATTATGGTCAGGGTAAGGAGTCTTACGTTGAGGTCCTTGGTCTATCTGAAGTGGAGTTTTGTTCAGACTGAGAGATGAGGGCTGGGTGTCATTTTTCTGAATGTAGTTATCCAGTTTGACCATCATCATTTGAGATGCTGTGTTTTCTCCAACGTGTGATGTTTGCTTCTCTGTCAAAAACCACGTCTCTAAGGATGTGCTTATATGTGGGTCCTCAGATCTATTCCGTTCATTAGTGTGCATGTTTTTATGCCGATGCCATACTGTTTAAACATCACCACCACCACCACTACCACTACTATAGCCCTGTAGAATAGCTTAAAATCGCCGGATGGTGGTGGCACATGCCTTTAATCCCAGCACTTGGGAGGCAGAGGCAGGTGGATTTCTGAGTTCGAGGCCAGCCTGGTCTACAAAGTGAATTCCAGGAATTATCTTTGTGTTTCCATAAGAATTTTGCATTTTTTTCAATTCCTGTGAAGAATTGTATTGCAATTTTTATGGGGATTCTGCTGAATCTTTTAGATTGCTTTTGGTAGGATGGCCAGTTTCACAGCCTTAATCCTACCTATCTATGAGCATGGAAGTTTTTCCTAGTACCCTCTTCAGTATCTTTCTTCAGTTCTTAAAGTTTTTACTGTACAAGTGTTTTACTTCCTTGTTTAGATTTATTCCAGGATTGTTTTGAGGTTATTGTGAATGGTTTTGTTTCCCTGGTTTCCCTCTCAGTCCATTTGTCATTCATATAGGGAAAGGCTACTGATTGTGTGTGTGTGTGTGTGTGTGTGTGTGTGTGTGTGTGTGTGTGTGTGTCTTACTACTCTACTGAATGTGTTGATCAGCTTTGAGAATTTTCTGATGGTGTTTAAGGGTCTTCTATGTATAGAGTCACACCAGCTGGAATAAAAATGCTCTTGCTTCTTCCTTCCCTATTTGTATGCCTTTATCTTCTTCACTTGTATCACTCTAGTTAAGGCCTTAAATACTGTGTTGAACAAGAGGTGAGACAACAGCCTTATCTTGTTCTTGATTTTCATGGAAATGCCTTGAGTTTTTCTTTGTTTAGGATGATGTTGGCTTGCAAATTCCTATATATTGTTTTCATTATATTGAGATATGTTTCTCGTGTTCCTAGAATCTCAAAGACTTTTGCCATGAATAGATGCTGGATTTTGTCCATTTTCCTGCTTATAATGAGATGATCATGTGGTTTCTCTCTTTGGTTCTACTAATATGGCAGATTACAGTTTCCAATTTACATGTGTTAAACATGTTCTGTGGAATGCAACTGACTTTATTATGATGTATAATTTTTTGTATTCTTGAATTCCATTTGCAAGCATTTTACTGAAAAATTTAGCATCTTTGTCCAACAGAGATATTGGTCTATAATTTTCTTTTTGTTGTGTCTTTGGTTTTAATAAGAGCAATACTAGCTTTGGAAGAATTTCCAAAATGTTCCTTCCTTATATATCTTGTGCAATAATGTGAGAAGTATTAATTTTAGGTCTTCTTTGACTGTATAATAGAATTTTGCCTTCAAATTATCTAGCCTTGGACTTTTTATTGTTATTATTGTGAGATTTTTAATTGCTGCTTCTATTTCATTGAATGTTATGGACCAATTTAAATTATTTACTCCATTTTGATTTAACTTTTGCAGGTTGCATATATCTAAAAATCCAGCCATTCGTTTAAATATTTTAGAGTGGTGTAATGCAATTTTTTAAAAATTTTATAATTTTCTAAATCTCAGGATCTGCTGTAATGTTTTCCTTTTCATCTCTAGTTTTATGAATTTTGATTCTCTCTTTCTTTTTAGTCTGACCAGGGTCTGCCAGACTTGTTAATATTTTTTAAAACACCAACTCTTTATTTTATTGATTATTTGTATTGTTTATTTCATTTCTAGTTCATTAATTCCATCCCTTTTCTTTTTTTTATTTTTTTAAATATTTTTTATTAGGTTGTGAATCTAGATTTTCTGTCCAGAGATGGGGGTTGGATTGTGCAGTATTATGTATGGGGGAATATCTCATTCAGACCACCTCAATGGGTTTCCAAATTCTGTACCTCAATGTGTCTGCAATTCTTCAATCTGTGTCCTTTCTGACTGGCTTCACTAGCCTACTGTAATACTTTCAATGTTCATGTACCTTGACAGGAGTTTGGGGTCCCTATATGAAAAGGAGAGACAGAGAAGGGACAGAAGACAATCTCAGGACACATGGTCCTCAGGCAGGTTCATAAGGATTGGCAGTGTTGGCAGTATGAGTTAAGGTCTCTACATAGAGAGGGTCAGCCATAGGAGTAGGACTACATGCACTACACGCCTCACAAATGTAATCATTAAATGTGCTATCCTTCTACTGTGAGAAACAGAAGTCTGGGGCTCAAATGGTACACAGTATACATTTATCTTCCTACAGTCTTTTCATGTAAATGCTTAGGTAAAAGCAACCAATTTTCCATCATTAGATGAGTGGAAAAGCACAATGTGTCATATCTGTCCAGTGGAATGTTATTAGCATCAGTGGAACAAAAGGCACATATGCAATGATGTCATAGATGGAATCTCAAGGTACACGGACACTGAAAGCATTACAGCGGGCTAAAGAAGCCAGTCCGAAAGGACCCCGATTGAGGAACTGCAGACACATCAAAGTCCAGAATACAGAAACCCACAGAGGTGGTCTGAATGAGTTATCCCCCCTTAGCCTTGGGCATTTGAATACTCGGCTCTGCTTCAAGAGGCTCAGGAGGTGTAGCCTTGCTGGAGGATGTATGCCACTGACTTTGAAGTTTCAAAAGCCATGTGGCATTCCCAGTTTACTCTCTATCTCCTGCTTACAGATCCAGACGTAAGCTCCTAGTTTCCAGTCCTAGCCATCATGCTTGCCTGCTACAACATCTCTCTACCCTGAATGATAAGCCCAAATTAACCCTTTCTTCTATAAGTCATCTTGGTTTTGGTGTTTTGTCACAGCAAGAGGAAAGCAACGAATAGACTCATAAGGGTCACTTGAGGCAAGAACAGTAGGAAAGAGACAGGCTCTCTTTTATGAGACGGAAAAAAAAAACACCTTTATATTTATTTCTAAAATCCTACTAGCTGGCTATAGTTACCCATGTCTACCAAACACCAAAACCATTAAGTTATACGCTTTGAATGTTTACATTTGCATGGCAAATGGATTTTTTTCTTGATAAAATATATTTTTGAAAAGCAGAGTGGCTAGATGACTGAAATACAATCCAACATTTTTGTTTGTTTCTGGCTTGAACTTCGGGGACGGGGCAAATGATGTGCTCCACTTCGGTACTTTTACAACATGAGACTTCTGGCATTTCCTTCGGGATCCCAAACCTGACTGTTAGATAAGTTGAGAAATTATTCTCCATAATTTTAATCCATTACCTTTGTTTATTCACTTCGGAATCATGGGGAGTAATTTGTCACAGTGACACCAATAAAAAGATCTATATTGTAAGACTGTCAAGCCACAGGCAGACCAGGCACAAAATCCTCACCTGAATATCTCACTGGCTCTAAGTGCAGGTTCCTTGGTAGAACTTGGAATCTTGACAGCCGTGTGTGTGTGTGTGTGTGTGTGTGTGTGTGTGTGTGTGTGTGTGTGTGTTGAAATGAAGCCATCCTGATGCCCTTTCATGTCTGTCTGAGTCTGAGCTCACCCTCTTACTGCTATAACCTTGAAATATTCTAACGCTCAAGGTCACGGGGATAGAAGTAAGTGTCCTGATTCTTAAATTTAATTCCTTAATAAATAGAAGTTACTATATAAAGTCTCGCTCTGTGGCTGTAATGCACATCTGCATTTTTTCCACATTAATTATGGCTTCACCCTCTTCTTGCATACCATGCCATGCGTGTCTCCAACCTGAGGAACAGTTGCCATAGTCACAAAAGTAGCCTAATCTATACATAAATGATTTGATCTAATCTAATACCAATGTGTGCCAGGCTAATGAAATCAAACTCCTGGTAATAAAGAGGAATTAACAGGAGAGGGAATGAAGAATGGAAAGATACGTTCAAAGTACATTGGATGCTTTCATGAAAATGGTCTTGAATAGTTTCATTGAAAAGGAAAATTGGGTCTATTTCCTTATTAATCTGGAAATTAATGGTGTGAATAATTAATCAATGTTATAAATCCACTGCATGTTGAACATTCCTCCTTAAAAGAAGGTAGGAGGGGGGCAGATGGCAAATAGAATGACTCTCAAGTGTTTCCTAGGAGACCATAATTGCCCAAGCATCCCTAAACCTGAGCAGCAGTGACAGGCTCCAAGTATATATACAGGC
Source organism: Mus musculus (assembly GCF_000001635.26). Taxonomy (NCBI): domain Eukaryota; kingdom Metazoa; phylum Chordata; class Mammalia; order Rodentia; family Muridae; genus Mus; species Mus musculus. The sequence continues at coordinate 58,856,930 of NC_000076.6, read as the reverse complement.
AGCCAGAATGAGACTCTAGAGTCTGTTAGACAGGTCAGAAGGGATCAGCACACACTTGGGAGGCTTAAAGGACTCTGTGTTCAAAATGAACCAACTCTGGCTCCTGCTCCTTGACCTCCCTCATCTGTTAAGTGAGAGCAGAGTGGACAAGTCTTCAGGTTGCTCCCCAGGAAGCAACTACAGAAATTGTGTCCACTTCCAGTGATCAAAATAACATAATCTCCTTTACATGTTCTCATTAGGTAGAGCCTAGTACTCTGTGTAAATATTTAATAAAATATTTCCTGACTTGAGCATGCCCTAACTGGGGAATAGCCTATCTCTGGGACACTAGAGTGAGCTGACTCCATAATACAGACCCTTCGACTAGACAAAGGAAAGAACTACACAGGACCCATCATGGTTTCTTAAAACCATTTCCAGGTGTTTTAAATGTACCTAGATCGTGATGATAAAACAATAAGAAATGCTCGGAGCACCAAGTCTCCCGGATATAATTAGATTCAATGGGAGCTTGGCAATTTACTTGTCCGCATTAACAATCTGTTCATATGGGTGTGATACAAACCACAGGAAACAGATACAACGCTCTGGAAGATTACAAGCCATCAGCAGCAACCTATAAAAGTAAGATGTCAACTTAATTGTCTCAGGGAAAGATGAGTTCCATAACAGTCTTTGTTAGAACTCATACACAGAGCACCGTCCCACCTGCACGCAGCAAAGTTCAAAGCAAAGCAGGGAGTGGGGGCCGGCAAAGAGGGGGGGTGGCGGGGGGGTCAAAGGCGCTTGTGAGTTTTCTTTGCCTTTCAAGTCTCCTGATTTCCTCTATCATACCGTTTGAACAGATGTGTAGAGTGTAGAAAGGACGTCCAGCAGTCTATCTGCCTACACAGTGAGAATGTGCATCCAGTTCTCAGAGGACCCGCTATGCAGCTGAGTGTAGGGAGGGTGCACTATCCTACCTGCCGTAGGTCTGGGGACTTGGAGCAGTGCTGCAAAGTGAGAATCGATCTGGGAGGCAGTCAAAGCTGCGGGCAGCCCCAGACAGTAACAGCTCATAATGCAAACCTAAAAGCTATTTTTCTATTCTTTAAATCTGGTTTCTGATTGTTAATGACACATCAAATAGACGGAGAAGGTAAATTTTAAAAAGGAGGGTATCTATATGAATCGCATATAGCCTTTTATTTTGGTAAGTAAAACTTTTGGGGTGGAAAACTATAACCATTTGAGATGGTCATTGTCTGTAGTTAGGGTAGCACACACAGTCAGGAATCTGAGCTCATACCTTCTCCTCTCCACCCGCAGACTGGCACAGTATCAGAAGGAGCCAATCATTCTAGAGTGTACTTGGCAGACTTCAGGCCACCATCTTAAGAAACAGGAGACTGCTTTATCTCAGGGCACTGTAAACAACACTTTCCACCCCAGGAGAAACGTAAAACTGTTACTGAGGTCAGTGAGAAGGGTCTGTGGCCTGCCTCAGAAGCAAGCATCTCTATGCAAGCAGGCTAGACTCCAAAGCCTCTGGAGCCCTCCAGGATAGCCAGGGAGATAAGCATCGCACAGAGAGGCACTGTGAAACTCTCCTTGCAGGGAAGTAGGAGACCCTGGTGCAGATAGAGCTCTCTCCACGCCCTCAGAGCTAGGTGCTATTTTTCAGACTGGAAAGAACGCTTTAAAAAAAATATTTTCAGTCTCTTTGTTAAACAAAGGAAAAGGTGACAGACATAGTGCCACTGCTCTTTGAATGACACTCCAGAAAAGCAAACACTCACCTCACACTTAGAAAAGCAGTGGGGAGAGAGGGACCCCGGTTTATTCTACATGTGGCCGTCCATAAATAACCCTGAGGTAATACTTCACTTCTGCAGTGGCCTCTCAGAAGGCCTGCTGGCATGGCGTACGTAGCAGACCTGACTGCCAATACAGTACTTTGCACTTCTTGTATTTCAGTGCTAGGCAGGCAGTCTGGGGGGTGGGGTGGGGTAACCAACTATGCCCTTTTGGAACAAAGCAAACCCTGCTGGATGGAGAGGAGGGACCCCCCTGCTTGTCTCTGCAGGCGCTATCATAGGGACTGTGTGCCACTTCCCTGGACTTGATCTTTCATTTAAACAATGAATCAAACCCAGACACGGCATGGCTCTGCAGGGTAACGTGTGTGCACGCTGTTCATGTCCTGTGTACAAAGCAGGACCTCGTATAATAAAACCAAGGAGATGGCCAAAAGAAAACTGGGCTCCAGAGCAAAAGGTTCCCTGCGACTGGGTCTCCCAGAAGGATGAGTGCAGATGCTTGCTGGGCTCAGGGAGGGCAGTTCAGGGGGCGGGGCGGGGCGGGGGCGGGGCTGGAGCTGGAGCTGGGAAGTGCTTATTTAGGACAGATTGACTGTCCTAAATAACTGTTCTCCGAGCTCATTTGCTTCCTGTGACCCCAGGCCTCAAGGAGATGCCTCCCTACCTGCCTTCCTACACAGGTTGGCCCTAAAGAGTTAGGTTAGGTACAGCCTTCATCCACAGCGGTGAGACGCAATAGAGAGCAAACCCCAACTCTGTATCTCCTTAAGAAGCAGCCTCCTCCAAGAGGGTCCCCTAAGAGTCCACAGCCATCTATTCAGACTACACAAATTCAGTCAGATACAGGGGTTGTTAAATTGGGCAATTATAAGAATTCCAAATACACACACACACACACACACACACACGTATATGTAAATATATATACATATATATACACACACACACATCGTTAAGAGTTAAGATTTATTCATTGTATATACGTGAGTACACTGTTGCTTTCTTCAAACGCATCAGAAGAGGGCATCAGATCCCATTACAGATGGTTGTGAGCCATCATGTGGTTGTTGGGATTTGAACTCAGGACCTCTGGAAAAGCAGTTAGTGCTCTTAACCACTAAGCCCTCCAACTATATTTTTAAAACTCAATAAAAGAAACACACGGGACACAGACTCTTTGCAAATGATTTCTTTTTGTCTAACAACACAGTGGTCAGCAGTGTATAACTGAGGCTCTGGACTAGCAAACACTGGACCATGGCAGTGGGTAAGTGTGGCAGGTTAGACCAGCACTCACAAAGCTCAGAACACCAGGGCGGGGCTCTACTTCAGGAACCACAGAGCTTCCAAGGTCAGGAAAGGTGTGGCTACTGTAAGTGCTGTCTAAGTTTTCAGCCAGTGAGGCAGCCTTACATCAGAAGGCTGAAGTGGCAAGTGGCATTCTAAGGTACCTCTCTTCTCCATCATGTCTCAGTCTATGTGCACCCCAAGAAAAACATGTGTACCTCAAACTTCCCTCATGAGGAGAAAAAGGAGTGGAATGAATCTCCTGTGGTATCCCTCTAGAGCTTCCTACATCACCCCCAAACCCTAAATACAAACTGCCTTTTCATTCATTTGGGGGAGAGGAACATTTATTTGCTTTGGCCATACTGAAGCCCACAAATGAGTTTCCAAGTTTAGGGCTGGAGAGCTGGCCCTGCATGCTTTGGATTTACAGAGGTAAACTTCCACAGGTCCGTCTAGCAAGGTGGTATAACACATAAGTTCCCTCCCTGGCTTCACATCTGGGCTCTGCCTCCTCGTACTGTGTGACCTCACACACCTTATTCACCCTCTCTGTGCCTCATTGCACTCAGTTCTAGGATGTCGATGATGATCGGACCTTCTTCTGGGGCTGCAGCCAGATTATATGAATTGATCTTTGTGAATGCTAAGGAAAGCACCTAATGAAATGTAAACATTCTGATCACCTTCATCTTCCTGTCTTCAAGCAAAAGTAGAAGGCACAGCAGTGACATCTTAAACATCGAGACCTTACCAGGGCATCCTAAGGATGAGGAGACCACATCTGCTGTCTTCCAAGGTCAAGATTATTTCAGGAATGGGAAACCCAAGAGCAACCTGGGTTCAGGTCAAACCAGACAATTCCAGTGATGGAGGAAATAGACACTGCCCAGACAATGGTATGAAATGTGCTCATGACAGCCTAGACCTGGTGCCAACCCAGAGCAGGAGCCAGCAAGTAAATGGTTGGCAGCAGAGCAGTGACTGTATCCAGGCTGAGGATGAGGGATACAAGAAAGCCTTTACCTGACAAGAGAGTATGGGTCCCCTCTTCTGCCCAGCCTGGAAGGATCATAAGCCACCAGCATACAGAGCCAGTCCTCCAGGCTCAGTACAGTCCTGGATGAGCTGTGTTTGTCTCCAGTCTGCATCTATCCTCCAAAGACGTCTTCTCTGCCAAGCGTTCTATTCCTTATGAACTAAAGTAAATGTTTAAGTTCCTTGGACTGTACACCGTCAGCGCCTTAGTCCAGGGTACGCTGCCATCTAAGGCGTGTGCTGAGAAATCTCGGTGCCCCATGACACACAAACTTCCCAGCATCTTCTACCACTCAAGAAATGTGATGTCCCACATTGATTTCATTAAATAATCCCGTTAGATCAAAGACTTAAAACACAATGTTTTACTTAGAACCTTCCTAAAACAAACAAAAAACAAAAACAAAACAAAAACCAAGCTCCCTCTGTCTGCACTGTTTGTACTCTTCCAACACCCTAACAATCCAGTTTCCTGTTGTCTTTTAAATGCGCATGCTCTGAACTTCTTACAACCAAGTTTACTCCCAGGGAAAGATGAAGAGCCATTTGCCTGATAACATGCCTTGTCGGATTACCCTTCTACCAACTGATATATAGAAAAGTAATTACCTCTTAAATACTAATAAAAGGAAATTTGAGCAACCAGGAAGATACGTCGCAGATGCATATCCAAGCGCCCACCCTTGGGTCACACTGTGACATCACCAGGACAAAGCTCAACCCCAACAAAGAGAAATCAAACAGACAGACATGTAGTTCCCACCCGCCAGGCAGGCTGGTGAGCCACAAGATGTTTTACGGTTCTTTCTAACATTTCAGATAGAAGCTATACTCTCTGTCCCTTTAGGAGGCCATTGTCACCTCCCTCTCTCTACCTATCAGCCTCGACTTTCTACCTTTCACCCACCTCACCGGTGGGCCTTGGCAAACCCTGAACAACTTGATGCAGCAGAACTTCTGAATTCTGCAAGCAGAAGGCCCGCAAGAGGAGAAATGCCACCCTTCCTGGAAGCCAGTGCAAGGAGGCCGAGAGAGGCCAGCTTCTCAGGGGCCTGCTCTTTCACACTACATGGCACAGCCAGGGTGAGCAGACGAGGGGGACTCTGCTTATCCCTAGGCCACCCTGAGGCCCCTGAGGAAAGCCCCTGACTAGGGCATCCAGGCCTTCCCCACACCGACCAATGTGCAGCTGCAACCACCCCCATCCCCCAATAAAACTTCCTTGATGTTTCAGCCTGCCAGGCCTTTGTTTTAACAAATGTCTGTTTGTATGAATGGAGATCAGCACTTGCTGATTTGAAGTTGAGGGTATAGGGACAGTGTAATGTGGGCTTGATCCTTCAAGAAGCCTCTAGAGCTCCCATAGGAGAGAGTGGAAAGTGAAACCCCTACAGACTCAGGAGCCAAAAGGACGGGCAACTTAAAGCACTTGGAGGTACCCATGGGACATAACACTCCTGCACAGCTCAGACATGCCACATTTTTGGAGAGGTCATAGCACACAGCCTGCACTAAAGACTCAATGCACGTGTCATGCATCTCATAAGTACCATGTGCGTCCATTCTATAGAAAGGGGAAACTGAGGCTTTGAAAGCTTTGAGGGGCTCACTCAAAGATACTATATGTTGAGAGCTAGTGTATGGCATTCCTGAGCCCACAGTCCTCCAGCTGATGTCTCAGAGTAGCCTCTGGCACCAGTATGGGCCCTCAGTTGGGTAATGTACCCTACCTTCCCTATCTGTGAAGGTATAAATAATTCCTACCCTGGCCATACTGCTATACAGATCAAATGGTCCCCACAAGAAAGCTAAAAGATACCATCAGTTTGAGTATTTTCAGGGCTGAACCATGTATTTGAAGAATCAAATGTGTGGAGTGGATAGGAAATAGTTAATCACTATAAATTATTTAGTAGAGAAGACAGAGTTAAAGTTGAATTGTGAAGGGCTGGCATAGAACTTTCCTGGTCCTAGCTCACACACAAAAAGTCACAACCTCCAAAAGGCACCCATGCCCTCTCCAAGAGTAAACACCTACGCAGGGTGAGGTGAGTGACCCTTTAAGACCACTTTTAAAAAGCTAATTATTCTACCAGTCAGGGAATCAGCCACATGGCTTGGGACAAAATGTCCAAAGAGTGTACTGAGTATGATGTTCTCAGCAAATGGGGTCCATGGTGCAGAAATGTCACTCCTGTGTTAACTCCTGAATTAAATGAGTTTATGAGATACAAGAGTAAAAACAATTTTAATTAGCATGATTTTATGCATAATGAAAGTAACTAACGGTTAAAAATGGGTATTTAGGTGTTCCACTTAGTCCTAAAACTTCAACCATTCAAGTTGGCCTGATGCTTTTAGAAAGAAAGAAAGAAAGAAAGAAAGAAAGAAAGAAAGAAAGAAAGAAAGAATTCAATTAGAAAAATGAGAAACTATTTAAACTGACAAGTACTTTATATTTACACAGATTTAATAGGGGATACCAAAGACACCATCACCAACTGGGCTTCAAAGCAATGTATCCATCTCGTGTGGGAGTGTCTATGGCTTATACATACATTCATCCTTTTACTCTTTTACAACAAGTATTTCTTCTATAACCCTTTTATGCTGTTCATGGCCTAAAAAACACCCAAGAACTAAAACTCTACCATGTGACTATGACTGTATAGACATTTGGTGGCTGGCTTCATACACCAGCGGGGCATCACTTACCCAGCTGGGTTTGCTCCTTTTGAAATGAAAAATGGCAAGGGACCTCACGTATAGGCAAGGGACCAAAAGCCATACCTACACCCTGGTTCTCCTTAGTTTAAATCCAACTTTCAGCATATGCGTTTATCATACTGAGAATGTTTCTGAAATACAAAGCAGGTTCCTCCTCCTCTCAGCAAAGAGTGTACAGCTTAAAAGTGACTTGGGTCAAACCAGGGACTTGGGTCTTACTGCTGTGACGTTTAACTTACAAGAAGACTTAAACAGAACCCAGGAAGTACACCAACAATGCCAGCTTAATTCCCCAAAGCATGAAGATGGGTGCAGGTTGTGGGGAAAACGCCCTCAGAAAGCAGGAAGGAGGACATGTTCTCGGAGATGCAGCAAACATGCAGGCAAAGAACCCCACACCACAGCCTGATCGACTTAAGGGCTCTGGGCCAGAGAGAAGGGTCAGTGGGCAAGTTTTAATGAAGAACTGTCTGAAACTAGTTCTGTAGTGTGGACTGGAGGACAAAGGGGCTTCCAGGGACTTGCAGTGCAGTTGGACTTCCTTCCTTCCTTCCTTCCTTCCTTCCTTCCTTCCTTCCTTCCTTCCTTCCTTCCTTCCTTCCTTCCTTCCTCCATCCCTCCCTCCATCCCTTTTTATACCAAAGGCTCACTATGTGGCTCTGGCTGGCCTCAGACCTGCAGAGATCCACCTGCCTCTGCAGTGCTCGGATTAAAAGCGAGCTGGACCTATGCCTGGCTCGGCTCCTTTGTTCACAGGAAATCTCACAATGGTAAGTGTGATGTGGTTCTCTGGCTTAGATGCTGAAGAAAAGAAACAATATAAAAGTTCCTAGGAAGCTGCTACACCCATGCTGAAAATGCCAATGACCCGATTAGATCCTCTGCAACTGGAGAAGCCTAGAATGTTACAAGTCTAGAGCCAATATTGAGCTACCTTTAGCCCTCTTAATGCATCTGACCTAACAATCCAACCTTGTGACCTCCTGGTAAATTGTTTTGGAATGCACAAACATATCTCACTAGCTTCCACCAACCCAAAAGACAACATCCAAGACCTACAGGAGAGAGTTTTCCACGTTTTTGTAATCTACCTTATATTTCCAAATACCTTGATTTATTGAAACTGTGACCACATTAGAACTTGATGTTTGAGGCAACACGAATGTGTCTGGGGAGCTATGACCATCTGGACTAAACCACCTCTTATTACCACTGAGGTCAAAGCTGTGGTTTTGTGATTAGAATAGGAAGACTGGTGGAGCCCAAATTGAGTCTGTAACTTAGCTGTCCTTGATGAACCAACATTAATTTGTTATTTTTGACAAACGTACACATGGCAACACTGAGGTGTCCCCAGGGAATACGGATGATGCAAGAACTCTCCCGCATCGTGTTTTTTCAACTAACTTGAAATATTCTAGAATAACAACTTTATTTGAAAAGAAGGATCTGACACAGAAGCATAACACTAAAAACAGATGAGCGAGTATTGCTCCACTTCTCTCTCATTTCCTCTGCAGGCCAGCCATGTGCACCTCCTGTACTCCACCAGCCTCTGCCAGGGAGAGAAACACTGAAATGCAGGGCAAGAGGACTCTTGGAGGAGTCTCACCCTGGGGAAATTGCCGCTGGATTCATGAATAGGGAGAACCTCACAGACATGCCCACTGCATACAGGGTACCCCACTAAATCTAGGGAGTCAGTAGAACCCAAGAGCCTGACTGACCGTGAGCGCCATCTGGTCCCAGCTGGCTGATAGCCTGCGCACCCAGCTGAGACACATACATATGCATGGGCTAGTCAGGTTCCTTTGGACACAGGAAATTAAGAGGCAAGACCAGAAGGAGATGCAGACTCAGGCAAGACTGCCTGCAAGAAGCAAAAAGAAGCAGGTAGCAAAGGAAGCAGGCAGGACCCAGAAGCAGGAGCAGACAGGGGCTGCGGCAGATGCAGAGAGGTGCCCAGAGCCCACTGAGGCACAGGCTGGGGCTCTCTTCATGCTCCTGCCTGTGGTCAGTGGTCAGCTTGCATGGATCTTCCCACAGGAAATCTTAAGACAAACTCCTGCCAGCTGAAGAATGGGAGACGGCTTCCTGCAACCAACTTTGCTCCCTCCATCTGCCCCTATAAAAAGCAGCTCCAGGGTGAGATGTTCAAGAAAAGAGAACTCTGGCTGGCAGTTGAGAGCTCATGAGTTCCCCATGTGGGCATGTTGCTGCTCTCAGCCCCGGGGATTCTGCTGCTTCTAATGCGGGAGTAGTCTGTAAGCCACTCTGGACAGAGACAGACTCCTTTTCTTGTCACCCTCTTACTCCTAGAGCATCCCCTCCAGGTGCACGATGGAAGGGTGCCTGTCTGAATAGGAACTAGAACCTAATAGTTTTGACTGTAAGTTTCTGCACTGCTGCAAAGGTGCCATTTCACTGATCGGACACACTGTATGCACTGGCCACGTGACTGGCTTCATTTAGCTGCATTTTCATGACCCCTCTGACCCAATTACAGGATCTGATTCCCAGTTTACCAGTTTACATACACACTCTCATTCTGGTTAAATGTAAACATATATGCCATAGTAAACTATAAAAGTAAAAACATTTTTCTTCTAAAACCTCCAAACATAACATGCGCACACACGTGCACACACATACACAAACACACACACACACACACACACACATGTACACATGCATTCATGTGTATTCACATGTGCACATACATATGCATGTGAACGTGCACACACACGTTTCAGTAGTTACACTGAGAAGACAATCCACCACGGTCAACTCAAGTTTTAAAAGAAAAAAAAAATCATCATTTAATTCAGTCATTAATTCAGGGACTATGTACATATTCATTTCACTACAACATAATTACTTTGCTCATTAAACATTTTGTGTGCCGGGGATGCTTATGAGATCTAGTAAGTGGTTTCCAGACCTACACTGCACGTCGATTGGAAATGTTAATTAGACCTAAGTGAACAACATATGGAATTCAACAAAGAGAACCCAGAAGGGACAGGAAAGAGAAGCAGACCCACACCACAGCCAGCATCTCTTCCCCTTCCCCACAGCGGAATCTTCTGTGTCTAAATTCTTGGGTCAAAGAGATGACATGCATAATTGGTGAGAGTGGTCACAATAGTTACTGAATATTTAAAAGCTTAAACTATCCAAATACAAGATGCCCCCGAGAACCTATAGTGCAGGAGACCGTCACTAAGGTCTCACCACAAAGATCAAGGAGCACATGGATGAATGACACCCTTCCTCCATCACATTGATTATGTTGTATCTAGTGGGGGCAGTCTTGCTCAACAGAGCCCTGCTACCTGTAACAGGGAAGATTCATAAAGACTTCTACAACTTAAACAAGGGAGATAAAAATGTGATAATTTCCCATCTGAGAAATTAAAGAAGTTGATGCCGTATATCATGTAGATATCAAAGGACTTCACTGAAAGTGCTGCTTCATATTTCTTTATATCACAAGCTCCAATATAAAACAAACAAACAAACAAACAAACAAACAAAAACAAACCCACACCAAACAATTCATGCTAGCACTTAACTCAAATTCCATAAAATGGTTTTTATACAATTCGGCTTTCTTCCACTAGTTAGTTGGCTACTGTCCTGTAAGTTTTCAATATTTAGCACTATGCCCTGCAAGAGAATAGGTACCCAGAACATTCAAATGATCTTGATGGACTCAAGTGAGTTTTCCTAGTAAGACAGAAAGAGAACGGACCTCAAGCCGAGAGGGGATTTCTCCTGCTATAGAACGCAGATGATCGCCTGCACCATATGGATTCTTTCTAATGCTTCTGCTTCAATACAGTGCACGTGATCCAGGTAAATGAGGTATGCCAATGAAGTCTCCAAAGACCTCCAAGACATAATTCAGATGCAACTACAGCAGGAACTGGCCTATTTCAGAGAAACTGTGCCCTCTCCCTTGTTTGTTCTCCTGGTAAGACCCTGGTGAGCAATGAACAAAAGGATGGACTGAGAAATCTGCCTTCCCTTTCAAGGGTGCCCAGTTCTGCTGGTGTCTGCAAGTCAGGAAGCTAACCTTCTTTGTTTCCATGCAACACAATGAGACAAAAATGAAGCTATGCAAAAAAATTAGCAAGCTAACCAGAGGAGGGCCAAATGCAAGTACCAAGGGGAGCCATGGGGAAGGGCTGAGGCACACAGCAGAGATGGACCGCACTGTGGACTGAAGACCGAGGGACACAGATTCACACTGATGACAAAACACTGTGAACAAGTCCCAGGCTTTGGTGGTACACAATGATAAGAACTGCCAACAGATACGAGCATATTTCTTACTGACATCTAAAATAGAGCCATCATATTCCATAGCCACAGACCCGTCCCTAAAACACCAAAATCCTCAAGTCCCTTACAAAAAGTGCTGTGCAGCACTTGCAAAGGACCTGAGCACATCTTCTAGACTGTTTAATACATCTCTCAGTTACCGAACACTGGAAATGCTAAGTGGTTGTTCCACTGCACTTTCTAAGAGAGTGATTTCAAGAGAGAGAGAAAAAAAATCTGTCCATGTATGGAGTCTTTTATTGTTTTTTGTTTTTTTTCGGGGGTGGGGTGTGGGATTCGAGACAGGGTTTCTCTGTGTAACCCTGGCTGTCCTGGAACTCACTCTGTAAAACAGGCTGGCCTCTAACTTAACATCTGCCTCTGCCTCCCAAGTACTGGGATTAAAGGCGTGCGCCACCACTGCTCAGCTCAGGTGGAGTCTTTTAAAACATATCTTCTTTCTGGAGTTGGCTGAGTCCATATGATGTGGGACCCACAGTTATGGAAGACCAACTGTACTTTGAAGATGATAGCTGGACTCTCAGATGCTCTTACATAACTAATTATGTTGGGATGAGGTATAAACCATTCTCTAACTATACGCTATTTTAAATAGTGTTTTCATTAATTGGGAATACAATGTATTTTGATCATATTCATTCCCTATTTCAACTCCTTCGAGATCCTCCACTACTTACCTACCCAATTTTTCATGTGCCTGCTCTAATCTAATCTAATCTAATCTAACCTGATCTATCTCCCACTCCAATTCACCTACCCTACCTCACCTGATAGAGTCCAGCTCGTGGTAATTAACTAACCCTGAATGTAGGACCTGCCCTGGAGTGTGTGACCAGGTATCCTAGCTAGTTTTATGTCAACTTGACACAAGCTTAAGTCATCTGAGAGGAGGGAACTTCAATTGAGGAAATACATCCACAAGATCAGGCTGTAGTTCCTGCACACCAGGCAGTGCCACGCGTGGGCTCTCTCCTGTGGAGTGGGTCTTAAGTTGGACCAGGGAAGGAGGGCCTGGGAGGAAGGAAAGAGGGGAAGCTGCAGTCAGGATATACTGTATGAAAGAAAAATAATAATAATGATAAGAGATATGGCTGTAGGCAGGCAAACATGCAGGGCACTTTCTTAATTATTGAATAATGGGGGTGTGGGGCAGCCCATTCTGGGTGGGGACACCCCTGGGCTGATGGTCCTTTGTTCTTTAAAAACCAATCAATCAATCAAGAAGAGGAAGATGGCTGAGCAATCCACGAGGAGCAAGCCAGTAAGCAGCACCCCTCCATGGCCTCTACCTCAGCTCCTGCCTCCAGGTTCCTGCCTGTTTTGAGTTCCTGCCTTGGCTTCCCTCAACAGACTGTGACTTAGAATACAGAAGCTAAATAAACCCTTTTCCTCCCTCAAGTTTCTTTTGGTCATGGTGTTTTATCACAGCCATAGTAACTGTAAGACACTAGTTTGTAACTTCTTTGAAAAAAGCCTGATATTCCCCTCTCAGCAGAAATCAGGTGCCAACAGCTCTTCAGCTAGGAATAGGACATTATGGCCACTATCTTTCCTCTATGCGGGACTGCAGTTACCATTTTATACCAGTAAGAGGGACGTCTTCTAGAGATGCTATTGGTACTGAAGAAGCCCAACATGTCAGGACAAAGAGGTAAGGAGAAACTGCTACAGGCCTACCAATCTTGAGATATAGTCACTAAGCCCCATCCTCACTGAGTGGGCCAGTGAGTCTCCCTGGAGAAATTCTACACAGTAGAGTGAAACTCTTAACTCTTCCTCCAAAGACATTATTAAAATCCCTACCTAAGGCCAGCCAGTAAAGGGACTTGCCACCTAACCTGGAGGGCCTGAATTCTATCCCTGGGATCCAAATGGTGGAAGGAAAGAATCGGTTCCTGAGGGTTATATGCTGACCTACACACACACATACACACACACACACACACACACACACACACACACACACACATGTAGGCATGCATAGAGACAGACAGACAGAGAGACAGATAGATAGATTTGATACAAGATAGGTATATGTATGTAAGGGTGGATGGGGGAAGGATTGTGGGAGGGTGACCAGGAGGGGGGCTGTGAATAGGATGTAAAGTAAATAAGTAAAAATAATTATATGTATATGTGTGTGTGTGTGTGTGTGTGTGTGTGTGTGTGTGTGTGTGTATGAATGAAGGTTGGGTATCTTTTATCTGGGAACTGAATGATCAAAGAAAGGCGGAGTAGAAACCCCCAAATTGAGAGTAAATATTTCTACAACTCCAGAACTTGCTGCTTTGGATGCTGGTCTCATTGCTCAGGCCCACAGCCTGTAGCAGACATTAGTTTTAAAAGGTCTAAGATGAGTCCACTCAAAAGTCCACATTCCTCATGAGAACATTCCAAGTCTGAGTACTTCCAAGGGTGGCAGTCATGTTCCAGCTGCGGCAGATAGAGGGCCACCCTGCAGGCCGTGTGCCCAGGGTGAACTTGCCAACCCGGCCCTTAAACACAGCTGTGGCACGACTTCATAGCCATGAGAAATGACGATGGAGTGTTTATCCAAATGATCCCCGGTCTCATCAACAATGCCTTTATCTGAACCAGACTCCTCCGGCATGAGTCAGGGGTGGCCTAGATGGGTATGGAGTTAAAAGTGAACCCAATACAAGCTGTCATATTGCCTTGGCATGACAAAAGTTCTTCAAAGCTCTTCCCAACTCTAATTCCAGAATTCTAAGAACTGTGACTCAGTATGTATTAAATTTCCATGAAACAGAGGGAAGTGATGCTTAGACTCTAGAAAACTAGAAATTTCTTAAATCTGGGTAATACCCATGAGAAAGAGAGTGAGGGGGAGACTTAAAACATTAAAGGTCCCATTAAATCCTACCACCCCAGGATAATCCACTCAACGTGCTGAAGGCCTGTTGACAACCATGTAAATATAAACACAAACAATATGTGTTATGGTCAAAGTTACCAGTCACACAATAATCACGCTCACAGGCAAGAGAAGACCTAGAGTTTGCAGAGTCTTCTTCAAAAGGAAATGCTGTGCTCAACAAATGCATTATGCCAACTGAGCTCCCAAGCTGGGACAGAAGCTGGGGAGGCCATTTTTCTAATCCACGGGGGACTTGGTTTTAGTAAGGACAGAATCCCAGCCTCCAAGCCACTGCTCTATGTGAGCAGCCACACCTCACCACACCAAGAAAAAGGAGGGAAATGCATCTCCCAGCACACAGGATGGCTTAAGGGTTTCCAAACAGTTGCCGTACGGCTATGAACTCCAGGAGGCAAGGGCTGCAGCTTATGGTCAACCTGAGGGAATAACGTGGCTGAGAGGGGAGGTGGATGGAAGATAGGAGCAGAGAGGAGGGAGGAGGGAAGGGATCACCATCTCTGGACAGCATGAGTAGTGATCTAGGTATAAGATATGGGGGTTTGTCCTGATGCTCAGCTCAGCTAAGACCCAAAGCCTACACTGTGAACTGGAACATGTGGTCAAGCGCTACACCATGAGATGAGCAGAGCCTCCAAGAAGATGCCTGGTCATGCAATGCCTCAGAGACTGTGTTCAAGAGACTTGGCCATCTGGTGGCCCTGAATCTTGGAACTGACTGAAAGCTCACTCCCCAGCACAGGCCAGATGGTTCTGACAAAGAAGCCCCATATACTCTGCCTCAATCTATCTCCTCAAACCGGGAAGTGGTGCATACACCAATATACCTCTCTCTCTGAGCCATGGAATTGATGGTAATGAAGCCCACAATGTGCCGTGTTGTCTTATTGGGAAACAGGCAGAACCCTGGACCTTATATGGAAATGACCAAGGAAGAAGTAAGGGCCCACGAATATGCTTGCCCCTATTAGGAGGTGAGGTGTGGCCTTGTTGGAGTGGGTGTGGCCTTGTTAGAGGAAGTGTGTCTTTGTTGGGATAGGCTTTGAGACTTTTCTTCTAGCTGCCCAGAAGCCAGTCTTCTCCTACCAGACTTTAGATAAAGTTGTAGAACTCTCAGCTCCTCCTACACCATGCCTGCCTGGATACTGCCATGCTCCCACCTTGATGATAATGGACTGAACCTCTGAACCTGTAAGCCAGCCCCAATTAAATGTTGTCCTTTATAAGAGTTGCCTTAGTCATGGTGTCTGTTCACAGCAGTAAAACCCTAACTAAGACACATAAAAATGCACAATGAGGTTGTTCAAAATGAATCTGTATAGACCAACTATGGTATCTTTGTTACCTGAGGCAGAGGCATTATCTGGGATAAGCATGAACCTGTAGCCTCCCCTTTGGGGCCATCAGGACTGAGCCTATGGCACTATGAGGCTGTGTCATATAGGCCGGCTATGCCTCTGGGAGGCATAAAAGGTTCAAACCCTCTGAGGAACAAACCATGCCCATAAAGCGCCTTGATCGACTCCCCACAGGAGACATCTTGGCTGTGGCTCTGCACAAATCCAAGCCATGACAAGGCTATGGCCCTGTGTTGAGTGCATGTGTGCTATGTCACATGAGTCCTTACAGAATAGGAGCCCAAGTGCCCGGGTCCTCAGCAGGTCACCAGAACAGAAATGGATGAGATGTGGCAAATCATTTTCAGTACAAAGGGCACTTAAAGTCAAAATTCATCTTCCTTCTCTATGCATGCACAATAACAGTGAATTCTCATCATCAGTTCCAATAAAGATGATAAAAGTTCTGAAATTTTCACAGATTAAAAACAAAATATACGCATAGCAAGGGAAATAAAACCATTTAACCAGAAAAACACATGTGATCCCCCACACTCCTGGAAAGCTTTAAAAAAAAAAGATATAAGTCAAAACGGATCTTATAAGTTCTGAATTCTGTCCCCTGAGGTCCTTACGCAGAGGAATCCCTTTCCCTGCCCCACTGTTCCAGGAAGGCACAGGCGGAAGTGGCAGCTATTTGAAGAAAAGTTCTGTGTCCTCTATGCACTGAGGAAGGTGACTCCAGAAGCCTTCTGAGGATAAGCACATGGCATCTTTGCTCATGTGGAAAGTCTGGCTAGTGCAACCGAGTGCCACGTTCCTCAGGACCCAACTGATTGTCTGTACAACTTTAATCCCAGAGCCTGACAGTGCTGGTGCCCAGCTAAGATTTGTTTCATATAGTTTAACAAGTAATAACCTCAGATCTGGTTTAATAAAGAACGCAGCATCCAGCTCATCTCAATCACTCCAGAAAGGTAGTGGTGGGTTTCTTTTTACTTTGCTTTATTCTGCTAAGGACACTGACCACTTAGGCTCATTCTCTGTCTCTGTCTCTCTCTCTATCTCTGTCTCTGTCTCTTTCTCTGTCTCTCTCTCTCTCTGTCTCTCCTTCCGTCCCTCCCTCCTTCTCTCTCTCTCTTTCTCTCTCTCCCTCTCTCTCTCTCTCATCCTCTCCCCCCCTCTGTGTCCCTATGTGTCTAGGTATGCATGTGCCCATGCATGCATACATGTGCACACGTAGGATATTGTGAGCCTTAAGATATCATTCTCTGCCTTATTACTTTGAAACTGGGACTCTCTCTGAACCAGAAGCCTGCTATTCCAACTAGGCTGGAAATGGGCAGTAAGCTCTGGGATGCCTTGTCTCTGCCCTCCAAGCGCTGAGGTTACATGTACGATCAGTACAGTCAGTACTTTTTGACACAGTACTAGAAGCCTCAGAGTGCAGATTCTCAGCCTTGCAAAGTACATAGCCCATCTGCCACAATTGCTAACTGTAATGTGTGTACTTGTGTGTACATGTAGCTATGTCCCAACTCCCCTACTGTCATTAGTCAAACCCATCTGAAAGGTTTTCTCTCATATCCCATTAAACTTCATTTTTCTTCTAGCATGGGCAACCCTAAGCACACTCTCCTTATGTTTCCAATTGCCTCAAGTGATGATATCTATCAGCATTTTCTATGGAGCAAATAGGAAAGGGCATCGGATGAACTAACATAGACTCACAGCAGTATCAACAGTGCAATCACGGTTTGCTTCACAATGAAACTGAGCCTTTTCATATGAGTGGAGAGGAATTTTTCGAGCCTCAAACATCTTCTCTCAGACATGGAAGGATAGGAGTAAATGTGGGTTTGGAGCAAGTGGAGAACCTCAATGGTAGTTACCCTAGTCACAGTAGAGCTGGGAAGATCTGGGAGAAGGGCCAGCAGTGGATGCAGAGCATGCATCTCCTTAAGGTCCAGCACCAACAGGGGTGGAATTTAACTCCACAGAGGAAACAACCCTCTTCCTTTCTATTCCAAGGATTTAAGAGGCTTCAGGAGGATCTAAGTCCCCTACTCCACTCCTGCCATGTAAGCTCTTATCCACTGCTTTCTCTCTCTCCTCCTTTGAAATCCCCACCCCATGGTTCTTTACTAATTCCCTGATTTCGTGAGTACTCCAAACAAAAAACATACTTAACACTCAAAGCCAATGCCCACAAATGAGGAAAACACGAGTGACCTTTATATTTCTGGGTCCAGGTTACCTCCCTCTGAATGACTGTCTCTAGCTTCATCAGTTTACTGTAAATTGCCTAATTTCATTGTTCTTCATAGTTGAATGATATCCTGCTATAGAAATATACTACATTACATTCATCAGTTGATGTAGCTCCGCTCTTTTTCTATTTCTTTCATGAATAGAGCATCATTGAACATGGATTAGAAGGTATCTCTATGGAAGAATATAGTCTTTTGGAGTATGGCATACAAGGAGGGATAAATAACTCCAAAGACTTTTTGAAAAAAAAATCACATGGAAACCTACCTATGACCATAGAAACTTCCTAAATACACCACACACACACACACACACACACACACAGTATCGATATATGCATATGGAAAGAAAGAATGAGAAGAAGGGCAAGAAAGGAGAGAGGGAAGAGAGAGGGAGAGGGAGAAGGAGAGAAGAAGAGGGAGAGAGGGGGAAAGGGAGAGAGGGAGAGAGAGAGGGAGAAAAGAAGAGAGGGAGAGGGACGGAGAGAGGAAGAGAGGGAAAGGGGGAGTGGGATAGAGAGAGGGGAGGGGAAAGAGGGAGGGAGAGGGGAGGGGGAGAGAATGTTAAAGTGTGGTTACTCCTATAATGGGACAACACTAGCCCTTCCTATATACCATAGGCTAACACTTAAAAATGCAATTGCTAGGGATGAGTTTCTTCTTTTGGACTTGTTGAAAACTATTTTCAAAGAACTAATTTTTAAAAAAGAACTAATTTCTAAAAAGACAATCTACTTCTATACTGTTAACACTTTGTGATTACCCAGCCCCTCTGTATAGCCACTATCAGTAGACTCCATTATACTCTTCTGTGGTTATTGGTGACAGGGTTTCTCTGTGTAACATCCCTGGCTGTCCCAGAACTCCATTTGTAGACCAGGCTGGCCTTGAACTCACAGAGATCCATCTGCCTCTGCTTCCTGAATGCTGGGATTAAAGGAGGCATATACCACTACCACACCAAGCTCTGTTAAACTCTAAAAAAAAAAAAAGCTCGGGTTGGGTCTGAAAGGAGAAGAGAGGCCCTTGCATCATGGGACTGCCAGGTTCACCCTGAACTTGAAGGGTTTTTTAAACATCACTTGGTCATTCAAAGTCACCTAAGTAAGACTATTTATACCTTGAAAGCAAGAAAGCTGTAAATCGAGCTCTTTTTCCCCTTCTCGGGAACCAGGGTTTAGACCTTTGTCAGTCAACAGAGTCTGGAAAGAGACCTGAGTGGGTAAACTGAATCATGGTAGCTAACAAATTGACTTGGCCAAAGTCAAAACAAAATATACAATAAAGAGGAGAACATGAGAGAAGACACCACAACGGGGTAGAGAAGCCCGTCATGCCCTACACCCAAAGGGACTAGTCTGAGAACTGTGGGTACAAGGATGGCTCGAGATCTCACTGTGGGTGAGGGGAAAGCATTTCAGAAGTGAACATGTCCCAACAACATGGCACTGAAGTATGTCTTCTTCTGCCTATCGGATGCTAAGTGCATTCTTTCATTCATACTTGGTCTAACCACAAATAGTTGGTAATGTCCCAAAAGGATCATGCAAACCACATTGCTGGGGGAAGCAGGGTGATTACTGAGTTTAGTCCTCTCAGAGCGGAACAGAGCTCTGTGCAGTGGGTTACTCCCACGGGGTCCTGAAATGTCTGTGCTTAAAACTTTCATTCTTGGCAGGTGCCCTGCCTCCATTTTTATCTCTGCCAGACAACATGATTTGCAAATGGACATCCACCCAAGAAGAGTAATTCTTTTTTAAATTAATTAATTTATTTATTCACAACATCATCCCCTTCATCCCCATACCCCCCATACAAGTCCTCCCCCCCCCATTCCTCCCTCATCATCCCCTCACACACTCCTAGACTCATCCTCTTCCACTGAGATCAGACAAGGTGGCCCATTTAGGGGAAAAGGATCCGCAGGCAGGCAACAGATTCAGGAAGAGCCCCCCTCCCCCGCTCCAGTTGTTTGGGGACCTGTATGAAGACCAAGTTGTGCATCTGTTACATATTTGCAGAGGGCCTAGGTCCAGTCTGTGCCTACTCTTTGGTTGGTGGTTCAATCTCTGGGGGGACCCCAAGGGTCCAGGTTAGTTGATGGTCTTCCTGTGGAGGCCCTGTCCTGAGAAGGGCAATTCTTCAGATACTGTCTACACACCTGGACACCTAGAGACATTGGAAATATAAACTGTCCAGTCTTCCCCTCCCCCAGGGTACCACATGGAGACTGACAGGAAGTACAGAGTCCCATCCCTCTGTTCCTCAGGGCCATCACACTCCTACTGGACAGATAGTAAAGGAAGCTCAGAAGGCTGTACTGTCTCCAAGGGCACATGCAGGTAGGAAGGATATAGAAGCCTACACAGGCCTCATTTATTCAACATCTTCCTGTCAATTAAACATTCAAGACTTATGCCTGACTCAGAAGTGGGGACCACGAGAATCATCTCACTGGTTTGCCTGTGGTTTCATCCAGAGGTCAAGGAACACATGAAATCCACAGATGACTTCCAAGGAACCAGTTACATTGTGCTAATAAGTATTCAAGACTCAAGTCCCTCTCCAAATGTGCTCCAAGCCATGAGACATGGCCAATGCTAATAAAAAGCCTTGGCTTCCTCACAGATGAATGTCAGCCAACTGGCATCTTGGATATCCTTCCAAGTCAAGCCCCTCCAAGCCCAGTAGCACACTCAGGAACACCTGCTTCTCAACACAGAAAATGGAGTGTCCGTGTTGGGGAGGGCGCTTGCCCTGTAGCTTTCCCAGGTCATCTCTGTCCCAGCAGTTCCTTGTATCATCCCATACAGCAAAAGCTTAAGTGTAAAGTCTCCAATGTCCTCCCATCTGGTCACAGGTAAGAAGAAAGGATATTAAAGGTCCCATGCATTACAAAACCTTAGAAACAATGGTTTGAACCCTGACCAAAGCAATGTTCTAGATTTAAACCTGGGAAATCTAAACATCTTCACTATGGATCAAAATGCTCTAGCACTTGAATGTCCTTTGAGTGATCAACTGAAAATGATCAGGTATGCCATCTTTGTTCACCAGTTAGTCACTGACCAGGCTAGTGGGCAGTGTGTGTGTGTGTGTGTGTGTGTGTGTGGCTTAACACTAGACAGCCACACTGTCAGCCTCTTTGTAATTCTGTACTTGCACTTCATGCCTTACAAGTGAAGTAGATGGTCCTGCTTGTGGATGTCCCAGAACACCAAGGAACAAGTGGGTGGCACTGCAGAAGCATGTTGAGAAGAAGCTATGGGCTAGAGAGATGGCTCAGCCATGAAAGGCTAGGCTCATAATCAAAAACATAAGAGAAGAAGCCTGCTTATCGAGATATAGGAGCTTCACAGACACCAATGTGGGTTCAGCTCACAACAAAGTACACAGAAGAGAAGGGCAGTCCCATCAAGACAAAGTCCATTCCTCATATCTTAGAAATAAAGCCATCTGGGTGGTTTTATTGCCTCTGCAACAAGCTAACACTTAAGACTCAGAGGCACAGACATATGGCTGGTACCATCTCAGGGACAGGTAATCTCAGCCATCTTCCAGTACCTCATCTATTCTGGAATTGATTATTTTCCTAACCCAAAGGGGTAAATTTTATGTCCTTTTAGACCTTCATCATTTGCTTTGTAACGCCACCAATTTGTCTAAATTTGGGACGACATCAGCATAATTATCGTTTCCGAACTTCAATTGACGATAATTCCCATTTCAAAATTTACCATGAGGGTCGAGAGGGAAATATAGTTTTAGATTTCTCTCCGTGATGTGTGACAAGGACTTAATGTCTTTGATCTGAAATGAAAGCATCCCTCTGGCCTCAGCCCTCAGCAGGTTCAGGACCAACACAGAGGTTCAGAGTCCAGCTCTGATCTACATTTGCTACAGATCCTCTATCCCTCCCTGTGGAGGGGGAAAGGCCCTCACACACTGCTTATCGTCACAGTCTTGTCTACAGACTGCCATTTGGCTACAGCTTCTTCAACACCACTTTTATCAGGTATTGTCAACCCCGAGACCAAAGCTTGAGAAGAATGCCCCGAGTCTCTGTCTGAGGAAGGAGATGACAGTGGTGAGGTGATCTGGATGAGAGGTGCTATGCGTTGTAAGACAGCACTGTGAGGCGTCTATGTGGGAGATAAGCTTGGAATCTGTACACAGAAAGGGGGGATACAGCTTGGAAGGGGACACCCCGGACCCTCCCCCAGCCACACACACTGCAGCTGGACTCTGTTCATTGAATTTCCAATAATTAATTAGTGGAATAGTCTTTGCTGAATATTGTTATGGAGAGAATATAAAAGTCCCTATCATCTTAAACATGAATCTTATATTATACACCGTAAATAGTTGAAGGTGAAAATGCAGTTTCCATACACTGAACTCTCAAGCGCTCCTTTGTCTCCATCATATTAGCTGTCAGTCAGACCTCTGCAATGCCACAGAACACCAACCCCACAGAATGAGATTATTATATACTTGGGGTTTGGGGAAGGGTGTGCGTGTGTGTGTGTGTGTGTGTGTGTGTGTGTGTTTGTGTGTGTGTGTGTCTGTGTTTTCAGGACGGGGTTTCTCTATGTAGCCCCTGGCTGTCCTGGAACTTGCTCTGCAGACCAGGTGTTGGGATTAAAGGTGTGAGCAACCACCACCCAGCACGTACCTGTTTTTTAACTTGGGCCCACAATTATTTAGTCAAATTCACTATGTATTTCACTTAACGGAATCACATGAAGATATGACAAATGTTCCTTGGAAAGTGCAGGGCATGTCACCCACCTCCTCCAAATCCATAAAGGCAACAGTAACACCTAACATGGAAAGACTTAAGTCATATGTAGGTCTACACTAGCTGCTAAACTGGGGAAAATCCATCCCAGATAATGATGGGCATCAACTATCACCTCAGAGAATGGACAGATGGGGGAGACGGCTTTGTAACTACTTATCTCTAAGACAATGAGCATCTTTTCTAGAAAGAAATGTAAATGTGAGGCTAAATTTTGTTCCCTCCTTGAAAGGGCCAGGAGAAAAAACTGTAATTAGACTCAGTGCCCAGGCGAGCTCTGGGAAGAGTCGGCTGCCAAGATTTGTCAGCGAGATCAAGTCCCACAGAGAATTCAAAGAATCAGTTGGGTATGGAGACTACGCTCACTGAGTTCAGACACATTTTTCTCAGCGTGTGTTCTATAAGCCCTCCCGGCTCTTATTACATTTAGTTGAAACCAAAAATTCCCGCAGTTATTTTCAGATTCTATCATGATGACAGCTCAGAAATCAGAGGAAACTTCGAGTTGCTGCCTATAAACCCTGTAGGCGTACACTGTGGCCTGCCAGGCTCATCAGAAGGAAGGAGGTTCTCATCAGAACGGTTTTATGGCATGCAACATGGTCTGATCTGTCAGAGCCAAGCTCTCCTATCGGAATGATGTCATCACTGAGCGCTGAGGAGGGGCGTGTCTGATAGGGAGGTGTGCAAGTAGGAAGCCCATCACAGTCTTCAAAAATAGCAAGGAAGAAAAGATGAAACAAAATGCCTTATTAATTTTATAGTGGTTTCATGTAAACATAATGAGCTTGGGGATTCAGAAAGTTAAATGAAATACACTTGCTTCTCTTTACCCTTTATGATACGGATACTAAAATTTCAAATTTATTTACATACTTTTAATCCCACCCTATCAGAATTCAAGCCATCAAGAAGAGATGGTTTATTTGAACACCTGCTAAACCATTATGGTTTTGTAAATGTTTTGGAAACATGTAGGCCTACATTTCCAGGGAGGAAAAGAATTTCCCTTTTAGTCTGCCTGCATGCCCACAAATGTGGAGCTCTACAGACATCTGGGCTGGTTCTAATCCAGGAGAAGGAGCTCCAGATGGCACAGAAAGGTGTCCAGACCAGAAAGCCTCAAGCATGCTGGGATCGTGGGTCACTGGACATGTTTTCCATACAGATCCTTAAACTGCAAATCAGAAACACAACAAGAAAAAAAAAAAAAACAGAAACTCGGGACCACTTTTCTAAGCACACTGGTATCCCCTTGGCTTTCATACAACGATGCCATATTGTTAGAAATTGTATGTGTGATGACAGTTGACCTTTATTGGTATTTTAGGCATGGGAGGCTATGATCTTACTTCCTCTGTCCCTTCCTCAATCAGTTCCGTGAAGTAAGCAGCTTCTTTATGAACACACACACACACACAGAGGGAGGGGGAGGGGAGGGGGAGGGAGCTACAGAATTCTCCCACCTCCTTGCATGTATCTTTTTTTAACTTTATATTTACAGGGTAGTAAAAGGTTGCACGAGATATTTCTATTTCTCCCCAGACAGGCTATAAGTAACACACATTCTAAGAACCCAGAACTAAATGTTGACACCCCCCACCCCCACCAACTTACACTGTCAAAGACTATGTGGGATTTCTGGAGCTGGAATGGATGCATGTTTGCATTGTGAGACAGTCCTGCACTTGTGGGGGCCAGGGAGAGAATTTTGAAGTTTGCATGTGAAAATGTCCACCATAAGTTCGATGCATTTGGATGCTCAGTGTCCCGCTGCTGCTGCTGTTTTGGAAGGGTGAGGAACCTCTAGATGGTAAGGCCTCACTGGAAGAAATAGATCACCAGAAGTAGTCTTTGAGGTCTGATAGCCTAGCTTGACTTCTAGGCTTGATACATATGAGCCTAAGTGCTTCATGCTCTAGCCTCCACACTTTCCCCACAATGGTGAACTGTATTTACTCAAACTCTAAGCCACTAAGAGAAAAAACAAAAAACCTTTCCTCTGTTAACTTGCTTTGCATTAAGTATTTGATCACAGATAGATCTAGATCTACACCTAGACCTAGACTTAGATATATTCTAATAGGTTAAAAGTGATATAAAAAGAACTCACCATTATTCTGAAGTCTAAATTTAAGTCCAATTAGAGCACAAAACCTAAATTTATTATAAAACATCTCCATTACATTTAGGTTTTTGATGTTTTTTTTTTATTCTCCTGTTGTAAATATCATAGCCAAAGCTTACTGCCTCAGTTTGCTAACCTATACCTAGTTCTGAAAGCTTCTAGCCTCTATACAATCTAATCTAGGCCTAGAATGTTTTAAGCCTCTGAGACTTACTGCTGAATAAGCTCATCATTTCTAGTTCTTTCTGATCTCTGAATGGCTGGTTCAAGTCAGCTGTTCTGGCTCAAAACTAATCTCCATACTGACTGATTCAATCTGGCTTCTCTCTCGGCCTCTGACTGAATTGTTCTTCTAGGCCTCAAACTAACTTTGGCAATACGTTCTAATCTTCTGGTTCCTTCTCATTCTCTGGCTCCTTTTGTCTTCACCTGTGTCTAGCTTCTTTCTCTACAAACTGTCTCAGTACAACTGTCCCAGTAAAACTGCCTCCTTCCTCCTTTCTTTCTACTTAAGTAGCCTCTTTAGTCTCATGAGAGTTGGGTATATCCCTTCTGTCAAATCTTCCTCTGACTCATCACTTTGCCACTCAATTAGACATAACTTTCAAAGGTGTGTCTGTATTCTGGCCAGAGGCATTAAAGGTGTGTAGGGGTGTGTAAGGCGCGCGCGCGCACACACACACACACACACACACACACACACACATTAAGAGATGAGCCACACCACAACTAGAAACTGGTTTGTCCAGTAAACAATACAATCTCTGGGTTCAAAGTGTGATCAAATGTCCTACAACAGGTTTTGTTATTGTTGTTGTTGTGGTGGTGGTGGTGGTGGTGGTGGTGGTTGTGGTGGTGGTGGTGGTGGTGGTGATGTGGTGGTGATGGTGGTGGTGGTTGTGGTGGTGGTGGTGGTGGTGGTGGTGGTGGTGGTGGTTGTGGTGGTTGTGGTGGTGGTGGTGATGGTGGTGGTGGTTGTGGTGGTGGTGGTGGTGGTGGTTGTGGTGGTGGTGGTGGTGGTGGTGGTGGTGGTGATGGTGTATTGTTTGTTTCTGTTTTCTTTTGTTTTTTGCCATTTTAGTCAATGTTTAAAGAGCCACAGACTCCAAGAAGAACATCAGCTCTGCTCAAACCTTATCCTCTGCAGTGCTGCTGGCACCAGAGTTGTGTCAATGGGAACAACCCCGAGGCTCTGATGTTCGCATACTTAGTCCCCATTTGGTGCAGCTACTTGGGTAGGTTTACAAGGCATGGCTTGCTAGAGAAAGTATATTATTGGGGAAGTGGGCTTTGGGGTTTCAAAAGTCTCATGGCATTCCCAGTGTGCCCTCTGTGTTTGGTGCTTGCAGTTTCAGATAGAAATCCTCAGCTCCCAGTTCCTGTCTCTATGTCTGCACCCAGCTGTGATGCCATCTCACCATTATGGACACCCTAACCCTAAGAACCAGTACGAATAGTAGTCCTTCCTTCTGCAGATTGCCTTTGTCATAGTATTTTATCACAGCAATAGAAAAATAACAAGTTCAGCCACAGAGACCCATACCTGGATGGCAGGGCTGAACAGACACTTGTGGACTGACCCTCTCACTGGACCATCCGTGGCAAGCCACAGATAAGGAGCACAGCCTAAAGAGACCTGTAACGTGCAGGCTGTCCAAGTGTCAACTTGTGAGTTGAACAAGTGAACTCCCTTCAAAGAGGAGATACTGCTGGAGACTCCGTGCCCACGTTAGAAGTCACTCATCTAAGGCTCGTTAAGATTTATGGTGATCTTGGAGATGAAAGTGGTTTAGAAGTGCAAATGCCTGTCAATATGAATATTAATAGCAGGGTATTAATAACTGAAGTTGTGTGCCAGACACTCGGCTCTTGATTAAACAGAGTGGAGGAGCTCAAGCCAAACCAAAGACTTTTCAACTCTAAGCCAAGGGAGCTACTGGAGACCAGATCCCAAGAGAGCAGAGAACATCCCGAGTGTCTGACCAGAAAGGGATGATAAAAACAGGTCATCACAGGCTTACACAGCCTGTCCTTACCCAGGGTCATCTAGTACTGTGTGACCCGTGACGGGCACTGGAACCAGGCTCCTGAGTAAGGTAGGATCGATGAATAAATGAGAGAGGGAAGGAAGGAATTTGGACCTGAAGCAGAAACTACAAACAAGGAAGTAAAGATTCCAATGTTCTTCTGGATTCTGCCTACTCCACAGAAAGTAAATTATAGGACTTCTTTTTCTGTTAAAATTGCAAATCAGAACTGTTCTTCAAGCTGTGGATTCATCAGAAACATTTTTAACTGCCATAGTTGCTCATTACAAATATCTGGGACTAAAATGAACAGCAGCTGCCCTGCCAGGCTGTCTGTGGCCACGTCTTACAACTCGGAGGCTCAAACACTCTAGGGTACGTGCTGCTTCAATCATGAACGTACTTTGCAGAGTTTGAATTATCCTTTTAAATGCTGGGGCTTTTGCCTGACTAATGCCATTTTTAATTATACGGAATCAAGTATTTTATTGTAATCTAATGGGGTCTATTACTCATCAAAATGGCACTCGTCAGCAACAATATTCTCCAGAGTCAATTACTCAACCCTTCTCTCATTCCAGAACGGCAGCAGCCTGCACGTGCAATTGTACACAGTTAGAGCTATCACGTCTTGCCAGTTTTCTCAGAAAGACACAAAGTGCCTTCAAGAAGCCTTCATTACAATGGCTTGCAATGGGCTCTTGACAGTGGCCCTAACATGACTGATGGAGCTGTGACCTCAAGCCAGGTACACTATTCCCTCTGGACCTGCTGCAAGCTTTACACAGGTGGTACCGTGGGATGGAGCCGATGTGTGGAAGGTCAGCATCTCCAGGTCCTAGAGGAAGCAGGCAGAAGAGCTAGTACTTCAACCTCAGTGACAGCACAGTGTCCCATCACACAAGGAGACATACATAAAAGCTGATAAGGACACAGCAGATGACCCAGCCAGAGCTTAGAGCCACACTTTCAGAGAGCAACCTACCCAGAACAATTTATCTTACATACAATCTATTTTAAGGGATTGAGCGATCTTAAGCAAACCCAAAGATAAGCAGAAATCGTCTATTCCCCAAAGCTTGTATTCAAAGATGCGAATGCCCAAGGCAATTACTAAGCATAAGTACAGCTTTATTAAAATCCTAACTACGCTTGTAAATGTGTATACACATATGCAGAGGTACATACATACTGATATGTATCAGTGACAGAGTGAACGATAAACAGGTCAGCCTCCAGTGATGGACACTGTGCCTAAAAAGTGCTCATTAGCTTCCAAATACTTACAGGACAAATTCATATTACTAAACCAAGTGCCATAAAACCCAGAAGCAGAGAAATGCACTAGAAAGGTCACTCAGTGGACAGTGGGCAAATCAGTGTCTTCTGAGAGAAGTAGTGATCAATAGCGAGCGACGAGACCTTGATGTGCCCCTCTTGAATAATTGACAAAGCATCTTTTTTGGACCATTTACAGGACTATGTTTAGCATTTCATTTAGTGCTGCAAAATAATTCACTCAAGTGTTGACTCCCTATCGCATCTATTAACCAGGTAGCAGTCGGCAAGTAATAGGCACAGAGCTGATAAGTCTTTGTGCGACCAACCAAGAGCTATCCTTCATTCAACCCTAGTGACAGAAAGGTTGCCTATCAATGCAGCCCAGATACCACCCATCACCGAGTACAAAGTCCCCTGGGGCACTTCCAGCACACGGGGCAGCAGCACCTCCCTGAGATTCCCTCCCTCCAACTTCTCAGTGTCATCCTAAGGCCCTCGTCCCAAGAAGTGAGCATTCCGTCCACTTCTTCTGAGAACCTCCAGGAAGGTGCTAGCCACTACAGCTCTTAAGGGGCAAAGAGAGTCACTCCAGGTCCATAGAGAGGAAATGCGTATTCTTAGACACAGGAAGGAACCTATTTGGACAGAAAGCCTTTGTTAGAAGCCCGAAAGGCCATAAGGTGGAGGTAAAGGAAGATAGCCAGAAGATGGTGAAACCCAAACACTCTGACGAAAAACAGCAAGAGTAGGCAGAAGAGGGCAGAGAATTGGGAGAACAAGGAATGGGGGAAGAAGGGAGAAAAGGGAGAGAGAACAGAAAGATGAGACTGCCCAGACTTGGGCTGAAGAAGGACAACAATAGGCACGCTAATGTGCACAACACATTATATATATATAAAGAATATGAAAAAAGGAGGCCAAGATTTTGAACGAAAGCAAGGAGGGGTATTTGAGAGGGTTTGGAGGGAGAGGGGAAAGGATGTAATTTATAATCTCAAAAAATAATAATTAATAAATAAAAAGAAATTTTAAGCAGAAGAAAGACAAGGGGGAAGCAAGGAAGATGAATACAGGGAGAGAGAGAGGATAGGAACAAAATGATAGAAAAGGGACAAGGAGGAGGTGGGGAAGGGAGGGGAGGGGAAGAGAGGGGAGGGGAAGGAAAGAGAGAAGGGAGGGAAAAGGAAGGGAAGGGAAAGGGAGAGAAAGGGGAGGGGAGGGAGGGAAGGAGAGGGGAAGGGAAGGGAGGGTGGGAAAGAGAGGGGAGGGGAAGGGAAGAGAAAGGAGGGGAGGGACAGAGAAGGGAGGAAAGGGGAAGGAAGAAGAGGGGAGGGAGGGAAGAGGAGAGGAAGGGAAGGGAGGGGAGGAGAGGGGAAGAGAAGAGAGGGAAGGGAAGGGAGGGGAGGGAGGAAAAGGAGATGGGAAGGAGAGAAGGAAGAAGGGAGAGGAGGAGGGGAAGGGAAGGAAGGGGAAGGGAAGAGAATGGAGGAAAAAGGAAGACAGGAAGGGGAAAGGAAGGGAAGGGAGGAGAAGGCAGGGGAGAAGAAGCAAGGGGAGAGGAAGAGAAGGGAGGGGAGGGATACCCATAATTTGGGGAAGAAAGAATTGTTTAAAATAAGCAATGCAAATAATGTTCCTATATGGTTCTTCAGTGTAGGCCCTGACTCTCTAAGAATCCAACCTAATTAGAATCCCACATGGTAGCCTTGTGCTAAGGAGGTCAGCTGACCTTAATACAACCCCCTTGCTGGTGTTAGAACAACTGTACCCCAGAGCGGTCCTGAGGGCAAGATGCCTATAAGAGGAAAAAGACAAGGAAACTACAAGCCGTTTACCTCACTGCTGTGGACTTACACGACCCATGACTTGCTCACCGCCCTAAAGGCTTCTTGGCACGAGAGCCGATGCAAACATTCAACAGAAACAGTCCTGGGGAGAGATTTCTTTCACTCTTTTGCACTTGATATCCTGCCTACCTTTTCTGAGTTGGAATGAGCTCTCTGTCAGTTCAGTTCAGTTCGGGGCTGTCTCATTATTAATGCTTGTTCCTAGACCCTCAGTCTGTTTGTCCTAAAAGAGGGAAGAACCATGAGCCCCAACTGTAACAGCCACCATTTTCTCACAGTACACTCACTAATATGGGGAAGTGGGGCCCAGGAAGAGGGACCGCAGAAACAATTCCCATTTATTAAGCTTTCACCAGAGCACATGATGGATGCCCTGTAATCCTAGTTTTGGAGATCCTGAGTTTGCAGACATCCTAAGCTGCACAAGTTGCAGGCCAGCATAATATACACTGCAAGATCCTGGAAGAGGAGGGAATGTGAAGGGGCCTGGTGCTCAGTGGTTATAGCACTTGCCCAGCATATATGAGTGTATACCAAAAAGACATGAAATCAGTGTGCAGAAGGGACATGAGTTCTCCAGTGTTTACAGTGGCACATGCATGGTAGTCAGCAAGTGGAATCAACCTAGGTGTCCATCAATACGTGAACAGGTAGAAAAAATGTGATACAGGTAGACAGATGCTGACAGAGATAGATAGATAAATACATACATACATACATACATACATACTTACACAGATTGATACATATACAGATACATAGGCACATACATTGATACAGAGATGATAGATGATAGATACAAATACAGATAGATACATAAATACATAGATTGATACATACATAAAGATACAGACATATATAAGTGCATAGATTGATACATAGATATATATATATAAATAGATGGGAGAGAGAGAGAGATCTTGTCATCTGATACAAGATGGACAAAACCAAAGGACATGATGCCAAATAAACCAGGCATAGAAATACAAACAACATGCAAGGTTTTTCATCAGAAAAACACTGATCTCGTAGAAGCTGAGAATCAATTGGTGGTTACTGGATCCCAGGGAGGTGAAAGGAAGATGGAGAAGGGATGGATAGTGGGTGCAAAGTTACAGACAGACAAGAGTAGAATGACGACAGTTGATGTGTTTTACATTTCAAAATAGCTAGAAGAGGTTTTTTTTTTTTTAGTCTTCTCAACACAAAGAGATGGTGAATTTTTAAGATGATAGAGATGCTAATTACCTTTATTTCCTCATTGTACAACATACTAAAACATGACAGTCTGTCCTATAAATAGGTACAATTACCATGTATCAATCAAAAACAAAATGAAGACCTACCCACACCCTCTTAGCTAAGTTCAGCAGGTGACTGCACGAAGGAGCCCCAGGCAGCAGGGACTTTATGGAGGCCATTCTTCCCCCAGAGACCCAGGAGTTGGGCTCACACTGTCTTCCCTGATCACTCAGAGCCTTAAAGCCCAGCAGGCTGCCCTGTTCTCTCTCTAAGACTCATCAGGCTCAGTCATCAAGAATGAATGATCTTGGGGTACCAGGATGGGCCAGCTATGAGAAGCCACGGGAGACATAGCTGATTCCAACTCTGGTCAAAGACCCACAAATGTGGTACTGAAATCACATCCCATTCTGCCCAGCACATTCTGGATAGAACAGAATAGTCATGGGGATGTTTTATTGGGGGTGGGGGAGTAGAGACTGATGGGATCAAACCCAGGATAATGCACATGTTAGGCAAATGTTCTTCCACTAAGATAGTTCTCTAATTATAAGAATAAACATAAGACCACACATAGAAAGGTGCTTGTAGGAAGGTTGGACAGCTGCCAAAAAACCAGGAACTCAGAGTTTACCAGGCCTCAGAGCTACCAAAAATCCACCCAGAAGGGTCCAAGAGCACTACAGTTCCAAACAGGAAGAGCAGTGGACACCAGCCCCACTTGGCTGTCCAAGCAGCCACTGGGCAATCCGTAGAAAACTGAGATTCAAATACTTCCAGAAGACATGGCAGCATCAAGGAAGGGACACCACAGCCAAAAGACACACACTTGTGGAGGGTAGAGAGAAGATGCAATCCCAGCTAAGCATACCTAAGGGCTCACGCAGGGAGCCACCTGCATACTCAACAGGCATGACAGGAGATGAGGTCCTCCTGGCAGAGGTAGACATGACCCTCAGTGGCTGCTCTGAACCTGTCTTCAGTCTGCTTCCGCCCATCTTTCCTGGGACTCATACCCTAAATCCACATTAGCCTTCTTGAGAGAGATGCATGGCTAACGCAAGCCTCAGCCCACCCCATGAAGAACCACCCGCAGGAAGGCTAGTGGTCTCAGCTGCCACTCTTACTCAAGTGGCCTTTGCTGGCACTGGGGAAGTCAGCCAGGTAGGGCTCAAAGATCACACAGGGCTCCTGCCCCTCCTCCAGTTCACTATTGTGGAGAGAATGCCTAGCCAATGAAGGTTAAAAGCAGGATTACTAACAAGCTAGTACTCCCTCCTGGGAGCCAGAAGTTGCTAGCTTCAAAGAGCCACAAAAGCAGTTAATGATGAGAAAAACATTTAGCCCACAAAAGGGGAAAATGAGGAAAGAGCAGTACAAGTAACCAGGGGGATTTAAAACGGAGTCAGAAATGCCTCGAAGGAAGAATAATGAAAGAAAAAAAAAAAAAAAAAAAAAAAAAAAAGACCCGGGCTGGCTTCAGCAGACAGGGCTGTTCCTGGCATCATCACCTGCCCTTGGATGAAGCTGCCTGGCATATCTGGCCACAGAAGGTATGTTCTGCCACGGCACTGGCCTCTCCACACACATCCAGATACCACCAAAGGACCTGGTCATCACAGGTATTTCAGATCCAGTTCATAACAATCCTACAAGGGCAGCCTAGGGTCACAAAGAAGGGCTTCTCAAGCTGCT
This sequence comes from Mus musculus, assembly GCF_000001635.26. Taxonomy (NCBI): domain Eukaryota; kingdom Metazoa; phylum Chordata; class Mammalia; order Rodentia; family Muridae; genus Mus; species Mus musculus. The sequence goes on along the minus strand of NC_000076.6, from coordinate 58,824,205 downwards.
AACAGCAACAAAGGCATTCTGTGGTCCCTGGGGCCAGCTTCGGTGCTGATTGCCAAAAGCAATTCTCGGATTAGTTTGAGAACATAAAGGAGCATTTACAACTAACGTCAACCATACTTAACAGACTGGCTATTAATCATATGTGGAAAAACAAATATTTCCTATAATATCTAAATTATGGAGAATATATTGCTGAGGTTTTGAGGAAAAAATCAAGGCACATTGATATACACAGACATTACAAGCAAAAGCATGGTTCACAAAAGACAAATAGTGAGGAGTCAGTGTCCAACTGTGGAACTCGGTGGGGGGCTGGGGGGACATCCAACTATACTTAACAACTATGCTTGCTAACCATGAGGCACAACAGACACCAACCATGAGAACCAACCGTGAGTACCAAGCATAGACATCAACTCCAAGGACTCACCAAGCACACCCAACGGAGAGCATCAACCAAGAGCATCAACCACATGTAACGACCGTGCCCATAAGGCAGGTACCAAGCACAAATACCAATCACGAGCACCAAACATGTATGTCAAGTAGAAGCATCCACCACAAATAACAATCACACATAGCAATTGCATGTTTCGATCATGCATACCAACATGTATCAATCATAAGCATCAAGTACATACAACAACCGCACACAGTAACCACGAACACCAGTCATATGGCTTAACCACATGCACCAGCCATGACTATCAACCAGGAGCAACTAATCTTCCACATCAACCATGAGCATTAAGCATTCATACCAAACATGATCACTGACGAGGCAATGCCAGCCATGACCAACCAACCTTGCATACCAAATATAAACATTGATCATATGCACCAAGCAAGTACATAAATGTGTCCTTTCCAAAGGATACAATGCCTATGGTGCTGGAGGGTCAGGAGCCAGTGAAGAGGCTACCCACGGCTTTAAGTGTGATGCTTTCTGCTCATCGATGTTCTCCATGGGCCTTGTAATGAGTGATGTGGAAACAGTTTAGTATTTCACAACTCTGTGCCTCTGCTCAATAAACACATTCTACTTCTTTCAAACACCGGAGCATGGGAATCATCTCTACCTGCTCACTAATGCTGATCTGTGGACTTTAAGCACTGATAGATAGTGTCACCTTTCAGCCCTGGGCTCTTCCCATTCATACAACTGCAAACACAAAATGCCAAGGTCCTAACACAGTTGCATCGGTGGATGCCCAGAGGCTATGTTCTGACCCTTCTCTAAAAGATACAATCTAATGCAAATAATAATAAAATAATAATAATGTAGGTGGTACTTGTCTTAGTCTGAGCTTCTATTTCTGTGACAAAACTCCATGACCAAAAGCAAGTTGAGGAGGAAAAAGTTTATTTGGTTTATACGTCCACATTTAGTCCATCACTGAAGGAAGTTAAATCAGGAACTCAAACCTGACAGGAACCTGGAGGCAGGAGCTGATGCAGAGGCCATGGAGGGGTGCCTTGCTCCTCACGGCTGGCTCAGCCTGCTTTCTTATAGAACCTAGGACTAACAGCCCAGGGATGGAACCACCCACAATGGGCTGGGCCCTGTCTGATCAACCACTAACTAAGAAAGTGCTCTACAGGCTTGCCCACAGTCTGATCTTACAGATGCATTTTCTTAATTGAAGTTCCCTCCTCTTAGATGACTCTAGCCTGCGTCAAGTTGACATCAAACTAGCCAGCACAGTACCCAAAATCTGCTTGTCACTTTGCATCAAGAGGTAGAGTATGATAGGTTTTAAAATAGCTTTACAGTCCCAGCAACAGGGAGACCAGGAATTATTTGACATTTAAAACCTCTAAGCCTTCATTTTTCTCCCCCCACACACTTTAGCCCTGCACATTTTAAAAGTAATTTTCTACATAATAAATATCTGTGACTTCTCGTTGAGTTCATTGGGAATAGATATTCCACACGTGTAAGGCCTTGAGAAGATAAGGTGTTTTGACCTGCAGAGGATCCACCAATGGCCTCTTTGAAGAGCAAAAGCAATGTCTTCATTGAAGCTCTCTGTGTCTGGTGTTATCCGTCTTACCTCCTAGGCATCCTCTGACATATGCCAAAGCTTCCCTACTTCCTTTCTTCTCTCCAGTACTTCTGGGTTCGTCCCAGTAAAACAAGTGAAACGATCCTTTGCTAATGTGGATCAAACCCATAAGGAGAGATCCAGAGATGTTCACTAGTGATGGCAGTGGTGCTGAAAGACGATTTCCAAATCAACAGAAGCCTCAAGCAACTGGACACACCTGAGCTCTACTGTTTCAGCTGCAATGGGAAGGCCTCTGTCTCTTAATCATGGGGCATGTTGGGAGCGACCGACCACACAAGAACCAGCAATGAGCACAACCCCCCTCTGACAAGCGTGTCCTCTGTAAAAAAGCTGCAGAAGAAACCAAGAAATCCAGGCTACTGTTGGCTATGTAAGACCCCAAGTTTCATTGCCAGTCCCTAAAAGGGAATGAAAGAAAGGAGGGAGGGTGGGGGAAGGAAAGAGAGAGAGGAAAATGAGAGAGGGAGGAGGAAAGAAGAAGGGAGGGCCTTCTCCCACACTTCCCATCCCCTCTCTACGAAATATAGAAAAATCCAGAAAGCAGAAGCACAAAGTCTTCTATTATAAAGAAGAAACAATAAGAATCAGCTACAAGTCCCACCAATGCCACTCCCTTCATCAGGAATCCCTGCCCAGGAAGCTTAGGGGTGATGTGGTAGAGCTCTTGCCTAGCATGTGCAAGGCCCTTAAATAAATCCTTAGCACTGGAAACGCTCCCAAAATGGATAGAAACAAAACATTGTATATATGTATATATGTTTAAAAGTATATATGTATGTATATATATGTATATGCACATACATTTATTTATTCATTCTCAGCAACATGCCCAGCTATGTAATTTAATGGAAATAAACACAACTGATTATAAATAAACACCATTACAGTTTCCTCCCAGGCACCCCCTGCCCACCCTCTACATTAGGCACAGCCTGGCACACCAAAGTTGCACCAATGAAGGCGGCCCTCTCTCCTTCTGTGCCTGGCTGATGATCCATCTCCTATGCTCTGAGCACCCTGCATCTGTCCTTGGGAAATGAGTATTTTAAATTCTCTCCTCCTACTTCTATTGATCTGAGTGAGGTGCAAAGCCTGGCCCCCATGAAACTTATGGATTCATGGGACCACTACGGATACATTCCATGAAGAAGTTCATGCTTACAGATAAGCAGTGTATCCGTGAGTGCTGCAAACGTGTAATGAAGAAGCATCCTATGAACTGGAGCCCCTTTAAGGTCCCCAGACAGCCCCATCTCTAAGTATACATAAGCCACTGATCATCAAAGTGAACTCTAAAGAGAAAGCAAGTGCCAGGTGTGGTGGCGCACGCCTTTAATCCCAGCACTCGGGAGGCAGAGGCAGGTGGATTTCTGAGTTCGAGGCCAGCCTGGTCCACAGAGTGAATTCCAGGACAGCCAGGGCTACACAGAGAAACCCTGACTCAAAACACCAAGAGAAGGGGGAGCAGGGGAAGAGAAAGGGGAGGGGAGAGGGAGGGGTAGAGAGAAAGCAACTGTGGTAGAATCCAAATAACATTAAGGTTTTCAGAAACTCCCATATAACTTCTCCCAGTGAGCAAAGGGGCCCATAATGCATTGTGCTAAGAGAACTCCAAAGTCACTCATCGCTGCCAACACCTTCAGCCTGACAACCTCTTTTTAAAGGTTAATTAAAATTCCAATAGAATGCCCATGGCGTATGCATTTCTCATTCTGCAAATTGGAAGATCTCCCATGCACAGCAAACCTGATAAAAACTGACCTTGGCCTCTTCAAGAGAACCTGTGAAGAACGCTTTCTTCTAGCTAAGTGTTCGCTGATATTTTATTTCAAAAATGTACCTGGCGTGTGACTGTGCTGGCTGTAAGAGATAGGACTAAATAGAGATCGAACGGAAATACTCATCAGAAACAACCACATAACTGAGAACCAATTCAGCCATGCTCACAGGGGGAAATGATGGAAGGGATGCTCACAGGGGGAAATGGCTGGAGGGACTCTGCTCAGCCCCACCACAGGAGGGGCTCAGTCCCAGGCAACTGCAGAGCTTTCCCACTCCCTCAGATCAAGGATGTAGGCTTGCTTTCAGGAGAGGCTGCCAGCCAGCTGAAGCCACAACTCAGCAAGATGGTCCTCCCCTGCGATGATCCTCCCCTGTGATGGTCCTCCCCTGCAGTCTCACTTAAAGCCACAGGTAGTCTTGCTTTTTTTGGTTGTCACTGGGCTCTTACTCTTCACTTTAATGATGCTTATAAAGATCAGGGCCACTGTCTGTGATAAGACATAAAACCTGGATGGGGCAGTGGAAAACATGAAGAACACTCCAGTAACCATTGGGCTTCTATGTTCACTGATGCTCCATGACCCAATCTCCATAACACAGGATGTCTTTGAACCTAAAGGCAAAGTGTGACACCAGTGACACCACACACACACACACATACATGTACACATGGATACACACTCATATACACACATATACAAACAGAGAGAGAGAGACCTACCTGTCCATATGCACAAATAGTTCGCCACATACACCCTTAACTTAGTATCCCAAATGTACTCACTAGCAGGGTCCATTGGATCCCTCCAGGGTCCCTAGGAGGGAAACCTCATTAGTGATGTGGGTAACTTACTTGCTCCAGACAGGTCATAAGAAAATAGGGAAGGTAGAATTAAAACTATTGTGCTAGAGCTCCTGACCTCTGTGCCACCCTTGGGCATCACAGAGTCCCCTTTCCTCTGTCTCCTTCAGTAAGGACTCCCACAGGGCCTAGGGGAGGTCCTGGGCTTCAGGTCTGGAGAAGATGATGAGAGGAAAGTCCCCAGCTACACTGCAGCATCAGTCCCAAGATGCAAGGGGAAGTATATGAAGGTGACCAAACCACACTTTGTCCACTTAGAGAGCCTTTCCATTCTCTGTACCTAGCTGCGGTCATGCCGAGGTGCTGCCTGCAGCAACTGCCTTTCTCAAAAGCTAGTTTGGGGCTGGAGGTAAAAGCGACACAGTGGCAAAGCAGGGTGGACATGTGTGACTGCTTAGGCCCGGCTGGTCTGCCTGACCCCTGCAACCCCTGTTGAGCTGCCAAACCACTGCACAGAGCTACCTGTCACCTATGCTCAAACCGCAACAGAAGAAGGAACGTCCCCGCCACTGTAATGCTCTACGACTCTTCCCACATCTGTAAAATAGCAGCCTTAAGCTTGAAGAGCATCTGTGACCTTGATTTGGGGTGAACCAAATAATGAGGTCAGTGCTACTTCTGTTGGAACCGTGTCCATCAGTTAGCCAGTTTGTCGTGGAATAAGAAGATTCCTCTCACCTCAAAGCCAGTTACACACTCAACCCAAAGTGCGTCTCGCCGGTATTCAATTAACCAGCTACCTCACAGAGCTTTGGTAAAGAACAGAAAGCCCACACATGGCAGCACATAGCAGTCTAATAACACCAGAACCCTGGAAGCTGAGGCAGAAGGATTAAGAGTTCAAGGCTTGTATAGACCATACAGTGAAACTATGTCTCAAAACATTTAAACAAAAATGGATAAAAATATCCTGTAAGGCATGGTGTACAATAGATTCGAAGTGAATGGTAATTTAGATTATCCACTAAAAACCACCAGAAAAAAAAAAAAAAAAACCAAGCAGCAAACATTGCTGTCTCTGAAGTACTGTTGAAGTACTATTCTCACCCTCATGGCATCCTGAGCAGACAGGCAGAGCTCTCAGGTCACCAGCTGTCTGCTACCCTTTGGGTTATCTGGCTTCTCTCAGAATCCAAGTACACTCAGGAGGTGAGAGACACCAAGAAGTTGAGTTCAAAATGATGCTTAGATACATAAGCAATTCAAGGCCAATCTGTGCTTCAGGAGGCCCTGTTTTAAGCAAGACCAACAACAACAACAAAGCCAAAAAGGTACACAATGCAGGCCCATGGTGAAACTCAGTGGCTCGGTACCTGGCTGGCATGGATGAGGCCCACACATATGTAGCCATGGATGAAACCTAACCATCCATTCCAGCTCAGCACAGAGGAAGGGGAGGGGCAGGTGGGAAGACATGATATAAACAAACTAATTAGCAACTGAGCCTACTGTTATGTCATCAAAGGAACTGTCAAACTTTCCACAGCCCTTTAGCCTGAGAAAATATCTTTACTCTCAAACCTCGTGGAGTGCTGCAGGAATGCCAGCCAGTGCCCATAGCGGCCTCCTGAGAGCCAAGAACAGCTCTCTTTCCCACTTCCTTGGGCCAGGTCCATAACAAGAGACCAAGATGACCTACTGGCACAACATAACTAGTCAATAGGTTCTCTCTACGCCAAATAAAGACAAAGAACATTCAAAAATAAAAATGCTCATTAACGTAGGAATCATCACATACTTAAGTCTTTATTAAATCCTTCACATTAAAAACCTAATCTCCAAGTGACTCAGTTTGAAGTCATGATAGCCTTTCAGCAGAATCCTTGTCTATCTGTTTGTTGATTAGTTTGCTGTAGATGGAATCTCTGGGATACTAGACATATACTGTGTCACCAAGCTACATCCCCACCAAGGTAACTCTTAGACTGCCCTAATAAAACCCAATTGATAACAGTTCGGGTTTTATATATAACATTAAAGTTCTCTCTCAAAACTTTCAAAACAATAAAGTTGAGAAAATCAGCACACATTAATTATATACTATATAAATAATAAAGATATAAATGATATAATAAATAGAATGACATAATTAATTCTGTTATGATCAGCACAAGTAATTTCAACAGTTTTACAGTTATCATCAAAGCCAGACTTACACATCACTGTAAGAAACCGCACAGAGACAGTATTTACCAGCAAATGAAGCGATTGATGATCCCAAACTATGTAATGATCCCACTCCTAACCTGGTACAAATTTCTAGGAGCAGCATCAGTAACTGATCTTTTTTTTAAAGCCTCGTCTCAAATCATTCATGTGAGAACAGAGTTAAGAGGCCCTGCTTATCAGGTAGGGGACTCTAAGTGTGCTGATGACAGCCAAGCCCTACCCTGCTCAGAAGGATGCATTCCATTTGTGACCTGCAAAATGAAACCAAACAGAAAACCTCAGTACATTTTACACCTAATGCAGTACATTTTACATCTAATTCAGCTGTAACTGAGTTAAGAATATAAAAGTTTATGTATCTCCTATAGCCCAAAAGATCTGAGAAGCTTCCAATTAAGAAAGGAAAAATGTGATGTATTCATGGTTACTTTTGAGTCAGATCTGGTGTTTGTTAAAATGATGGAATGGGGATCCGATTATTAAACAGCAGATCAATAAACAGCATATTAAACAGCACGCAGCAATATCTAGAGTGCAGCCTCACTGGGAACCATCAGTACAGGGACAATCAGTTCAGGGACAGTGGAGTACCAAGAGCCCATTTGGAAGCGATTTTAGCTCGTCTCTGTCTTCTCAGCTTACAGGTGGCTCACACCTGCATAGCACACATTTTCAGTCTCTGCCTCCTGTCACATCCATCACTGTCCCTTAGACTGCTCATCGAGACCTAATACCCCACAGTGGTAGTGTAATGGAAGCACACAAGGCCGGAAAGCTGACCAAGAGAGAACCCAATGGCTACTGGAAACCAGGGAACAAAAGCTGCAGATATTAAAACCTCTGCCTCGGCTACTTTGCTTTCTAAACACAATCAAATACCACTAGACTTAATTCTGGCTGTTCCCCAGAACCTGAACTTAGTCCTTTTGAGACAACTATGAGGGAAAGCCTGCACTCTAGTTGACACAACAAAAAGAAAACATGTTCTCAATTTCCCAGAAGTGGGGATATCCTAAACCATGGAGTACGTGGCCACACAGAATCAACTGGGGTCTCAAAATTGTCAAGTCCAAACATGAATTCCGTATACTCAAGCACTCACGCTAAAGCTATAAGCTCCCACCTTGTGGGCAGACAAATTCTAAGGAATGCTCTGAACAGAATTAGTCCAGGAGCTAATTCTGAGGCTGTGCCTTTCTCCCCATCAGAGGCTTCCGTAAGCTCCAAGCCAACTACAACTCCTCAAGGTGCGCTGGACCCTCATCTGTCAGCAGCTGTCAAAAGGCCCAAGCATCTCACCAGAATCATAGCTCCAAAAGTCATTTAATTACCGAAGCAGGAGGAAGCAACAAACAGATCTTGCAAATACAAGTCTTTAATTCTGATGTTAGATTAAAAGCAACATGGGCAAGAAAGAAAAGTTTCACAATATGTACACATTAATAAGTGGATATTAGCCCAAAACCTAGGATACCCAAGATATAAGATACAATTTCCTAAACACATGAAACTCAAGAAAAATGAAGACTGAAGTGTGGACACTATGCCCCTCCTTAGAAGTGGGAACAAAACACCCTTGGAAGGAGTTACAGAGACAAAGTTTGGAGCTGAGATGAAAGGATGGACCATGTAGAGACTGCCATATCCAGGGATCCACCCCATAATCAGCATCCAAACGCTGACACCATTGCATACACTAGCAAGATTTTATCGAAAGTTCCCAGATGTAGCTGTCTCTTGTGAGACTATGCTGGGGCCTAGCAAACACAGAAGTGGATGCTCACAGTCAGCTAATGGATGGATCACAGGGCTCCCAATGGAGGAGCTAGAGAAAGTACCCAAGGAGCTAAAGGGATCTGCAACCCTATAGGTGGAACAACATTATGAACTAACCAGTACCCCGGAGCTCTTGACTCTAGCTGCATATGTATCAAAAGATGGCCTAGTCGGCCATCACTGGAAAGAGAGGCCCATTGGACACGCAAACTTTATATGCCCCAGTACAGGGGAACGCCAGGGCCAAAAAGGGGGAGTGGGTGGGTAGGGGAGTGGGGGTGGGTGGGTATGGGGGACTTTTGGTATAGCATTGGAAATGTAAATGAGCTAAATACCTAATTAAAAATGGAAAAGGAAAAAAAAAGAAAAGTTTCTGAACTTCCAATGAAGCAAATGGCTAGATTTAATCACAATTAAAAGCCAAATTTCAATTTTGATCCTTCAGTGACCATCCTAAGAAGGCATGCATACTCCTTGCATGTCTTTGCCGACCCTCTCTTCCTGATCCATAGAAAACTCAAATTCAGCCATCCACAAAACGTCCTCCAGCAAAAACAGAAGTCGTGAAGTCTATATAATGCGGCCGTGCTAAATCTAATAACGAAAATTAAAAACAACTGTCCACCTGGGAAAGCAACCCTGCTTAAGAGCCCACAAGCAAAGCTTGACTAGAGAGTGCCAAGCCTAAGAGTAAGACAGAGTAAGTGTTCCTGAAGATTTTAGGCGAAGTCCTTCTTTCTGGGGCAGCTGTAGTTACTCTCCGGGCAATGTCTGCCACTTTGCCCTCTCCCCTGTCCTCCACGGCTAAGCAGCAAGAGACTGCTAACTCCCGGTCAGCGATCAGAACCAGTGAACCATTAAGCAATAAGTCCCCAATTGGTGGTCTGAGAGGGAAGAGCAGGACTGAGGAGGTGTGGCAAAAGATGGTTGTTTCTGGAGAATTGGAGGGGTGATCAAAGTTAAAGATAGATGAGTGGATGGATGTATGGATCAACAGACAGACATACAGGACCGGCCAGCCTAGTCAAAATGGAAGTGGTAGAGAACGGCAGGACAGATGGCATGTCCACCTAATGAGAGGATGGGTTCTGCCTCACATATGAACAGGTTTGGGGGAGAAGATGTAAGGACTGAGCTTGGAAAGCGACTTAAGGTGCCCACAAGAAGTTTGAAGTAAGGATGTGGGGCAGAGGAATGTATGTGATGGGATGTAGTCAAGAACTGGTAAAGTAGGAACTGACAGCTAGGCAGAGTCCCTGGGAAACAGAGAAGTTGTTAAAGAAGAATAAAACAAACGAGTGGGCCACGGGGATCCACGGCTAGTCCCTCTACTTCTAATCACAAACTACTTGCACATACACGTGCGGACAAGCTTACACATTCCCACACAGTGGCGCCATGTCACTGGGATACATTCTTACCTTAGCCACTGGCACACTCCTATTAGTCGCCACGTCGCACAAACTGGAGGTAGAGCTGCCTGCGGCCGCTGAGAGAAAGACCGGAGAACACGGGGGACTGCCTGTCGCCCCTCCAGCGCCACCAGCGAGCGCTGAGAACGTACCGGGGCCCGGGCGCGCGGGAGGGCTGCTCCCCGGGCTGGCACCCGTGCGGGGCCTCTGGCGGATGCCATCCAGCAGGCGCACTAGCAGTATGTTGGCGGGCAGCTCGTCCACACCGCAGCCCACCAGGATGCGGCACTCGGGACAACGTAGTTCGTGGCGCGAGCACACGATGCTCTCCAGACAGCGTCGGCAGAAGGTGTGCTGGCATGGCAACACCTTGGCCGTAGTGTCCAGGCGCTCCAGGCACACAGAGCATTCCAGCAAATCCAGCAGCGATGATTCGTCCATATCCTCTTCAGTCCTCGCCTGGGCCCCCCTCTGCTGCTCACCCTGCCTGTCCTCGCCCTCGCCCCGAGCTGCGGTGGCCGCCGCCTTGGACGCGCACAGCCAGGACGCCCCAAGCAGCATGGGGGAGGCGCCAGCGCGGGCCCAGCGAGCCGCCTAAGTCTAGCAGCCAGAGCCCGGCCCGCCGAGGAGAGCGGGCATTTGCGCCTAGCCCGGGCAGTCGCCGTCAATAAACAGGGTTCGGTCCCCGCGCGGCGCGTGCTGACAGCCCGAGGCACTAGCCTCCACGATTTGCAAAGTGACACGCCGAGCCTGCCCGCGAGGCAGGCACCGGAGTTCCGGAGCCCCGAGGCAACTCCAGCCAGCCGAGCCCAATCAGCCTACGCGCGCGCACCGCCGCTGCGGGCAACACCTGTGCTGCCGCGCCGCCCGCGCCCGGGAGCCCAGCAGCGGGGAGTGCAGGGAGAGGCCGGCCAGGTCCCCAGGGAGACCGGGGCGCGGCGTGCACGCTCCCCCGCGCCGCAGGCGAGCCGCACCGCCCCCCTCGGCGCCTCCATGCGCCCTCGGGCTGCCAGAGCACCGCCGCCTTGCTCAACTAGCTCAGCCGGATCTCGTCCCTGGGTCGCGGGACCATGTGCGGGGGACGCGCAGAGGTCACAGTCACTGCGGGGGTGTTGGGAAACGGACACCTCTCCTGCCTTGGAGCTTCTCCCTTTAGGCCACCTCCGGGGCTCCGGAGAACTTCCCCTGCGCAGGCTTGGCCCTGTCCCCTCTGGACGCCAGACTCTGGATTCTCCGCGAGCTTCAGGAAGGGACGTTTCTTCTCAACGCCTCCGCGAAGGAAAGTTTGGGAGCATCATCCCGACTGCTTTCTTAGCCAGCGCTGGAGAGCAGCCGGAGGACGCATCAGACACCCAGGCATCCTTCTGGACGACTCCAGGGAGCACTCTTGCTTGTGTCCCCTCTCCTGCCAGCATGCCCAAGTGACAGCTGTGGGTATAGGTGCGGGGGTGTCCCTTGAGGCGAGAAGGGAAGTCGCTGGAGATGGCCGGGTCGGGGGCTGCCGGGGCCGCGACTACTCCTTCGGGAAGCCGGCTGCCCTCTCCAGAATCACTGATGTGTGACTGACGCCGCCGCCCACGCGCCAGCACACCCTGGCCGAGCGCCGCGCCCCTGGCGGCGCGGTGAAAGACTCCAGCGCCCGCTCTGGTGAGCTCTGATGAACCCAGCTCCAAATATTCCTCGGGAGGCTCAAAAGAGGGGGAATGTGCGCTCCTTCCCGATGCCCGGGGTTCTGGGAGCGTCAGAGCGACGGAAGTACGTACGAGGACCTGGAGCAGCAGGGAAGTTTGGCGGTGGGCTGCGGTCGGTGTACAAGATTTCTTACCGTGTGCTGCCCCCTGGTGGGCCCCTCGTGTTCCCAACGCTCTCGAGCCCCGCACAGGCAAAGGTCCAGAAAGCTGGATGATGCACAGCTGGGAGATGCCAGGGCAAGCATCCAAAGTGGTGTGGATGCCCCTCCTGCCGGTTGGGCTGCCCTGTTGTTTGTGAAGCTGAATGTCACTTTTCTTCGTTTTTAGGGAGAAAAAAATTTTGCTGATACTTAAATGCCAACATAATATCTGCATTGTTTTAATGCTCTTAAACAACCCTGTGAAATAATTGCTTTAACTTCATTACACGGGTAAGGAAATTGATTCTCATTATTATGAAGCCATTTTATTAAATGTGGTTTTTGTGACCACAGAACCCAAATGCAAAAAGACCACATGGTAGCAGAGCGGTTGCCTATAAGCCACGTGTCCCTTACAGTGTAGTAGTATCTTCCACACGGCGTGTTTAGTAAATATCCATTGAATGATCGAAAGAGTGACTTGATCTCATCCAGTGATGATTTGAATGCAGTATTTAGCACCCCAATTCCAGATATCCTGAGTTCCTATCAGACTGCTAGTCTCTGGAAATTCCCAGGAGCATAGAGTTGTCCCAGCCGATCTCTGTATCATTTACACAAGTATTGGCAAGGGTATAAGATAGAATTGTCTGTCTATGTCTATTATTGCCTATGTCTGTCTATTGTCTGTTATGAAGGGGGTAGGGAGGTGAGTGACTTTTGCTCAGGAACACCCAAGGGGAATTGTGAGAGGGTCCAGAATGCCTGATTTATGAGTGGTGATCAGGACCCGGGAAAGGGTGTGTGTGCAAAGAACAAAGAACAAAGTTGCTGTCCATGATGATATAGCCTGAGTGCTTTTGGATGCAAGAGAGAAATAAAGCTTAGGAGAATTTTAAAAGGTGCAAAATAAAAGTAATCTTAGGGGACTACAGGCTAAGGGCTGGGGCAGACTAGTGCAGGCAGATTCTCCTAAGCCATGTTCTTCCCCTGTATATGTGGTGGCTTCCTCCTTCCCTCCACCGTGCGCTGGGCACCAGTCACCGCATGATAGAAAATATGACTGCCGCTTGTACTGGATCCAGCAGTATAGCATGAAATTAGCATCACCCACTGACAAGATGGGCATCTGATACTTTCATGGTCTTACTAGAAGTTTGAAAGTCCTGTAACCTAGCCTGAGCTAGCAGCAGCTGTCCTCTGAGGTGGTGTCTATAGAAAGAAGCAAAACCGTATGAAATCTGGCAGCACCCTTGGAAGTGGCACAGAAAAGGAAGTATGGTTCCCAGAACAAGCATCTAGGAAAGCAAAAAGATGTCCTGAGAGCCCAGGACATGTCTGTCCTCTGAGTCCCTCATTATGTACAACCACAGTGAAGATGGATAAATGAAAAGCTACTGGACCCATAGTGCCTGGGTTTCCTGTGATCCCGGTCAGCCCCAGCACCCACCACAGCCCACTCCCACAGTTGTCAGCCCCAGTTGCCAAAGTCGAGTGAAGGCTGGGCGGGGCATGCAAATCAGGTCAGCAGCTAGATTCCACCCTGTGATGTGCTACCTGCACCTTCCAAGGGAAGACGACTCCTTGACAGTGGCAATCTCTCATTCACTGTTCTGAAGAAACGATGTCAAGTATTGCGACATCTTCCTGTCTTTTAAGAGAATTAGAGGCCTAACTTTCTGTAAGTATGTTGAACAGTCGACAAATAATTCTGTTTTCAAATTCAACCAAAAATAAATATGTGACTAAATTAGCCCAAAGAGCTCCAGTTCGCAAGTTCTGGTTGAAGTATTCCAGTATAGTCTGAAAGAAAAAAAAAACTCAAGGGTGTGGCCTAAATAGTTGAAGCATTACGAATACAGTTTTAGGTTTCTTGGCTAAAGTTTCACATGTTCAATAAGCCAAGTATGTAAGTCAGTGATGGACGAGCTGGCTTTGCAGCCATTCATATAAAAATAGCTGGGAATTCAGTCAACCACCAGAATACTGTGAGCCAACATGTGTCGTCCATCTAGCATTGGCAGTAGAGGAAAGTCATGAAGTCTTCAGATGCCTGAATGTAAGGTTACAGGCTGTGATACAGGAGGAAAGAGTCCCATCAGACCTCGGACTTGTCAGATCTCATTTGCAAGATTGTTTCCAATTCTGGGAACCAGAAAGTGGTAAGGAAGCTGGAGGCCTGAGCCACGGAGTTACAAGGGACAGAAAGAAGAAGAAGGAGAAGAAGGTGAAGAAGAAGAGGAGGAAGGAGGAAGAGGAGGAAGAGGAGGAGGAGGAGGAGGAGGAGGAGGAGGAGGAGGAGAAGGAGAAGGAGAAGAAGAAGAAGAAGAAGAAGAAGAAGAAGAAGAAGAAGAAGAAGAAGAAGAAGAAGAAGAAGAAGAATCTTAAAGGCAGTGGAGTGGGGCAGCTGTGCAGCTTGTGGCTACCAAGACGCTAACACCTTGGTTCTTACATTCTCCACTTGGTGCTAGACAGGAATTTGTTTTTCCAGTGAAAGAGGGGAGATGTGACTTAGGCTCAGCCAATCTAACGGTGTTTCTCCAACCAGCCATGCTCTGACAGGTGGCAGGAGGGGTTTAGATGCAGCCTCCAGAGCCACCGACATCACAAGGCAGGAGACCGGCAGCGCCTGCTTGATTGCAGAAGCATTCAACTGGCATCTCCAGGCCGTCCGTGACTGTGGTGATGAGCTCAGCTGTAGCCTCCATTGCTCTGCCGGCTTTATTGATCATAGAGCTGTCTCCACTTTTTAAAAACAATTCCTTTCTCTGAAATCATCCCAAGCTGCCATTTGGCATTTGTGACTGAGAATTCTAGTTGATACCTGTTTGATTATCAGCCAGAGACCAATGAAAGCACCCAACTGAGACAGTGGTCACTGTGTTGAAGTGCAACAGTAGGCATTTGGCCTTTCTGCTGAAAAGACACCCAAGTGATCTACTTGATGAATGAATGAATTAACAGCATTTCTTCGATAAATGTGCCCCCCCTCACTTAACCAGATGCTTTCAAGAGAGCAGAGCTGACCATACAGACGAGCTGTGTAGATCATGAGTAGAATTTGCCTCACGGATACAGGAAGCCCAGGGCAGGTGTAGCTTCTACAGAAGGGATAATTAGACATTTCATCTCCTTAGAGGTCTGAGGCCTTCGAAATCCCTGGGGTTGGATAACATATTGGAAGGAAATGTTTGCTTCATCTTGTTAATTGTAAGTATGGTAGTTAATTTAGATGGATTGAGAATTAGAGTGGTGATAACAGATTAGTTCTCTACGTGTCTGAGGGTAATTCCACAGGAAACACGTGAAAGGTGGTAGCCAGAGTAGTCTATACCTCCATGCGCGCCACACGGACCAATCGCCTTTGGTCCCCTATTTAGAAGGGAAAATAGGATGCCCCATCCCTTCTCTCCTAAAAATTTCCTCATCCAGCCCTTGATCATCAAAACTCTAGGTTCTTTGCCCGTCATACTCCAGCATACCATGCAACCAGTACTGGCCTTGAACCCACAATCCTCCTGCTTATGTGTGCCACCATGCCTGGCTTCGTAGATCTATTGGTTACATACTGTGTTCTCTCTATGTCCCTGTTACATGCCTACTGAAAGTCCTCAGCGTTCCTCCCAAGCTAACTGCTTGATCTCCACCCCTCCTCTTAGGATGTGCTTCTGGCCCACCAGCAGAGTGTAAAATGGAGAGCAAATGGTGTGCACTCAATCTGTATTACCTCCTTCCCCTGATCTGGCAAACTGCTCATGTTCTTAGCATCCTGGCTGTGTCCTTCCTTTCCAGCTGACACAGGGGATTTGTCCCCCTTTCCTCTACCTGAGTTGTTTCAGTCTTTGATTCTGGTTTGTAAACTTTTCCACTTTTATACACAGAGTGCTGTGCACACAGTAGGCACTCAATAGATACTTGCTGAATGCATACAGTAATACCCACAATTTATCACTTCCAGGTCAGTTATCAGATGCAAGAGGATTACAGTTGACCCAAAAAAAAAAAAAAAAAAAAATCCAGAGGGACCAGCTTAAGGGGCCATCAAGTGAGTTTTATTTCAGAACCAGGTCTGAGATTTCAGAAGGGTGAGGAGGTGCAGACGTCTGGCAGTTAGGGGTATGAGTCACACACAGCTCTGGAGGGCGGTCAGGATGGGGTGTGAATCTGGAAGTTATTTCACTGAAGGTGATAGATGGAACTTGAGCGGGGAGAGAAGCCAGGGTTTTTTCTCAGAAAATAGCAATGGAGCCTTTCCATTTGATAAGCTAAAGATGGGAGGGAAAGGGCTAGCTGGCAGTGGGGGTCTTATCAGTCACACTTGCCTAGAACACCCCATCTTTGGGTTACAAAATGGCTTACAGATGTGTCTCAGTGTTAACACAGATATTATTTTGGCCACGGAGGCAATTTCTCAAGTTTGCAAAATAGAAGTTGTAAGGTCGAGTTAATTGAAATGTACAAGGGGTGCGTTAATACAAAGGCTGGAGGCTTCATTTTTCAAGTTGTTCAGATTTGTTATTCACCATTGAAATGTGGGCGTGTGTGTGTGTGTGTGTGTGTGTGTGTGTGTGCTTGCGCAAGTGTGAACGTGCGTGTGTAAATTGAATCCAGAATGCTGTACATTATTAGCAAGCCCTCTATTACTGAGCTATATTCCCAGGCCACTGAATACTTAAGTTGAGAGTGCTATCCAAAGTGGAGTGCTGCCTGGCTGGGGCACTCCCCTCTTTACTGTGTAGGTCAGGCTACAGGGAAAGGGAGAGCAGGAGTTTTTTATGTGAGGAAGAAGAGGCAGAACATACCTGCTACTAAGGGTGGGAGGGAGGCAGAGGAGGCCCAGAAGGCCTTTCTTTGTGGCTTTACAAAAGCCACTGCCTCCATTATCTCTTAGTGTGCAGAATCCTTTCCACAGCCTCCTTAGCCCTTCCCTAAGATTCTGTTTATTTAACCGACCTGCCCTAGATCAGACTATTCAGAACACTCAGCAGTCACCCACCCAAAGAAAAGTGCAGATTGGTCCAATGTCCCACTGTTGTCATGAGATCTGCAAAGCAGGTAGCTGAGGCTGACCACCTTTCCTTCCTTGCCTCCCCTGACCAATGGCTGAGTGTGCCATGGTGACCTCAAACTGTGCCACCATGTAAAGCCCCTGAGTTGAAGGTAGCCTGAGAGGAGAGTAAGGCCTCTGGGTTGAAGGTGGCCTGAGGGGAGAGACTCCCTCCTAGAGTAAGGCTGAGTCAAGCCAGCCAAACATGCACTGGACATCCAAGCCATCTTTCACAGATGGGCAGTAGCAAGGTGGATTGCCACACTGCATAGATCCCATGAGTACCCTGGGTGAATGGTCACAACCTCCACTTCTCCCTCTGCTGGGCTTTGGGACCGGCCCCTGCAATTGGAAAGTCTTATTGCCAAGATTCATCCGATCAGATGGGGGAATAGAAACATGGAAAAATTAAGGAAGTTTTTTGACATGAATTTGAGCAATGAATTTGAGTTATATTTTTAAGCCAGGATATCTTAACAAACAATTAGCATTTATTCCACTGTGAAGAGCACACATTTTACTGTTATTTTACTGTTGATGCTTGCTACCAACCACAGTCTCCATAGCACGGTGGGAAAAAAATATCCCAAAGTCTTTCTGAGTGTTAAAAACGATCCTGAAATTGCTTGCATTCTCTTTTGCAATCTCTAAGAGATTTATAATAAATTCTCTCCTTTATTCTGGAGATATAACCATTTTCATTTAAGTTTGGCTCAGGATGTTAAAAACACTTAAACTTGCATGCACAGTACAGCTATTGTGGTGGAGCACTGCGCCGATAAGACATTTAACACAGTAAAGAAAATCCCTGATTTAAATTATAGTCATAAGCAGAATGCATGAAGACAGTATTAAAGAGCTCCCAGAGTAATCACCGCATAATTGACATTAAATGATATTTAATATATGAATATGTGCCTTGGCAGAAGCAGACCTCTAACCATTCAAGGGTGATTGTCAATCATTAAAAATACTGGTATGATACCTGGCAAAGAAACTGGGAAATATTTTATGAGAGATATGGGAAGCTAATGCAGACTAATCAATCTCATGAGGAAGAGAAACTGAATCTTTTCATGGATGAGATATTTGCATCTTCCCGAAGCGAGATTAGAATTCTGATTGTGCTGAGAGTGTTTTTATTCTGAGCTGTAGTTAAATACATAGATCTTTCTTACCATATAAGGTATTCCCAGGTTTTGTGTTGCTTTGTTTTGTTTTTAACATGTGCTTCAGTGGACATCCTAGGGGAACTTCAGGATAAGAAAAGCCGTCTCAGAGTTTCCTCAGAGTTGTCATTAAGAGAAGGGTCTCACTCTCAGCTGGTTGACACACAGAAAGTGTGAGACTATGGAGTGTTGGGAGCCCTAAGTGGGAATACACACACACACACACAAAGGCTCAGGTGTCTTTTTGTTAGAAGTAGGAGTGGTAGATAGCTTCAAGCAAACATGGTTTACAGAACAGGGCAGGTGTACATACGAACTCACAGCAGTTGTGACAGTGTGCACAAGACGTGTGCAAGCTCGCGGCGGACAAAATCCCAGTGTGTGTCTAGAAGGGGATGGACACAAATTCCCACCATTGGCTGAGCAGCTATTGGTGTTCGATAGCTTCTGAGAGGCACTTCCGTTTGCAGCTGATGGTGGTTCACACAGGAGCCCACGACAGGCCAAAGGACTGTGGTGTGCCCAGCCATAAAGAGAATGAGTATATAGCAGCCTTCCTTCCAGGGCTCAGGGATCATTGCAGAAAGGCCGTAAGAGGCAGAGGCAGTAAATGAACACAGGGAAACAGTATCCTCTAGACACAACAGGGAGGCTACACACCAACTCACAGCAGCTGTAAAAACTTGCACAAGCACAATACAAGCTCAATCCAGACGAAATTTCAGAATGGAGAAGGAAGGTAGACATGAAGTGTGTGGATCAAGCACAGTCCAGTGGAAGGCCACACTTCTGTGAATGTATGAGCGGCAGGAAATGGACTTGATGGGTGTCGGGTGGGGGGGGGGGGGGAAGAAGACACAAACTTACAAACTTGTTGCAGTAAATCTCCAACCCAAATATGCCCCGGCAATGAAAACACAACTCAATTAATATGAATACATGCTATGCTCCTAGACTGGGCAGATCTACTGCCACACTAACATCTTCCACATCAATGAGGCCCCTTAGAATTTTCGGTTTCTCCAGGCTATTTGCTTCTGCTCTGCTTTTCTTCTTCCTCCTTCTCTTCATCCTCTTCTTCTTCTATTTTCTTTCCTCTTCTCTCTCCTCAACCTTCCGCTCCACCTTCCCTTTATCTGCCCAATCATCAGCTCTCCTTTATTTTACAAATTAAGGTAGGAAGAAGGTTTACAGGAAATCACCTGAGTGCTGACTCATTCCTTGTTCACAACCCCTCACAGGAGAACAGAATGAACATCAAATATAATTAGCCCCGGGGCTATCCACAACACAAACCTGTGAGGGTAGGAAAGAGGCGGGGACCTTGACGGAGTTGCGGTGGGGATGAATATGATCATTGTTCAAGATCAAAACACACTGGTTCGAAATTCACAAGGAATAGATTTTTTTTAAAGGGGGTTTTGGGTGAGGAAGGGTCTCAGAGATATTTCTCAAAGCCAGCTCAGGGACATTTGTGTATTTGATGGCCCTCACAAGAGAAGAATCATAAATGGTAACCAAGGTGACCATAGAGGCACAGCATGAAACTTGAGACTGTCACTTGTGGAGAAAATAGTGTCTGTATGGATGTGGCACCTGTCGATAATAAAGTTGATGACCTATAGTGTAGGCTGAAAGGATTCTGGGATAGTGCCAGGCACAGGAGATTCATAGGTAACCAGCCACAGGACAGAAGGAAGATTAAATAAATGGGTCAAGTTGTGATCTAGTCAGAGAAGAGTCTAGCTATATGGCCAAAGTATTTTTAAATATATTTTGAGTCTGAATTTTATTTCTGGGAGCATGGGGTTGGGAGAAAGAATCACCTAACTTCTAGAGTCACTCATCAGCCTTTCACACCACAGGCTCTGAAGCAGTGAGGTAGACACCCACCTGGACTGGGACATGGCCAGTGGTAATCAGGTGTCCTTTTCATCACCCATAAATGACAGCCTGCTTCAAGATGAGATGTCAAGGATTCAAAGTGTTCTCCCACATACTGGGCCTAGTATAGATCTTTTGGGAATTTTACCCAATCTGCATTCTCTAAGCAACTGGAAATCTGGTCCCATGGCCATATGGCCCTCTAAGTTTTAAATAGTGACCCTTTGGGTTGGTTTTTTTGGAGGAAAAAAAAATCTCTGCTGGACCTGGCATTACCTTGCCTGCCCTGTAGACTTTTGCATACGCAGAACTGTGGTGATATTTGTAGGACTTATCATAAGATCCTAGGATTAAATTTTTAGTTAACTATTTCCGTACAGTGGCACCATTTGATTTGCTCATAAACTCGTCCTTTGGACAGGACTCAGTGGGGATAGCTTGTCTGGCCTCTGCTCTGATGGACTGGTGACTGAGATCACAGGCACACATGTCTGGCAGAGGATACTGGTTGGTCTTTGCTGGGGTCACCAACTGACGGAGAAGACATGCTGCCTCATAGAGTGGTGGTATTTTTAGCATGAAGTCTTCAGGCAGTAACTACATAGCTAACTGTGCTAGTGCATTTATAGTCGTTGCTGTAAAAAGCCAATCTCAAGTTTTCTGGAATTTATACTAATGCAAGTTGATTCTGAATCCTTGCTAATTTGGGTATCATGGCTATTTTGACACAGCAGGGTCTACAGCCTTGTCCTGCTACTGCCTGGAACCTCAGCTTCCCACAAGAAACTGAACACATACACAGACCAGGCCATGTGACACTGCTACTCTCTTCTCCTAATGTGAGCTAGCCGACTAGTGTCACCTGGATCCAGGAAGGCACACACAGCTACCTCCTAAGACAGCTCCATAAACAGAGGCAGAAGTAGGAACTTCGAATCCGATGAATCAGATTGCACACTGCTCACATTGGTTAGGAAGTTGGATCAATAATCTTTAAGGACCCTGCAATGCTAAGGTTCTATACTTCTAGCGATATCATCTTTAAATTCTAAGCACACCCAAGATGGGGCGGGGAACTGGAAGGACATGCATGCCCTTTGATACTAAGCATTATTTTTAGCGGATGATGAGATGGCTGTGTCTTGTGATTTGGGAGAGAGCTCCCAGATACTGTGCTCTTGTTAGGAACATGGTGATGTTGGAAGGATGCTAAATTTCAGTGACAAGAAATTCTGACTGCAATAGTGGCTCAGAGACTTATAGTTCCGGGCACCTAACTCTGGAGCAGCTTTGCCTACTCACAAAGCTAGTTTTGCACGTCAGGAAGGTAAACGGAAGCCATGCATCCCAGGACGATGAACATCCGGACAACTGGTCAACTAGAATTGTACTTACAATGTACTAACTTCTGCTTTGTGGATGTGCCTATGTGTGTTTGACCCCAGTATATCCTCTGTAACCTCCAGCAATGTGTGAAGAGAGATCTAGAGATGGAGGTGAGATAGGAAAAGTGCCTCTAAGAGCTGAAGGGAGAAGCATGTGGGGCCCCCTCAGAGGTGAATGTCTTCTATTCACTTCTATTCTACTCAGTCTGTTCTAAACAAGACCTGGCACAAATCCCAGGGTTTTCGGATCTGTACTGAACTTCCCATATTTGGAATAGCAGAATCTAAAGATCAAGAGTTGTTTTTATAGCAAGAAGAACATAAGGGGAAATGGAAGAATTGCTGCATGACCATTATCTCATGGAGAGAAAATTAATTCAGTGTCCTTTTAACATTACATAATTGCAGCTGAATTAGTGCAACCAAGTCTTAATGTATTGGTTTAAGTTAAATGTAATTTTTATCACATTTATGAAGTCTTGTTTTACCTATAAAGGATGATGGAATAATAAGTATTCATATCGTATAAAGAGAATGTATAATTTTATTAGTCAGCAAAGCATTGCATTTGATGAAAACAATTTAATTTAATTTAATTTGCAATAAATAACTGGTTGTTAACACTCTGTTGGTATTCTTGGACTTCCTGTGTCTGCGTGCCTTTGAGTAATGGCTTGCCTGTGTTTACCTGGGTTATCTATAATTAAATACAAAAGCCATTTCAAAATGCCATTAAAGTTCTGAGTTAAATTCACATTTGCAATGAGATTCAGACTCGGTTCCCTCTTTGCTTTTAGCTCCCATAGTTACCCGTACCTTGTATCATAGGGAAGGGAGCATAGGGTTAAATCCTATGCAATGAAGTAAGTTTCTGAACAATTATTCCCAGTTTTTAGTAACAAAACAACAAACCTCAGAAAGGTGCCTGTGCCCTTCAGGTTAATTTCTTCATTCATTCATTTCTTACAGCCAGGCACATTCAGTCCTGATGCCTTTGGAGAACCTGAGGCTACACAGATAAGAATACCTGGTTTGCTCTACTCTACTTTCCTCCTCTAGGTAGATTGCTCTATTAAAAGACACCTTTACAGACCAGGTTAGCACATTTTGACCCAGGTCGGCAATCTTGTTCAAAAGCACAATGCATATCTTAAATCTCTTTTGTTTTTGTTCCCAACTGGTGGTTCCTAGACCCTTCATCGGGGAAATGGGTATGCACAATGGCTCCCTCGTACACAGAAAGCACTTTGAAGAGTATCTAGCAAACAGCAAGCATTTTGATACCTGTAACCTGTTTTCTAGCACATTTATAATGGCTTCCATGTTAAGGCTCTCACCAAAGCTAGATCTGAGCTGCCTGCCTTTCTTTGCTTTGCAAGCTGCTGCCTTCCGGCCCACGACAGCTGCCCCGCCGGCCCCCAAAGCAGGCTGCTAGGCATTGTGGGCCTAAGCCCAGCACAGCGAATACATAGCTGGTCCTCCATAAATAATTCCCTCCTTCCCTCGGTCACGCAGCTTGCAGGGGTGCTCTTTTCGCAAACCATTTCTGCCCCCACCCCCCCAGGCTTCGTCCCTTTAAAAAGAGCTGAGTGTTTCACGAGATTCTTCGCTGTGTTTATTCTGCTTGGCCTTCGAAGTCGTGTTCCCTCCCGAACTCCATTATTAGAACAAAGCAACACGTTAAGTAATTACCGAAAGGCTTTGGTTTCGCTCAGCGTCATTGTTACTTCTTAACACGTCTCCCAAAATGAAAAGCTCTTGAATGGCTTTTCTCAGCTGACAGGCTCGCCCACGGGCTCTGATGGGTTTTGAGAAACTATAGCTCCAGATCTCTACAGCTATTATTCTTGACTCCAATTGTCGAGTCAAGTAAGGAAAAAAAAAAAAATTAAGTGCTCCTCTACCTTCATTAAGCCATCGGGGTATTTTGTGATCAAGAAAACTTTAGCAGGATATTTCATTTCACTCTGAAGAGCTTTTATTTTCATTTCATTCTTTTCTAATTTTACTTATCCTTTCACAAGCCATGCTTATTTGCATTTCTAATGTATCTTCATCGTCTGCCCCCCATTATCTCTCATCTGTTTCCCCTACCAGTGAACCCCCTCTTCATTTCAGCCAATGCACCCACCCCCAGTTTCAAGCCTTTAGTTTGTTTATTTTCGTGACTTTACGCACACTTCACTGTGCTCTGTAAAATCCGAGATCCGAGTTATCAACAATTACCCATCTCATGCCCTGTTTGTGAGCCAGGGGATATGCTGCCCACCAGTATCAGTAGCCCTAGTGACCAGGAAGCTGGTCAGCCTGATGTGTGCCTATGACAGTGTTGTTGAGCACATGTACGAGCCCATCTATGATAGCTGTGTGATACAGGGACTCCAAATTTCCAAAAGGAGATGCGAAAGACCAAACAACCATAAAAGAACCCTTCCCCATCTTAACAGGCTCTTTCCCAATTTTTCAATCGTTCTTTTGTCTAATCTACCTCTAGATCAGCTGGCCAGTAGTAGTGTGGTGAATTTGCTGAAACACATGAACCCATGTGCACACATATACACACGAAATCCTGGTTCCGCTTGAAATATAGGAAGCTAAAGAGGGAGTTCTGCATTTTAACCACGAGGCCACAACAACAGCTAAATAAGCAACAGGGTTGTGTGTCCTGGGTCCATAAAAGGTTCAAGATGTAAAACAGGCAGATGGAGCACTGTCTTAGGAAGAACAGGCTCACCAAGAAGAGATGGCTCCAGCATTGGCTAGCCTGGGGCAGGTGCTAGCCACTTCAGCAGTGCTGAAGGTGAGCATGAGCTGCCCAGAGTATGCAAGTCCAGGGGCATTCTGTCTGTTTGAAGACACTCTTCCGTCTTAGTCAGGGTTTCTATTCCTGCACAAACATCATGACCAAGAAGCAAGTTGGGGAGGAAAGGGTTTATTCAGCTTACACTTCCACATTGCTGTTCATCACCAAAGGAAGTCAGGACTGGAACTCAAGCAGGTCAGGAAGCAGGAGCTGATACAGAGGCCCTGGAGAGATGTTTCTTACTGGCTTGCTTCCCCTGGCTTGCTCAGCCTGCTTTCTTATAAAACCCAAAACTACCAGCCCAGGGATGGCACCACCCACAATGGGCCCTCCCACCCTTGTTCACTAATTGAGAAAATGCCTTAGAGCTGGATCTCATAGAGGCTCCTTACTCTGTGACAACTCCAGTTGTGTCAAGTTGACGTACAAAACCAGCCAGTACACTCTTCCAACCTCCTATTATTTACACAGTAGTGACAACAACCCTGGGGAAAGGGTCCCGGCACTGCAGCCACCAAGGAAAGGACAGTAAGCATGCCTGAGTCTTTGTCCTATCCAGGCCCCTCTCCCTCAGAGAAAAAGCTTTGACTTCTTAGGCCAGGGCAACACACTTGGTGGTACTCGGTGTCCTGGCGTAAATCCCACTATAGCTATGTCACAAGAACTAAAGTCCTCGTTGATGGTGACACAAGACCATCCCCATGCCAAAGGGGCACAGTCCCTATGAAGATGGCCTCTGTGGAATCACACTGTCCCCACTACTGGCAGTCAATAGCCTGCAGGGCTGGTGACAGACTCCTTGTGGCCCAGAGGAAAAAAAAATGAAACTGAGAGAGAAGCCACCACGGAGAATAACCTTTTGAACAATCTCTCCAAACATAGGATAGCACCCTAGGACTCAGAGCACTGCCCAGGGAGAGATCCCAGCACCAATAGCCCATACACAGTTCCTGTTCAGGTTACCTCTCTTTGTCTTATCTGTGTATATGGATCTAAGGCAATTCGCTAAATAAAACAACTTTGAAAATCCAAACATACAAAAATAAAGCTAGAGAAACAAGTCACCACAAAGAAGAAGTAACAACAAAATCTGACAGACCCACAGTAAGGATGTGGCTGCTAAGAGTATACCTTGCTTGTCAGACCCCGTGAGGCATAAAACTATATTTTTCCTTGGGAAGTCCTGAAATCTTATTTTCTTACCTTGTATTGAATGTTAATCTGAAAATTTGCATTTAATTGTAAAATAATCATTTTTAATTGTTGCTGTCTTTAGAAGATTTGGTTCTCATTTTTTTCTTCCTAGTGATTTTTCATAAGCTTTTTGTCCTTAATACTTAGAAAACGCCATGACTAGATGATGTTTGTGTTCGTGTGTGCGCGTGTGCGTGTGCGTGTGTGTGTGTGTGTGTGTGTGTGTGTGTTTGTGTTACATACATGGGCACACATGGATGTAAGTAAACACTTCAGCCGCACAATTATACCTGTAGACATCAACCTTAGACCTCCACATTCCATGTACACCAAGACAAATAGAGTCATGGACCACATAACAAAGTTCTATTATATGATGGTAGTCATATGAGATTCCAATGAAGCTGAGGTTTTCCTGTTGCCTGGTGACTTTGTAGTCATGGTAACATTGTAGCACATTACTCTTTAGTCTACTGTAATGCTGGCATAAACAAGCTTACCGCACTGCCAGCTGTACAAAAGTGTAGCACATATAATTATGTTATGTTCGCCACACTCCACAGTGATAGCAAATGACTCTGTGATTGGCTTAATGGATTGACTGTGAGGCTCTTTAGTCAATGTTTTAGAGTGTAGTTTTACTTATAAAATAAAAGCCTAGTGCAAAGTAGCCTCCACCAGCGTGCCAGCTCAGCCTCACACATCATGTGATCACTGAAAGTCATGGAAAGACCACGAAAGAGAATGGCCTCCACCTTTGAGTCTGTGTAAGTGCACCTAGATGCGTGCTCAACAATGACCTGGCCTAGTGACACACTGCTTGGAATACAGATCCTTTGCTAATTGACACAGGATTTTATAAAGACCAAGAACTATTCATAGAAGTCTTTCAGAAAGAGCGGGGGCGGGGGGGGGGTGTGGAAACCCTCACCTATCACTTCTTCGTGGTTCCTTTCGGCCATCTGTGTCCTCTCTCAGACTCCCCCCCAGGCAGCTGACAGTTCTCTTATCTGCTACTTTCTGCTTCTCAAGTAGAGTGACTCACAGTGGAGAAAAGGCAGGCGCGGCTTTGGACATCTGTTCTATAGCCAGCTGACAGAAGCCCACAGGAGCAGTGGAGTTTTGAACCCAGCAGGCTGAATGCACCTGTGGGTTGAGCTCATGCAGGTAGTAGGACGCGCTGCCACACTGACAGTGCTTGCTGATGGTGGACTGGCTTCATCTCCACAGAGGTTCACTTAGCCACAGAGGTAATTGATTACCCTCCTAATCCTCATCGAGTGTCTTCATGGTTCCTCTAACTTCAACCATTTCTACCCATTCAAAAAATCTCAAACCAAAACCCAACACTGCACAAAAGACCCCAGAAGCACATGCTACACTTAGGCACAATGTTAATACAGGTATTTGCCATTATGGTCTATAAGAATTTGATCTTGGGTTGGAGAGGTGGCTCAGTGGTTAAGAACACTGGCTGCTCTTCCAAAGGTCCTGAGTTCAGTTCCCAGCAACCACGTGGTGGCTCACAACCATCTGTAAGGGGATCTGATGCCTTCTTCTGGTGTGTCTGAAGACAGCAACAATGTACTTACATAATAAATAAATAAATCTTTAAAAGAAGAAGAAGGAGGAGGAGAAGGAGAAGGAGGAGAAGGAGGAGAAGAAGAAGAAGAATTTGATCTGATTAGGATATTTGAAACAACTTAATCTAAGAAAAAAAACTATCTAGGAAAACAATGTTTATAGCCAATCCTTTTTTTTTTAAACTATGGGTATAGTTTATAATTTAGGTATAGTTTAATAATAGTTTAAAATTGTAGGTACAGGTTACTATAGGTAACCAGTTATCTTGATTAAAGTAAAAAACAACAACAACAACAAAACAAAACAAAGCTTTGTTCTCACAGGGTTGCATGTTTGTTTGCTGGCTATGCTATGGAAAATAACAAGCTGAACCCAGGGACATATCCCTAGGATTTCATACAATGGTATTTATGTATATGCCACTCCTTGCTGTTGCCTGGAGAAAACCCAACTGCTTTTACCCGGAGCATCGTCTTCTATGTTCTCTTCCCTCCCTGACCCAGCTCTCAGGAGGTAAGGGAACCTTCACTGCCTTCCTTGGCATTATCCCAGCTAAACCAATTGCCCTTTGTGCCCCTCCATGTCCTGATATTACCTGGGCACACTCCCCATGCCTTATCAGAGGTCCTTGCTCATACAAAGACTCCCTTTTCCCCGGGATGCACTAATCCAGCCATCCTTTTCTGCTCCTTCTTTAGGATTAACTCCCTTCTGTCTTTTATTATAAGAACCTCCTTCAACTTAGACATACCCCTTCTGTTGTTTTACTCTTTGGAAAGTCTATACATGTATATAATGTATAGAATTATATCCACTCCCATTCCCTCCCTTCAACTCCCCACAAGACTTCCAACACATCTCCCTTCTTTTTTTTCCAATAATTTATTTTTATTTACTTTACATTCTGATCACAGCCCCCTCCCTCCTCCCTTCCTAGTTCCATCCTTACAAATCTGTTGCCCCCTGCACTTCTCTAAGGTATCACTCTAACCTGGTACATCTAGCAGGGCTTGGCACATCCTCTCCCACTGAGGTCCAACCAGGAAGTCCAGACAGAGGGAGAGGTATCCAGCAGCAGGAAACAGAGTCTGAGACAACCCCCTCTCCACTTCTTAGAAGACCCACATGAAGACCAAGCTTCACACTTGCTAAAAATGTGTAGGAAGTTAGGTCCAGCTCTTGCATGCTCCCTGGTTGGTGGTCCAGGCTCTGTGAGCCCCCATGATTCCAGGCTAGTTGACTCTGTGGGTCTCCTTGTGGTGTACTTGACCCCCCCCCCCCCGCCAACTTGCTCACTTCTGTCCCCAACTCTTCCACAAGACTATCTGAGCTCTCTGCCTGACGTTTGAATCTGAGTCTCTTCATCTGTCTCCATTCACTGCTGGATGAAGCCTCTCAGGAGACAGTAATGCTAGGTTCCGGTCTGCAAACATAGCAGAGTATCACTAATACTGTCAGGGGTTGGCTCTCTCATATGGAATGGGTCTCAAGTTGGGGCAGTCATTGGTTGGCTGTTCCCTCAGTCTCTGCTCCATCTTCATCCCTGAGGATCTTGTAGGCAGGACAAATTTTGGGTTAAAGGTTTTGTCGGGTTGAAGGGATGCCCCCTCCGTCTACTGGAAGTTTTGCTTGGTTACAGGAGGTGGCCAGTTCAGTCTTTATGGTAGGAATCTCAGCTAGGGTCACCACCATAGACTCCCCAAATCCTCCCTCTCCCAGACTTCTGGCTAGTCAACAGAGATGCTCCACTGATTTCCATTCTCACTCACAGAGCTCTCCTAACTCTGTTCTATCTCCTCCCTCCCTTCTCCCCTTCCTTTCTCCTCCCATCCCTCCCTCCTCCATCCCCCCCCTTTTTTTTCTTTTTCTTTTCTTTTTTTTTTTTTTTTTTGTTTTATTTTTTGTTTTTTGAGACAGAGTTTCTCTGTATTTCTCTGACTGACCTGGAACTCACTTTGTAGACCAGGCTGGCCTCGAACTCAGAAATCCGCCTGCCTCTGCCTCCCGAGTGCAGGGATTAAAGGCATGTGCCACCACACCCGGCTCCCTTTTTTTTCTTAATACTCTGACTCCTACTAGGGCTGTCCATAACTGTGAGCCACTCACTGGGACATGCACAACCAAAAGCAATGGCAACAGTCTATATTCTTTGTGGGAGGACTCTCAGGGCTTCTTTACCAACAACTCATGTGAACTTGAAATTTTGTTTAACAACTCATGGTTTCTTGTAGCAGCATTATCCACCTACACAGGGTTAAAGTGGAAATTTTTGGTTTCTTTAGAGACTCAGTTGTGAGATATTTTTCTGGAACCTGTTTCATGAGAGGATGTTTTGCTGAGAACAAACACATGGCATTTTTTCTGGAAACTGCCTAGGAAATGGGCATGTGACTTTTTGCTAGAGTGGATGCTAGAGAGAACACATGATCTTTGGAAAGGGTATAAATATAACCCAACAGACAGTGGATGACACTGTGTGGTATTGGTTCACCTAGCCACTCTTTGCTGATCATCATTTGTCGCGACTTTGTAGAGAGAAAGAACTTCTGGTAGTGTTTCATTACCTGGTGGTTCTTGATGCTTCTGCAGACTTGGGCCAATTGTCAGAGCCTTGCAGTTTCTTCTGGATTGAACTGCCATTGCTGATTCATGAATGGTGTCTGTGAGTAGATCAAGCTACCACTGCTGATTCATGTGGACTGAACTGCTGATATCCTGACAACGCAGATTGGATTCCCCCCAGAGCTATTTCTAAACAAGTCCACATCCTCCTTTGTCCTATTAACATTTCCTTTCCACTATCTCTGGTTTGTGATGGGGTAGAAGGGAGGTTAAAGCGTTTAAATATACTTAGTAAAGTAGACTTTGAGAAATATAAGCCCACACTGGGTACTTTCATATAAACTATATTTTATTATTCTGATGACAATAGTATCTTTGGAATTCAACATTGAACTATCCATGGCTGTTTTATCATTTACCTTTATTTCCTATTTTGGTTTCTTGGGCTGCCTATCCCTTAACTGAAGTTAGAGGTTTTCGATTCTCTCTCCCAGGATGTAGTTTTAGTGCATCTTTTCAATTACTCAGTCTATACCTTCATCCTATTACTTCAATTATTTATGGTGGCTTTTACATTGTTTTCAAATTGCATTATTGTGTACTAAATAAAGGATTTTTAAGTCTTGAGCCTTGATCTGTTTGTTACTCGGGGAGGGTGTTTATTCCTCATGCCTGGGTTTCCTGGGCAAGACTTTTCGTTCCATAGTCTTAGTCTCTGGTCCCATTTCATACTGATCTCTTTAAAGAAATGAGTAACTGGGGAATACCATTGGCCAGATTTGCTTTCTTATTGGAGAACAATTGACTATCTCTCCTGAAATTCCCAGCCAATACGATCTCAAGAGTCAGTTTTCTTTGTTCTCCTTAAGGCTGCGCTGATGCCTTAAACCTAGACAAGAGACAAAAGTCTTCTAGAATCTACTTTCCTCTCCAATGCTTTTGATACTAATGCAATTACACTAATGATGTGCTTATAATAATGAAGGTAATAATAGCTAATGTTTATTGTATACTAATTGTAATGTGTAATTAATTGCTTTATGTGCATTATTCCACCATCCTCAACAACTCTACAAACAAGAACAATTGTAATCTCTTCCCCTGCCATACAATGAAAACTCTTTGTACTAGTTTGCTAAGTCACTCTAGTTTATACAATGTAGAGGGACAGAATTTATACTCTTATCTTCCAGGTCTTAAACCCATTCTTGAACTATTATGCTCGGCCATTAGTAAATTTCCCACACCCATCATAGAGGTGGCTATCTTCCTCCTACCCCAACTGATATGTCTGTTCCTATCGTACTTCCTGACCACACCCTTTCAAGTTCCCAACTGCAGCTCAGAGCTCCTACCTCCTGTCCCATAGACTAGATGTTACTATCCTCATTTGATAGATAAATAACTGAGACTAGAGAAATAACTAAGCAGTTAGGAGATTTAGGAGTGCTTACTGCTCCTCAGAGACACAACTTTAGTTCCCATCACCCAGGTAGGGTGGCTCAAAACTACCTATAACTCTAGCTCCAGTGGATCCAAAATCTTCATCTAGCTGGAGGTACCTACACTTATGTAAGGCCCATGGAGGCTCAGTAACTTGTCTTGGGTAATGGAATAAGTGTTAATTCTGGACATGAACCCATAATGACCTTGCTACAATTCTCTTGGCTCTTGTCATTGTGCCTAAGAATGAAATTAGGATACATAGCCTACATGTGGCCTGTTTTGTCAATAATTTGTACCTTTAGATAAGAAATCTCACTGCCTTGTGTTTCCTGTGAAAGGGAAAGAAGGTGGTCCAAGTTATCGGTGATGCTCTTTCTGCAAAACAATACAAAAGGAAGATGGAATATACATACATATATATATGTATACATACATATATATACACACACACATATGTGTGTGTGTGTATCTGAGTCTGAAGCAGCCATAGCAGCTCCCAAGGATGACACCTGAGTGTTGCTCAGACATCATGTCCAGATGCCATGCCAATTAACCAGAGTCCTCTGAACATCTCCAAGGCCTCCTAAGAGAACAGAGGGTGTGTTCTGGCCCCAGGATAATTCATGTTTTTACTGCACTGCCTTGCACGTGGAGAGTCATTTGTCCCAACTTGCTCACTAAGAATCTGGGTGCTTTTAAAGACTTCCTAAAAACCTTTCCACCAAGCAAATACTGATCCATCCTTTATCTGTTGGAAATCACTGTGTTCTGGGCAGGAAGAGCCCAGCACCACCCTTTATGAAGTACCAATGTGTAGGGACAATGATAAGTCTTCCCTGATGACCTCATAGTTGTAGGTAAAGGTGATATGAGATCATAGAGGCTGGGGTGCACCATTCAAAGCCACACTAAAGGCTTTTGGGGCAATGACATTATCACATCCCAGCAACTACCAGAACATAACTACAGAAGCTTACAGCTCACCGTACTTCCCTGGTCAATAGCAATCCGTAGAGGCATCATAGAAGCCTCAGTAAATAAAGTCTCTCAGGCCAGATCAGCAGAGGCAAACTTGGCACAACAAAATCACACACACACACACACACACACACACACACACACACACCCCTCATTCAAAAGTTTGAGATGTCTAGGCCTGGCCTCTGCTCATCCCAGTTCAGTTGGCACTAAGGATTTGTCATTTCTGCCATGGACCCTTTGACAGGTTTCCAATCTGAGTCTTAACTATAAAATGGAATGAGACATCTTACCTCCTAGGGCTACTTGGAGAACTAAGTGAGATCAGATATATTAAAAGGCTATAAAAGGGCTGGGCACGGCATGTGGATCATGATGAGTAGCAAGTATGAGATTCCTGCTTCTTATTGCTCTAGAAATTGTCATTAACAGAAAAGAACAATGGGCTTATTTTCCCTTTAACAATAACATGCTTCTATGCAATAAGAATTGGAGAAATAGAGAGGATGGATAAATAACACTAAGGATATTGAAAAGGCCACAGGGAAACATTATTTTATGTTTACTTAAAACATATGTAATATATGTAATATATATGTATACACATGTATGGTTTCAAAGAAGTTGTGACACTTTGGGTAATAATACTCCCCACACACACCAAAAGTAGATCATCTAACAAAAACCCAATGCCGGACCTAGGACACTTCCCCTCAAGTTGTTGGTATGGAGAGTATAAGGAACTTGTAAAACCATATTGACTACCATCATTGTCCTTGGCGGTCTCCCGGTACTTGAAGGTAAGACCCTATTGCTGAAGATGTCGCACACAGTGGACATGGGACTTGGAGGAATTAAGTTGGAACTGACCAGGAAGCTCTCTCCTGAAGACTAGCTCTCACAGAAGGTGCTGTGCAAACTGCCAAGGGAGAAAAGCAATCAATAGGCCTGAAGGAATCAATATTGGCCCAGGATCCTCAAGACCAAGTTCTCAGCACAAAGGAGATGTATCTGCCCCACAGGGACAGAGGGCAGAGAATAAAAGACAAAGACAGGAGACAGAGGATGAGGGAGAAGGGGAAGGGAACAAGAGAAAGCAGAAAGAGTATTTGGCCCAGAGGGAAGGACAAAGGACTACATCTAGATAGAGAGGAGATAGCCAGGGCTCATAGGATATTAGCAGCTTATAAAGGTAAACTGGGAAACTCCAGGTTAGGATGAGATGTTTATTTTAATTGGGTATGTTAATTAGGGCAGCCAAGCGGGGCTTTTGATTGCTGGATAGCTGAACCTTAGTAGTCAGCTCAGGAGGAGGAAGGGGCCAAATAAGAAAATACACCTTGGTGGCTAGCTTTAAGAATGTACCCCAATAAGCCGGGCGTGGTGGCACATGCCTTTAATCCCAGCACTTGGGAGGCAGAGGCTGGCAGATTTCTGAGTTCGAGGCCAGCCTGGTCTACAAAGTGAGTTCCAGGACAGCCAGGGCTATACAGAGAAACCCTGTCTCGAAAAAAAAAAACAAAAAAACAAAAAAAAAAAAAAACAAAAAACAAACTAAAAAAGAGAATGTATCCCAATGATTTTAGCAAGGCAGAGGGAATGGGGAAGAGCCTTGTTTGCCGTGCTAGGACTAACTAGAGTTCTTCAAGCCTTACCTTCCTATAAAGCTTGTAATCCACAACAGTGACCAGGCTGGCGAGATCTCTCTAAGGGTGCAATGGTGGTGCTTTTGCCTTAGGAGCAACCAGCAGCTATCTCATTGGACTTAAGGCCCATTCCTTTTGAGGAAAGTCTTGCCTGGCTGGTACTGCAAACCTAGCCAAGTACATATATGGCTGGTTAGGCCATGAGCCCTCAAGAAGTTACTACAACCACTTTCCACAACTAGTATAATGTCTCAGTGCAACCTACACACTTACCCTCACACACACAGGTGTAGTTCCAGCAGAAACCCACAACTGGCCAAAATGTAGATAATATGACCATGGGGTGCCCAACCCAAATTGTTACATCTACAACTCAACCCCTACACTTAAGGTTGAGGACCATCTCAGAGGAGGGGCATTTCGTTTGTTCCTTTGTTTGTTTGTTTGTTTGTTTTCCATTTATGTGTTTATTCAAACGAATCAAAGCCCCCTTCCTCCTCTTCTCCTAGTCTCACAGGCGCATGTCCCTCCCTCACCACCCCATCTCCTTCTACTCTAAGAAGTCCAAGGAGGCATTTCTAATGACTCTCCAGCTTCTATAGAACATATTGTCTGATTTACCAGTTGCAACAGCTCAAACTTGTTCATTATTTACTTTTTAGTAAATCACTAATTTTAGTTAAATAAAATGACACCAAACATACATGAACAGGTATGTATAGATATCTGCATAGCAGTGTTCACTGTAGCACAGCTCACAGCAGCCCAGGTAGAGATAGCACAAGTGTCCATCAATGAATGTGTGGGGGAACAAAAATTGGTATTTTGGTGGGGCAAGCTATTTTTTCAGCTTTAAAAAGGAAAGGAAACCCTGACACATGCTACAACACAGGAGAGCTTTGATGTCATTGTGCCAGTGAACTAAGAGACAAATATTGTATGATCTTATCTATATGATGTTCCTTAGATAGTCAAAATCATATAGACAGTAAGAAGAATGGTGGTTTCTAAGAGTCAGGTATAAGAAACAGGATGTTAGTGTTTAATAGACGTAGGTTTAACTCTAGATGGTGTCATAGATGGGGAGTGGTGATGATTGTATAACAATGGAAAGACCCTGGAGTCCCACTTAATCCTCCTAAGGTATACACATAAGGAGGGTTGGGATGATAAATTTCATGATGTATATATTTTCCCATGGTTCACAAATCTGATTACCTGTCTGTGTACAAAACTTACTCTGTGAAAGTGTGAGGCATAACAGCAGCACAGATTCTGAAATAGGACAGACCCAACTCCTGGACCTCTAAGCCAAAATCATGGTCACCAAGTCACTTCTTTAAAGGTCCCAGTTCTCCCATGTTTTGACTTAGATCTGCCACACATCCGGGGAGAAAAACCCATTCAAACTCACTGGTTCACCAAGTTGTACTTTGGTGTTCCCTGTTCTTAGGTCTGTCATGACTCCCTCTCTGGGATAAAAAGATGTGTGTGTTGCATCTCTCACATAACAGACAGCAATATCACCATCAGTATCAGCATCATCTGCACATCACAGTGGAGAGCGTACGGCAGAGCAAGGCTGCCTAAGTCATGGTGCCTAGAGGCAGGTGGATGTCCAAGCCAGCCAGGACTTCATCGAAAGATCCTGTCTCAAACAACAACAACAAAAGCAAGACTAAAAGTAAATAACAACAAAAACTACAAAGCAAATAGAAGAAAATACTTGCTTAGGTTGGAAGAATCAATAATATAGCGAGCCAATATAACCCATATCCAAATTCCAACATTTTTTTCACAGAGGTAGAAAAAATAAATCCTAAAATTCACATGTAGCTACAAAAAGATCTGCACAGCTAAGACAATTTTGAGGGGAAAAAAATGAAGTTGGAGGCACTACATTTCCTGGCTTCTAATTATACTCCAGAGCTATAGGATGGAAATAGCACGGAGCTGGCACTAAAGGAGACACACAGGCCAATGCAACAGAAAAATCAGTAATAAACCCACAAATTCATAGCTGACTACTTTTGACAAGGACACCAGGAAGAGATGATGTGAAAACGGTGTTAGAAAAGCTAGATATCCACGTGAGGAAGGAAAAACTTGGCCTTTATTGTGTAGTAAACTAAAATCAATTCAACTCATCATTGATTAAATTCTTAAACATAGCTGATCCATGCAGCCTACCTAGTACCACATGTCCTGTGACTGCTCTCTAGCCTCCCTTCTGCAGGTAGGGACCATCAGCCCTGAACCTCTAACTCTACCCACCCTGCATCACGTCTGAGGACCATGTATCTCACCTTATCCACTGGAGCCTGGGCAACCTACCAGGGGCCACACACATGAAGAAAAACAACTGTTTCTCCTCTAGAAGCTATCAACTGCCTATGGCCTCTCAGCTAGGGCTAAGCCTTTGGGACCCCCTGCACCATGCATGATGGAAAGTTGACTGGCTTGCATCTTCTATGAGGTCTTGCATGCAACTGCCATGTTGTGTTCAGAAGGCTCTTTTTTGGCCATCTTCTTCAACTTCAATCTTCCCATTTCCTCTTCCATGATGATCACTGAACTTTCAGAGAAAGAGTGTGGTATAGATGTCCCATTTGTGGTTGATGATTACAGATTCACTTAGTCTCTACACGGTGACCAGCTCTAAGTCTCTATGTTAACCAGCACCCATAGCAAAAAGAAGTATCTGTGATGAGGAGGGAGAGCTGCAGTAGTCTGTAAGGATAAATAGAATGGAGTTTGATGCTCTATTCATTTAGTGAAATGTGATCGTTTGAATATGCTTGGCCCAGGAAGTAGCACTCTTAGGACGCATGGCCTTGTTGGAGTATGTGTGGCCTCATTGGAGTGTGTGTGGCTGTACTGGCTGGTTTTGTGTTAATGTGACACAAGCTGGAGTTATCACAGAGAACGGAGCTTCAGGTGAGGAAATGCCTCCATGAGATCCAGCTGTAAGTCATTTTATCAATTAGTGATCAAAGGGGGAGGACCCCTTGTGGGTGGTACCATCACTGGACTGGTAGTCCTGGGTCCTATAAGAAAGCAAGCTGAGCAAGCCAGTAAGTAACATCTCTCCATGGCCTCTGCATCAGCTCTGGCTTCCTGACCTGTTTGAATTCCAGTCCTGACTTCCTTTGGTGATCAACAGCAGTGTGGAAAGTGTAAGTTGAATAAACCCTTTCCTCCCCAACTTGCTTCTTGGTCATGATGTTTTGTCCAGGAACAGAAACCCTGACTAAGACAGTGGCCTTGTTGGAGGAAGTATATCATGTAGGAGTGAGACTCTCTCTCTCTAACCACATAGAATTCAGTCTTCTGTTTGCCTTCAGATGAAGATATAGAACTCTCATCTCCTCCTGCACCAAGCCTGCCTGAACTCTGCCATACTACCGCCTTGATGATAGTGAACCTGTAAGCCAGCCCCAATTAAATGTTGTCTTTTATAAGAGTTGCTTTGGTCATGGTGTGTGTTCACAGCAGTAAAACCCTAACTAAGACATTAGATAATAGTAGCAGGTTATCTCTTAGTGTAAGGGTCCATGATTCGCCGAAGAATAATACCCCAGACTCAAATAGTATGTAAACACAAAGAGTGCTTTATTCTGTAGAAGTCCAGCATGCTAGGGTCTCCCATTACTAATACAGAGAGGCAACCAAGTGAGCTTGCAGGCCTGATTTAAAGCACATTAGGGAATTTCAGGATAGGTGATCTCTATGTTAATCTGCTGGGTCCATCTCTAGGGACGTTCCATTACCAGGGTGTGGGGGCTGGAAACTTGCTGGGGAGGTCTGGAAACTGTTGATGGGAAGCCTGGAAACTGCTGCTGACCCATTGTCCTTATCTCAGGCCAGGTGGTGTGGCAGCTTCTGAGGCCTGGACTTGCCCAGTTCTTGGAAAAAAAGATTTAGGCCTCATCTCCTTAACTGCCAATTTGAAGCCTGTCCTGTAATCAGCCTAGCATTCTCATTAGGAGCTATGACCTCCCTAGCCACAGTTTCTTACATTACATTAACAGGCATGAATTCTCTCCTGTGGAGCAGCCCTTACATTCAATTAAAAGGCTATTGGTTATTACCTTAACAATTATACCATTATTACATTGAGTACCTTACCAAGTCAGTTATTATTATAGCTTGCAGGGTTCACAACTGGGTCTCCTTCTCTCTTTCTTTTTCCTCCCCCAACATAGCACTTTCTGGCACTATGAATGCTGACCAACAGGGAAGAAGATTTCATATCAATAACAGCCTGATTTTCCATGTTCTGTGACCAACATGTATGGTCTTACCGTCAGGTTCTGGTAGGCAACCAAGACCAGTGTGACAATAGCCTTATTGTCAAGACAATAGACAACATTGTTTGGGAAATCTTTTCCATCTCTCTGACCAACAAATCAAAAGGAAGGTATCCCATACCTAGGATGGGACTTTTTGTTTGATATCTTAATGCATCTTGGAGAATCATTAGCCCCTTGTATAGGGCAACTCCCATTAAACTCTTTTTAATATGTCTATTTGGCTTTTTTAGACATCTTTGGTATCAGTTATACTTTAATCTGTCCCCACCTCAACAATATCCTCTCATCATTCCTCCACCTAAACTCTTCTAGTCCCCACTTCATGTCTAACCTGTGCTCTAAAGTTCTTGCTAAAGTTTTCCCCCAACCTGTCATGGTCCCATTTTATTTTCCTGGGTTCTGAGCTAAAAACACAAATCTAAAGATTCCAAGCTAGAATCCACATACAAGAGAGAACAAGAAGTGCTTTTCTGTCTGGGCTTAATTCACTGCTCTCTATGAAATACCAAGTTTCATTTCTTATTCTAAATTCTTCAAATTCATAACTTTTGTCCAACCTAACATCTCCACTCAAATATCTGCCAGACATTTGAAACTTGTGCATCCAAGACAGAGTAGTTCGTTCAACTCATAAGTTTATGCTCCACACCCATCTCCGTCCAATTCTCCACACCTTGGTATCTAGTTGCTTAATCCAAACTCCAGAAGACACCCTTGATTGTTTTCCTTTCCATTATTATTTGTGACTTCCATTGGCAATACTCATTTTTCTACCTCAAATGCATCACAAAGCCATGATCTCACCAGCCATATCTCTGGCACAAGGTTCAAATACAAAATCCTCTTTTTACAGTGTGGCAGCTGTGTAGCTACTACCTTCTCCCACTTTGACGACCCATCCTTTCTGTAGCCAGAGAGATTTCTCCATAAGGAAATTTGAAGCATCTCATTCCTTTGCTTAAAACATTTTAGGAACTACC
Organism: Mus musculus; assembly: GCF_000001635.26. Lineage (NCBI taxonomy): Eukaryota > Metazoa > Chordata > Mammalia > Rodentia > Muridae > Mus > Mus musculus. The sequence goes on along the minus strand of NC_000076.6, from coordinate 58,785,313 downwards.
CATTGCTCCTAAACAGCATCCGAGCTCCGTTGAGGCCTTCAGTGCTCTGCGGGACCTGACCTGCCACTCTTTGGCCCTCTCTGTTTGCCCACCTTCTGCTACAGATGCTTCTCATTCCCAAGCACACCTTTTCCAGGATATTATAGGCCGGTTCCTATTATTATTAAGGTTTTTCTTAACTGGCCCTTCCAACTGCCCTCCCTTGAGATGGGTATAAGCTACACACCACCATAACCTCCCTTGAGATGAGTATAAGCTACACACCATCATAACCTCTTCCTGGAGGAGCCTTATTACATTCTGAAATTATAGTAGTGATTCACTTATCTGTTAGATGGTCATATCTACACTGTGAGCTGTATGTGGACAAGGTACATCCAGAACAAGCAAGGATCCAATGAATGAATAAGCAGGGGAAAGTGATCATGAGTGTTCCTGCTCAGATGAAAGGGTATCCTGGGACTTGGAAGCCCAGGAACTATACAGCTCTGAGGAGAAAAGGTTTCCCAGTGGAAGCCTTTGACATCCCGAGACATGGGAGTCCAGGAACCTCACAGCTCTGAGAGGAAGCCTCCCCAGCAGAGGCATTGCAGCTCCCAGGGGAGGGTCTCTCCAGCTGAGCTGAGGAGCCCAAGAGCCTCAATCCCACTCCTTTGATTCTTCTCTTCATTGCTTATTTCTTCTTGTCTTCCTAGCTTCTGTGGTGTGCCACTCAGGGACTACATTGATGACTAGAGGTAGACTGATGACTTTTTGAGAAAATCAGAAAGAAAGATAGAAAAAAGATTGTGAGAATTATGTTGCTAGGTAAATTGTATTTATATTCACTTGTTATCAATATCTCCGTATCTCCAAGGCCACCAAGCCCCAGTCTGGAACAGAGTTCATTGTCTCAGTTGGATGCCCAGGCCAGGCCACTGACTCTCATATGTTACAGATTTTTAGTCAAAGGTTCTTAGCCAACTTACAGGAGCAATCACTCAATGCCAGCAGGGTGATATGGTGTGTAGCGCCCAGGTTTGGCTCCTGGCAGCTTTGTGCATGAAGAAGGAGGCTATCCTCTAGTTCTCTCCGCTCTCCTGCTTGTCCACATGATGAGATACTTGGCTGTGGCCTTTCAATATTCCATTCATAGGAACAAGGTTATATTGCAAGAATCCTAGTGTCAAATTCTAAACTAGAATCCTTGCTGTCAAATTCAGCCCGAGGACAGCAGCAGCAGTAGGCCACGCCAGTGATTTATGATTCGTCTCCTTTATCATCTCCTTTTATTGGGTTTTTCTTTAACTATGTTCCCTTAGCGCATGTCTAAGAAGTACTACTCAAGGCAGGAAAATTTATTAGTGCTGGGCTGAGCACAGTGTCGGAATTTTAAGTGCAGAACCTGTTCAGTGAAATTCACTGCTGTGTTGCTTCACATTTTCTTTTCTTAAGATACTGGACTAAGAAATGAAGGCTGTATGGGAAGAACAGGAAGGCTACTCATGGCCACTGGATAATAGGCATCTCATAGCCAGTGTAAGAATGTCATCCATGGCAAAAATCAATTGACTCTCCCTCTTACAGGACCATATATAATACATGCTGGCATATCATCCTTTCTGCCTACCCAGCCAGCTTGCAGCATAAGAACAAAATCAGATTTCATTGTAATGTGACCAATGAGGAGACAAATCTCAGAGAGATAGGTAAGTTGCCCAAAGACTCAAAACTCATAATCGTCTATGTAGGGCTCAGAAAGGGTCTCTGGCTCATAACCCGATGCTCTCCCCACATTGCCTCACTGTCCAGAGCAAGGCAAAGAACGTGCTGAAAGCCTGAGTCATGGAAAGCATACACACATAAGAAACAATAAGAATGCATGTGTACCAGGGGCTGATTGGGTGCTGTGCTTTGCTCATTGACTACCCATGGGCATCAAGTCTTGTCCAAGATTGTACCTCAGGATGAGCCACAAATCTTTTATTCTTTGTCTCAGACACTTTGGAGAAGATGTCAAAAAGACCTTTATTGTCAGAACTTGGTAGTATCTCGATAGAATCTCTTGTCCTCAGAGAAGCCTGACATCCCAGTGTGTCTCATTGTCCCTAGAACTACCCTCTTTACCTCCACTGTGGAACTTGTCCATTTCAAGCTAGGATCCCCACATAACACGGGGTGTGGTTCAGACAGTGCTGGGCATGGCCTTGAAAATCCACTGCTTCCACCATCAGTTAAGGTGACTACCATATGATGCTGTGACCATTGTCCCCATTAAACTGAGTGACCACACAGCAGAAAGTCATAGTTATATGTATCAGGCAAGACAGTTGAAGCCACATAAACAGAATCCAGATTGATAACAATGGTACTCGGTACACATGCAGGAACCAGATGTATTCGTGAACATGATGGAGAGAGGGTTGAGAGGGGCAATGGCCAACAGTGGAAGCTACTGGGATCCAGGGAGGCTGTGTGCACAGCTGGAGAAGGGCTGAACTTTATAAATGAGAATCAGCAAGAGCAGATGACAGGCACTCAAACAAGGGTTTATAGGGATGGTGGTGCTATCCCGTGCAGCAGTGAGACTGAATCTAGGTTGATAGATGTGAAGGTCTGAGCTTTACCCACAGGTACCATTAGCACAAGGTTTGCTGACCCTAAGCGTAAGGTAACGCCATCTCTGAGACTTCCATACTAGTGCTTGTCTTTGTTTGTTTGTTTGTTTTTGTTTGTTTGCTTGCTTTTTGTTGTTGTTGTTCTTTTCTGAAGCCCCTTTCCACACAGTGTCTCCTTTACAGGCCAAGAACCTCTAGTCTCTAACCAAAATTCACCAGCTTGTACACTTTCCACTAGTCTCAGCACCTGGGGTTTCATGTGGCATAGCTGCACAAGTTGGACAACCTGAAGACAGGCTGACTCCCACGTGCCACGGAGATGCTGTTAACACATGAGCAAAGCCATCAGAGACTAGGGTCAGGAACCCATGAGCCTAACCTCCTAGAAATACAACCGAAAATCTAATCAACTTCTTGGGACATAGGAATAGCCAGAGGTTTACTGTGAGAGAGCAAACAGTGAATCAAGAGATGGGTAGCTTCAATAAACACTCAACCCATGGACTCCAAAGTAAGAAGCCTCAGAGAGCATTTGACAGAGTTCAAAGGAACAGAACGCCTCTCGGCCTTACTGCGTTAGAAGCTGGCCCAGCAGGATTTGATGATTCTGTTATATACTTTGCATCTAGCTTAGTGATAAGCCAGGTCTCTCCAAGCCTGAATGCTACAAGCTCTGACTGTTACTATTATATGAATCCCAGTATATTCTGTTATTGTTTGACCCCTAAGTCTCCTGCCTGCCTCATCTTGTGAAATATTGATCATATTACCCAACTCATAGGTTATTCCTCCTAGACTTGGGATTTCTGTGGACTAGGGAATCTTGTGTCTGAGTCTTCTGTAAAGTATCAATGACTCCACATCCACAGGAGTTGCAGCACAGTTCTTCTGGCCCACCCCTCCCCTCCTGCCTCCATTACTGCCACCTTGGTTCTTAGATACATTCCTCTAACAATCTCAACCATATGGAAGTCTAACACCCCAGAAGGTAGTTCTGTGAAAAGAAATTTTAGTTAGTTTGACTCAAATAATCTAGTTTTAAACATACTTTTAAAATAGAACAAACTTTTAATTCTTTAAAAAAAAAAATTCCATGGTGCTTTGTCTGATGAAATTAGACATTTGATCCCTGGATTTTGTAGAAGACTCTGTTCATATTTTAAGGTGAAGATTCTACAAAAAGAGAAATGAGTTCAAGGACTCCAATAGTGTAGCCATTAAGGACAATTAATAACTAGAACTTCATGGAGCTTAAACGTTTCTGTAGTGTAAGGGACACCATCATTTGAACAGAGTAGTAGCCTGAAGAACAGGGGGGAAATCGTTACTACACATCTTACAGAGTTAGTAGCTAGGATATAAAAAGTTTAAAAAAATGAACATCAAGAAAATAAACTGGAGTGGGGGCCCAGAGCAAGCAGAGCCGGAGTGGGTGTGGCTGGAGCAAGAGGGAGAAGGGAAGGGGGAAAAAAAGAAAATAAACTGACTAAAAGTGGTATAAAACTAAGCAGAGAATACAAAAAGAAGGAAGAAAGAAAGAGAGAGAGAGAGAGAGAGAAAGGAAGGAAGGAAGGAAGAAAGAAAGAAAGAGAGAAAGAAAGGGAGAAAGAGAGAGAGAGAAAGAAAGGGAGAAAGAGAGAAAGAGAGAAAGAAAGACAGATGGCCAAAGACACTTTTATTTTTCCTATATCAGTTTTATTTAAAACACAAATAAGTATTTCTCTTTCATTAATAGCAAATGGCTCAAATAATGTTGAACACAAATCACTGACAAATACAGGGCATTAACTTAGGAAATTAGGAAATTAGTCTGAACTTAGGAAATTAGTCTGAACAGGTGAGAGGGTGCGCCACAGAACCAGACAGCTTCTGGGACAGGCTGAGGCACAGAGCCGCTGAGGCAGCACCCTTTGCGGGCCGCAGACAGCCAGCCACCGTCCGGACCAGAGGACAGGTGTCCGCCTGGCTCGGAAGGCGGCCTCAGCCTCAGGAGCAGCAGGCGCCATCTTGGTTCCCGGACTCCTCCAAACTTAGGAATTTAGTCTGCACAGGTGAGAGTCTGCACCACAGAAGCTGACAGCTTCTGGGACCTGCCAAAGCAACACAGCTTCTGAGAAAGGCCCTGTTTTGGGCCTTCTTCTTTGGCCAGGAGGAGGTCCAAACACAAGATATATGCGCACCTTCCCTGTAAGAGAGCTTGCCAGCAGAGAGTGCTCTGAGCACTGAAACTCAGAGGAGAGAATCTGTCTCCAGGTCTGCTGATAGACAGTAACAGAATCACCAGAAGAACAATCTCTAAACAGAGTCAACTATAACAACTAAATCCAAAGATTACCAGATGGCGAAAGGTAAACGTGGGAATCTTACTAACAGGAACCAAGACCACTCACCATCATCAGAACCCAGCACTCCCACTTCGCCCAGTCCAGGGCACCCCAACACACCCGAAAACCTAGACCCAGATTTAAAAGCATATCTCATGATGGTGGTAGAGGACATCAAGAAGGACTTTAATAACTCACTTAAAGAAATACAGGAGAACACTGCTAAGGAGTTACAAGTCCTTAAAGAAAAACAGGAAAACACAATCAAACAGGTAGAAGTCCTTACAGAAAAAGAGGAAAACACATCCAAACAGGTGATGGAAATGAACAAAACCATACTAGACCTAAAAAAGGAAGTAGACACAATAAAGAAATCTCAAAGTGAGGCAACACGGGAGATAGAAACCCTAGGAAAGAAATCTGGAACCATAGATTCGAGCATCAGCAACAGAATACAAGAGATGGAAGAGAGAATCTCAGGTGCAGAAGATTCCATAGAGAACATCGGCACAACAATCAAAGAAAATGGAAAATGCAAAAAGATCCTAACTCAAAATATCCAGGAAATCCAGGACACAATGAGAAGACCAAACCTACGGATACTAGGAGTGGATGAGAATGAAGATTTTCAACTCAAAGGACCAGCAAACATCTTCAACAAAATTATTGAAGAAAACTTCCCAAATCTAAAGAAAGAGATGCCCATGAACATACAAGAAGCCTACAGAACTCCAAATAGACTGGACCAGAAAAGAAATTGCTCCCGACACATAATAATCAGAACAACAAATGCACTAAATAAAGATAGAATACTAAAAGCAGTAAGGGAAAAAGGTCAAGTAACATATAAAGGCAAGCCTATCAGAATTACACCAGATTTTTTACCAGAGACTATGAAAGCCAGAAGAGCCTGGACAGATGTTATACAGACACTAAGAGAACACAAAATCCAGCCCAGGCTACTATACCCGGCCAAACTCTCAATTACCATAGATGGAGAAACCAAGGTATTCCACGACAAAACCAAATTCACACATTATCTCTCCACAAATCCAGCCCTTCAAAGGATAATAACAGAAAAAACCCAATACAAGAATGGGAACAACGCCCTAGAAAAAACAAGAAGGTAATCCCTCAACAAACCTAAAAGAAGACAGCCACAAAAACAGAATGCCAACTTTAACAACAAAAATAAAAGGAAGCAACAATTACTTTTCCTTAATATCTCTTAATATCAATGGTCTCAACTCCCCAATAAAAAGACATAGACTAACAAACTGGCTACACAAACAAGACCCAACATTTTGCTGCTTACAGGAAACTCATCTCAGAGAAAAAGATAGACACTACCTCAGAATGAAAGGCTGGAAAACAATTTTCCAAGCAAATGGTATGAAGAAACAAGCTGGAGTACCATCCTAATATCTGATAAGATTGACTTCCAACCCAAAGTGATCAAAAAAGACAAGGAGGGGCACTTCATTCTCATCAAAGGTAAATCCTCCAAGAGGAACTATAAATTCTGAATATCTACGCTCCAAATACAAGGGCAGCCACATTCATTAAAGATACTTTAGTAAAGCTCAAAGCACACATTGCACCTCACACAATAATAGTGGGAGACTTCAACACACCACTCTCACCAATGGACAGATCATGGAAACAGAAACTAAACAGGGACACAATGAAACTAACAGAGGTTATGAAACAAATGGACTTAACAGATATCTACACAATATTTTATCCAAACAAAAGGATATACCTTCTTCTCAGCACCTCATGGTACCTTCTCCAAAATTGAACACATAATAGGTCACAAAACAGGCCTCAACAGATTCAAAAATATTGAAATTGTCCCATGCATCCTATCAGATCACCATGCACCAAGGCTGATCTTCAATAACAAAATAAATAATAGAAAGCCAACATTCACGTGGAAACTGAACAACACTCTTCTCAATGATACCTTGGTCAAGGAAGGAATAAAGAAAGAAATTAAGGACTTCTTACAGTTCAATGAAAATGAAGCCACTTCATACCCAAACTTATGGGACACAATGAAAGCATTTCTAAGAGGAAAACTCATAGCTCTGAGTGCCTCCAAACAGAAACTAGAGAGAGCATACATTAGCAGCTTGACAACACAACTAGAAGCTCTAGAACAAAAGGAAGCAAATTCACCCAAGAGGAGTAGACAGCAGGAAATAATGAAACTCAGGGGTGAAATCAACCAAGTGGAAACAAGAAGAACTATTCAGAGAATCAACCAATCAAGGAGCTGATTCTTTGAGAAAATCAACAAGATAGATAAACCCTTAGCCAGACTCACTAGAGGGTACAGGGAAAGCATTCTAGTTAACAAAATCAGAAATGAAAAGGGAGACATAACAACAGATCCCAAAGAAATCCAAAACACCATCAGAACCTTCTACAAAAGGCTATACTCAACAAAACTGGAGAACCTGGATGAAATGGAGAAGTTTCTAGACAGATACCAGGTACCAAAGTTGAATCAAGATCAGGTTAATGATCTAAACAGCCCGATATCACCCAAAGAAATAGAAGCAGTTATTAATAGTCTCCCAACCAAAAAAAGCCCAGGACACAATGGGTTTAGTGCAGAGTTCTATCAGACCTTCAAAGAAGATCTAATCCCAGTTCTTCACAAACTATTCCACAAAATAGAAACAGAAGGTACACTACCCAACTCATTCTATGAAGTCACAATTACTCTGATACCTAAACCACAAAAAGACCCCACAAAGATAGAGAACTTCAGACCAATATCCCTTATGAATATTGATGCAAAAATCCTCAATAAAGTTCTTGCTAACCGAATCCAAGAACACATCAAAACAATCATCCATCCTGACCAAGTAGGTTTCATCCCAGGGATGCAGGGATGGTTCAATATACGGAAATCCATCAACATAATCCAGTATATAAACAAACTCAAAGACAAAAACCACGTGATCATCTCGTTAGATGCTGAGAAAGCATTTGACAAAATCCAACACCCATTCATGATAAAAGTCTTGGAAAAATCAGGAATTCAAGGCCCATACCTAAACATGATAAAAGCAATCTACAGCAAACCAGTAGCCAGCATCAAAGTAAATGGTGAGAAGCTTGAAGCAATCCCACTAAAATCAGGGACTAGACAAGGCTGTCCACTCTCTCCCTACCTATTCAACATTGTACTTGAAGTCCTAGCCATAGCAATTCAACAACAAAAGGAGATCAAGGGGATACAAATTGGAAAGGAAGAAGTCAAATTATCACTTTTTGCAGATGATATGATAGTATATATACGTGACCCTAAAAATTCCACCAGAGAACTCCTAAGCCTGATAAACAGCTTCAGTGAAGTAGCTGGATATAAAATTAACTCAAACAAGTCAATGGCCTTTCTCTACACAAAGGACAAACAGGCTGAGAAAGAAATTAGGGAAACAATACCCTTCTCAATAGCCACAAATAATATAAAATACCTAGGCGTGACTCTAACTAAGGAAGTGAAAGATCTGTATGACAAGAACTTCATGTCTCTGAAGAAAGAAATTAAAGAAGATCTCAGAAGATGGAAAGATCTCCCATGCTCATGGATCGGCAGGATCAATATAGTAAATATGGCTATCTTGCCAAAAGCAATCTACAGATTCAATGCAATCCCCATCAAAATTCCAACTCAATTTTTCAACGAATTAGAAAGGGCGATCGGCAGATTCATCTGGAATAACAAAAAACCTAGGATAGCAAAAACTCTTCTCAAGGACAAAAGAACCTCTGGTGGAATCACCATGCCCGACCTAAAGCTGTACTACAGAGCAATTGTGATAAAAACTGCATGGTACTGGTATAGCGACAGACAAGTAGACCAATGGAACAGAATTGAAGACCCAGAGATGAACCCACACACCTATGGTCATTTGATCTTTGACAAGGGAGCTAAAACCATCCAGTGGAAAAAAGACAGCATTTTAAACAAATGATGCTGGCACAACTGGCTGTTATCATGTAGAAGATTGCGAATTGATCCAGTACTATCTCCTTGTACTAAGGTCAAATCTAATTCGATTAAGGAACTCCACATAAAACCAGAGACACTGAAACTTATAGAGGAGAAAGTAGGGAAAAGCCTCGAAGAAATGGGTACAGGGGAAAAATTCCTGAATAGAACAGCAATGGCTTGTGCTGGAAGATCGAGAATCGATAAATGGGACCTCATAAAATTGCAAAGCTTCTGCAAGGCAAAAGACACCGTCAATAAGACAAAAAGACCACCAACAGATTGGGAAAGGATCTTTACCTATCCCAAATCGGACAGGAGACTAATATCCAATATATATAAAGAACTCAAGAAGGTAGACTCCATAAAATCAAATAACCCCATTAAAAAATGGGGCTCAGAACTGAACAAAGATTTCTCACCCGAGGAATACCGAATGGCAGAGAAGCACCTGAAAAATGTTCAACATCCTTAATCATCAGGGAAATGCAAATCAAAACAACCCTGAGATTCCACCTCACACCAGTCAGAATGGCTAAGATCAAAAATTCAGGTGACAGCAGATGCTGGTGAGGATGTGGAGAAAGAGGAACACTCCTCCATTGTTGGTGAGATTGCAAGCTTGTACAACCACTCTGGAAATCAGTCTGGCGGTTCTTCAGAAAATTGGACACAGTACTACCGGAGGATCCAGCAATACCTCTCCTGGGCATATATCCAGAAGATGTCCCAACCGGTAAGAAGAACACATGCTCCACTATGTTCATAGCAGCCTTGTTTATAATAGCCAGAAGCTGGAAAGAACCCAGATGCCTCTCAACAGAGGAATGGATACAGAAAATGTGGTACGTTTACACAATGGAGTACTACTCAGCTATTAAAAAGAATGAATTTATGAAATTCCTAGCCAAATGGATGGACCTGAAGGGCATCATCCTGAGTGAGGTAACCCAATCACAAAGGAACTCTCACAATATGTACTCACTGATAAGTGGATATTAGCCCAGAAACTTAGGATACCCAAGATATAAGATACAATTGGCTAAACATATTAAACTCAAGAGAACGAAGACCAAAGTGTGGACACTTTGCCCCTTCTTAGAATAGGAAACAAAACACCCATGGAAGGAGTTACAGAGACAAAATTTGGAAGTGTGACAAAAGGATGGACCATCTAGTGATTGCCATGTCCAGAGATCCATCCCATGATCAGCTCCAAACGCTGACACCATTGCATACACTAGCAAGATTTTGCTGAAAGGACCCAGATATAGCTGTCTCTTGTGAGACTATGCCAGGGCCTAGCAAACACAGAAGTGGATGCTCACAGTCAGCTATTGAATGGACCACAGGGCCCCCAATGAAGGAACTAGAGAAAGCACTCAAGGAACTAAAGGGAACTGCAACCCTATAGGTGGAACAACATTATGAACTAAGCAGTACCCCGGAGCTCTTGTCTCTAGCTGCATATGTATCAAAAGATGGCCTAGTCGGCCATCACTGCAAAGAGAGGCCCATTGCACTTGCAAACTTTATATGTCCCAGTACAGGGGAATGCCAGGGCCAAAAAGGGGGAGTGGGTGGGTAGGGGAGTGGGGGTGGGTGGGTATGGGGGACTTTTGGTATAGCATTGAAAATGTAAATGAGCTAAATACCTAAGAAAAAATGGGAAAAAAAAGCAAGTTCACTACACACATAAATCAATGATATGAAAAACACAGCTGTATGAAATAAAAATAAAGGTGTGGAAGTCAGAATGTAAAAAAAAAAAAAAAAAAGATACCTACAATACATAGGCCAATTCAAAACAGGAGATGTGTTTATAAAATGTGTGGTGAAACCAGAACCTTCCACCTCTGCTTTGGAGAAGGGCTATCATACAACATTCAGCCAGCTGAAGATGGATCGGTACAAGCGTCTATACAGAAACTTCAAGTCCTTTTTGCATGTGCAGAACCATCCAGATCTTCCCAGACTGAACTGGCAGTACTGTGGCTTTCTTCCTTTTCCATATTCCCAACAAGGCTACATGAACTTCAACTCTTGATGAGCTGCTTACAACAGCAGTTCCTTAAGAGCCAACATGACAGGTGGTCCAGGATTTCCCTATGAGAAGCAAACTGGCCACCTACAGAAAGTATCACAATGAACAAGTCTTTTCTTTCCTTCTTCCAATTCTGTACAGTGTCTCCTTTCAAGACTATTATCCTCATCAGACTTGTTCCTTCACAAGTCTAAATCTCAAGGTGATGTGAAGAGTACCAACATTAAGAAAAGAAAACTCAATCCAGAAATGAAGAAACTGGAGGTGTCCAATACACCCCAGAGCATCTTGCCATCCCTGACAGTACAGCCCAGTGTACTGCTACAGTCTGTAGATCAATACTGGCAGCTTGAGGTCCACCCCCCCACCCATGGTTAAAGCATATCAAATAAATACTAGGCAAGGAGTTTCCTGGGAGAGTTAGAAATTTTAAAAATTTACCAATTTTCTGTCTCTGTGATAATTCAATGCCACTAAGAGAAAAGTATTGCAGGGACAATTTTCATACTTTAAAAAAAAATCCCTAGTCGTGTCATCATCTCTTATAAAGAACCCAGGGAATCCCAGAAATAGAAAATTAGTTTCAGGGCATCCCTCAGGCACTTTAAAGCCTTTAAAAAATGAAATAATAAATTAGCTATTGCTATCCAGAGGCTTACAGAGCAGCTAACACAAGAGAACCAGGTCTGTATCTCAGGTTCTCCAGCTGCCCGGCCCTCTTTAAAGCTTAGATGGATCTCCAAATATCTTTAAAAAGACATACAATTTAACACAGACTGAGTGGGTCTTTTGTTTAGTGGTAGCATGACATTTGGTCCACAATGGTTAGCAGCTGTCTTTGTTTTTTTGGGTTTTTTTGGGTATGTTTTTTGTTTGTTTGTTTGTTTGTTTGTTTGTTTGTTTTAGTAATGTTTTTCTCCCCTGGGAATTACATAAAAAACAAAGAGTCATGACCAGTTGCTTACACACACACACACATCTCACATGTAATTGATTTATATTTTTTATATATATTTTTAATGTATTTTCCTCAATTACATTTCCAATACTATCCCAAAAGTCCCCCATACCCTCCCCCCCACTCCCCTACCCACCCATTCCCACTTTTTGGCCCTGGTGTTCCCCTGTACTGGGGCATATAAAGTTTGCGTGTCCAATGGGCCTCTCTTTCCAGTGATGGCTTACTAGGCCATCTTTTGATACATATGCAGCTAAAGTCAAGAGCTCCGGGGTACTCGTTAGTTCATAATATTGTTGCACCTACAGGGTTGCAGATCTCTTTAGCTCCTTGGTTACTTTCTCTAGCTCCTCCATTGGGGGACCTGTGATCCATCCAATAGCTGACTATGAGCATCCACTTATGTGTTTGCTAGGCCCCGACCTAGTCTCACAAGAGACAGCTATATCATGGTCCTTTCAGCTAATGCTTGCTAGTGATCTGATATGATGCATGGGACAATTTCAATATTTTTGTATCTGTTGAGGCCTGTTTTGTGACCAATTATATGGTCAATTTTGGAGAAGGTCCCGTGAGGTGCTGAGAAGAAGGTATATCCTTTTGTTTGGATAAAATGTTGTGTAGATATCTGTTAAGTCCATTTGTTTCATAACTTCTGTTCGTTTCATCTGTGTCCCTGTTTAGTTTCTGTTTCCACGATCTGTCCATTGATGAAAGTGGTGTGTTGAAGTCTCCCACTATTATTGAGTGAGGTGCAATGTGTGCTTTGAGCTTTACTAAAGTGTCTTTAATGAATGTGGCTGCCCTTGCATTTGGAGCATAGATATTCAGAATTAAGAGTTCCTCTTAGAGGATTTTACCTTTGATGAATATGAAGTGTCCTTCCTTGTCTTTTTTGATAACTTTGGGTTGGAAGTCGATTTTATCCGATATTAGAATGGCTACTCCAGCTTGTTTCTTCAGACTATTTGCTTGGAAAATTGTTTTACAGCCTTTCACTTTGAGGTAGTGTCTGTCTTTTTCCCTGAGATGGGTTTCCTGTAAGCAGCAGAATGTTGGGTCCTGTTTGTGTAGCCAGTCTGTTAGTCTATGTCTTTTTATTGGGGAATTGAATCCATTGATATTAAGAGATATTAAGGAAAAGTAATTGTTGCTCCCTTTTATTTTTGTTGTTAGAGTTGGCATTCTGTTCTTGTGGCTGTCTTCTTTTTGGTTTGTTGAGGGATTACTTTATTGCTTGTTGTAGGGCGTGATTTCCGTCCTTGTATTGCTTCTTTTCTGTTATTATCCTTTGAAGGGCTGGATTCGTGGAAAGATAATGTGTGAATTTGGTTTTGTCGTGGAATACTTTGGTTTTTCCATCTATGGTAATTGAGAGTTTGGCCGGGTATAGTAGCCTGGGCTGGCATTTGTGTTCTCTTAGTGTCTGTATAACATCTGTCCAGGCTCTTCTGGCTTTCATAGTCTCTGGTGAAAAGTCTGGTGTAATTCTGATAGGCCTGCCTTTATATGTTACTTGACCTTTCTCCCTTACTGCTTTTAATATTCTATCTTTATTTAGTGCATTTGTTGTTCTGATTATTATGTGTCGGGAGGAATTTCTGATTTAGGATAGGTAAAGATCCTTTCCCAATTTGTTGGTGGTCTTTTTGTCTTATTGACGGTGTCTTTTGCCTTGCAGAAACTTTGGAGTTTCATTAGGTCCCATTTGTCAATTCTCGATCTTACAGCACAAGCCATTGCTGTTCTGTTCAGGAATTTTTCCACTGTGCCCATATCTTCAAGGCTTTTCCCCACTTTCTCCTCTATAAGTTTCAGTGTCTCTGGTTTTATGTGAAGTTCCTTGATCCACTTAGATTTGACCTTAGTAAAAGGAGATAAGTATGGATCGATTTGCATTCTTCTACATGATAACAACCAGTTGTGCCAGCACCAATTGTTGAAAATGCTGTCTTTCTTCCACTGGATGGTTTTAGCTCCCTTGTCAAAGATCAAGTGACCATAGGTGTGTGGGTTCATTTCTGGGTCTTCAATTCTATTCCATTGGTCTACTTGTCTGTCTCTATACCAGTACCATGCAGTTTTTATCACAATTGCTCTGTAGTAAAGCTTTAGGTCAGGCATGGTGATTCCACCAGAGGTTCTTTTGTCCTTGAGAAGAGTTTTTGCTATCCTAGGTTTTTTGTTATTCCAGATGAATTTGCAAATTGCTCCTTCTAATTCGTTGAAAATTTGAGTTGGAATTTTGATGGGGATTGCATTGAATCTGTAGATTGCTTTTGGCAAGATAGCCATTTTTACTATATTTATCCTGCCGATCCATGAGCATGGGAGATCTTTCCATCTTCTGAGATCTTCTTTAATTTCTTTCTTCAGAGACATGAAGTTCTTGTCATACAGATCTTTCACTTCCTTAGTTAGAGTCACGCCTAGGTATTTTATATTATTTGTGGCTATTGAGAAGGGTATTGTTTCCCTAATTTCTTTCTCAGCCTGTTTGTCCTTTGTGTAGAGAAAGGCCATTGACTTGTTTGAGTTAATTTTATATCCAGCTACTTCACTGAAGCTGTTTATCAGGCTTAGGAGTTCTCTGGTGGAATTTTTAGGGTCACGTATATATACTATCATATCGTCTGCAAAAAGTGATAATTTGACTTCTTCCTTTCCAATTTGTATCCCCTTGATCTCCTTTTGTTGTCGAATTGCTATGGCTAGGACTTCAAGTACAATGTTGAATAGGTAGGGAGAGAGTGGACAGCCTTGTCTAGTCCCTGATTTTAGTGGGATTGCTTCAAGCTTCTCACCATTTACTTTGATGCTGGCTACTGGTTTGCTGTAGATTGCTTTTATCATGTTTAGGTATGGGCCTTGAATTCCTGATCTTTCCAGAACTTTTATCATGAATGGGTGATGGATCTTGTCAAATGCTTTTTCTGCATCTAACGAGATGATCATGTGGTTTTTGTCTTTGAGTTTGTTTATATAATGGATTACATTGATGGATTTTCGTATATTAAACCATCCCTGCATCCCTGGAATAAAACCTACTTGGTCAGGATAGATGATTGCTTTAATGTGTTCTTGGATTCGGTTAGCGAGAATTTTATTGAGGATTTTTGCATTGATATTCATAAGAGAAATTGGTCTGAAGTTCTCTATCTTTGTTGGATCTTTCTGTGGTTTAGGTATCAGATAATAGTGGCTTCATAAAATGAGTTGGGTAGAGTACCTTCTACTTCTATCTTGTGAAAAAGTTTGTGCAGAACTGGAATTAGATCTTCTTTGAAGGTCTGATAGAACTCTGTACTAAACCCGTCTGATCCTGGGCTTTTTTTAGCTGGGATACTATTAATAACTGCTTCTATTTCTTTAGGGGATATGGGACTGTTTAGAAGGTCAACTTGATCCTGATTCAACTTTGGTACCTGGTATCTGTCCAGAAATTTGTCCATTTCGTCCAGGTTTTCCAGTTTTGTTGAGTATAGCCTTTTGTAGAAGGATCTGATGGTGTTTTGGATTTCTTCAGGATCTGTTGTTATGTCTCCCTTTTCATTTCTGATTTTGTTAATTAGGATGCTGTCCCTGTGCCCTCTAGTGAGTCTAGCTAAGGGTTTATCTATCTTGTTGATTTTCTCAAAGAATCAACTCCTCATTTGGTTGATTCTTTGAATAGTCCTACTTGTTTCCACTTGGTTGATTTCACCCCTGAGTTTGATTATTTCCTGCTGTCTACTCCTCTTGGGTGAATTTGCTTCTTTTTTTTCTAGAGCTTTTAGATCTGTTGTCAAGCTGCTAGTATGTGCTCTTTCCCGTTTCTTCTTGGAGGCACTCAGAGCTATGAGTTTCCCTCTTAGAAATGCTTTCATTGTGTCCCAAAGGTTTGGGTACGTTGTGGCTTCATTTTCATTAAACTCTAAAAAGTCTTTAATTTCTTTCTTTATTCCTTCCTTGACCAAGGTATCATTGAGAAGAGTGTTGTTCAGTTTCCACGTGAATGTTGGCTTTCCATTATTTATGTTGTTATTGAAGATCAGCCTTAGTTCATGGTGGTCTGATAGGATACATGGGACAATTTCAATATTTTTGTATCTGTTGAGGCCTGTTTTGTGACCAATTATATGGTCAGTTTTGGAGAAGGTCCCGTGAGGTGCTGAGAAGAAGGTATATCCTTTTGTTTTAGGATAAAATGTTCTGTAGATATCTGTCAGGTCCATTTGTTTCATAACCTCTGTTAGTTTCACTGTGTCCCTGTTTAGTTTCTGTTTCCATGATCTGTCCATTGGTGAGAGTGGTGTGTTGAAGTCTCCCACTATTATTGTGTGAGGTGCAATGTGTGCTTTGAGCTTTACTAAAGTATCTTTAATGAATGTGGCTGCCCTTGTATTTGGAGGGTAGATATTCAGAATTGAGAGTTCCTCTTGGAGGATTTTACCTTCGATGAGAATGAAGTGCCCCTCCTTGTCTTTTTTGATCACTTTGGGTTGGAAGTCAATCTTATCAGATTTTAGGATGGCTACTCCAGCTTGTTTCTTCATACCATTTGCTTGGAAAATTGTTTTCCAGCCTTTCATTCTGAGGTAGTGTCTATCTTTTTCTCTGAGATGAGTTTCCTGTAAGCAGCAAAATGTTGGGTCTTGTTTGTGTAGCCAGTTTGTTAGTCTATGTCTTTTTATTGGGGAATTGAATCCATTGATATTAAGAGATATTAAGGAAAAGTAATTGTTGCTTCCTTTTATTTTTGTTGTTAGAGTTGGCATTCTGTTCTTTTAGTTTTCTTCTTTTTGGTTTGTTGAGGGATTACTTTCTTGCTTTTTCTAGGGCGTTGTTCCCGTTCTTGTATTGGGTTTTTCTGTTGTTATCCTTTGAAGGGCTTGATTCGTGGAAAGATAATGTGTGAATTTGGCTTTGTCGTGGAATACTTTGGTTTCTCCATCTATGGTAATTGAGAGTTTGGCCGGGTATAGTAGCCTGGGCTGGAATTTGTCTTCTCTTAGTGTCTGTATAACAACTGTCCAGGCTCTTCTGGCTTTCATAGTCTCTGGTGAAAAGTCTGGTGTAATTCTGATAGGCCTGCCTTTATATTTTACTTGACCTTTCTCCCTTACTGCTTTTAATATTCTGTCTTTATTTAGTGCATTTGTTGTTCTGATTATTATGTGTCGGGAGGAATTTCTTTTCTGGTCTATTTGGAGTTCTGTAGGCTTCTTGTATGTTCATGGGCATGTCATTCTTTAGGTTTGGGAAGTTTTCTTCTGTATTTTGTTGAAGATATTTGCTGGCCCTTTAAGTTGAAAATCTTCATTCTCATCCACTCCTATTATCCTTAGGTTTGGTCTTCTCATTGTGTCCTGGATTTCCTGGATATTTTGAGTTAGGATCTTTTTGCGTTTTGTATTTTCTTTGATTGTTGTGCCGATGTTCTCTATGGAATCTTCTGCACCTGAGATTCTCTCTTCCATCTCCTGTATTCTGTTGCTGATGCCGAATCTATGGTTCCAGATTTCTTTCCTAGGGTTTCTATCTCCAGTGTTGCCTCACTTTGGATTTTCTTTATTGTGTCTACTTCCCTTTTTATGTCTTGGATAGTTTTATTCAATTCCATCACCTGTTTGGTCGTGTTTTCCTGCCATTCTTTAAGGAATTTTTGTGTTTCCTCTTTAAGGTCTTCTACCTGTTTAGCAGTGTTCTCCTGTATTTCTTTAAGTGAGTTATTAAACTCCTTCTTGATGTCCTCTACCATCATCATGAGATATGCTTTTAAATCTAGGTCTTGCTTTTCGGGTGTGTTGGGGTGCCCAGGACTAGGTGGGGTGGGAATGCTGCGTTCTGATGATGGTGAGTGGTCTTGATTTCTTTTTTTTTTTTCCATTTTTTATTAGGTATTTAACTCATTTACATTTCCAATGCTATACCAAAAGTCCCCCATATCCACCCACCCCCACTCCCCTACCCACCCACTCCCCCTTTTTGGCCCTGGTATTCCCCTGTACTGGGGCATATAAAGTTTGCAAGTCCAATGGGCCTCTCTTTCCAGTGATGGCCGACTAGGCCATCTTTTGATATATATGCAGCTAGAGTCAAGAGCTCCGGGGTACTGGTTAGCTCATAATGTTGTTCCACCTATAGGGTTGCAGATCCCTTTAGCTCCTTGGCTACTTTCTCTAGCTCCTCCATTGGGAGCCCTATGATCCATCCATTAGCTGACTGTGAGCATCCACTTCTGTGTTTGCTGGGCCCCGGCATAGTCTCACAAGAGACAGCTACATCTGCGTCCTTTCAATAAAATCTTGCTAGTGTATGCAATGGTGTCAGCGTTTGGATGCTGATTATGGGGTGGATCCCTGGCTATGGCAGTCTCTACATGGTCCATCCTTTCATCTCAGCTCCAAACTCCGTCTCTGTAACTCCTTCCATGGGTGTTTTGTTCCCAAATCTAAGGAGGGGCATAGTGTCCACACTTCAGTCTTCATTCTCCTTGAGTTTCATGTGTTTAGCAAATTATATCTTATATCTTGGGTATCCTAGGTTTGGGGCTAATATCCACTTATCAGTGAATACATATTGTGTGAGTTTCTTTGTGAATGTGTTACCTCACTCAGGATGATGCCCTCCAGGTCCATCCATTTGGCTAGGAATTTCATAAATTCATTCTTTTTAATAGCTGAGTAGTACTCCATTGTGTAGATGTACCACATTTTCTGTATCCATTCCTCTGTTGAGGGGCATCTAGGTTCTTTCCAGCTTCTGGCTATTATAAATAAGGCTGCTATGAACATAGTGGAGCATGTGTCCTTCTTACCTGTTGGGGCATCTTCTGGATATATGCCCAGGAGAGGTATTGCTGGATCCTCCGGTAGTACTATGTCCAGTTTTCTGAGGAACCGCCAGACTGATTTCCAGAGTGGTTGTACAAGCCTGCACTCCCACCAACAATGGAGGAGTGTTCCTCTTTCTCCACATCCTCGCCAGCATCTGCTGTCACCTGAATTTTTGATCTTAGCCATTCTGACTGGTGTGAGGTGGAATCTCAGGGTTGTTTTGATTTGCATTTCCCTGATGATTAAGGATGTTGAACATTTTTTCAAGTGCTTCTCTGCCATTCGGTATTCCTCAGGTGAGAATTCTTTGTTCAGTTCTGAGCCCCATTTTTTAATGGGGTTATTTGATTTTCTGAAGTCCACCTTCTTGAGTTCTTAATATATGTTGGATATTAGTCCCCTATCTGATTTAGGATAGGTAAAGATCCTTTCCCAATCTGTTGGTGGTCTTTTTGTCTTATTGACGGTGTCTTTTGCCTTGCAGAAACTTTGGAGTTTCATTAGGTCCCATTTGTCGATTCTCGATCTTACAGCACAAGCCATTGCTCTTCTGTTCAGGAATTTTTCCCCTGTGCCCATATCTTCAAGGCTTTTCCCCACTTTCTCCTCTATAAGTTTCAGTGTCTCTGGTTTTATGTGAAGTTCCTTGATCCACTTAGATTTGACCTTAGTACAAGGAGATAAGTATGGATCGATTCGCATTCTTCTACATGATAACAACCAGTTGTGCCAGCACCAATTGTTGAAAATGCTGTCTTTCTTCCACTGGATGGTTTTAGCTCCCTTGTCGAAGATCAAGTGACCATAGGTGTGTGGGTTCATTTCTGGATCTTCAATTCTATTCCATTGGTCTACTTGTCTGTCTCTATACCAGTACCATGCAGTTTTTATCACAATTGCTCTGTAGTAAAGCTTTAGGTCTGGCATGGTGATTCCGCCAGAAGTTCTTTGATCCTTGAGAAGACTTTTTGCTATCCTAGGTTTTTTGTTATTCCAGACAAATTTGCAAATTGCTCCTTCCAATTCGTTGAAGAATTGAGTTGGAATTTTGATGGGGATTGCATTGAATCTGTAGATTGCTTTTGGCAAGATAGCCATTTTTACAATGTTGATCCTGCCAATCCATGAGCATGGGAGATCTTTCCATCTTCTGAGATCTTCTTTAATTTCTTTCTTCAGAGATTTGAAGTTTTTATCATACAGATCTTTCACCTCCTTAGTTAGAGTCACGCCAAGATATTTTATATTATTTGTGACTATTGAGAAGGGTGTTGTTTCCCTAATTTCTTTCTCAGCCTGTTTATTCTTTGTATAGAGAAAGGCCATTGACTTGTTTGAGTTTATTTTATATCCAGCTACTTCACCGAAGCTGTTTATCAGGTTTAGGAGTTCTCTGGTAGAATTTTTAGGGTCACTTATATATACTATCATATCATCTGCAAAAAGTGATATTTTGACTTCCTCTTTTCCAATTTGTATCCCTTTGATCTCCTTTTGTTGTTGAATTGCTCTGGCTAATACTTCAAGTACTATGTTGAAAAGGTAGGGAGAAAGTGGGCAGCCTTGTCTAGTCCCTGATTTTAGTGGGATTGCTTCCAGCTTCTCTCCATTTACTTTGATGTTGGCTACTGGTTTGCTGTAGATTGCTTTTATCATGTTTAGGTATGGGCCTTGAATTCCTGATCTTTCCAAAACTTTTATCATGAATGGGTGTTGGATCTTGTCAAATGCTTTTTCTGCATCTAACGAGATGATCATGTGGTTTTTGTCTTTGAGTTTGTTTATATAATGGATTACATTGATGGATTTTCGTATATTAAACCATCCCTGCATCCCTGGAATAAAACCTACTTGGTCAGGATGGATGATTGCTTTAATGTGTTCTTGGATTCGTTTAGCGAGAATTTTATTGAGGATTTTTGCATCGATATTCATAAGAGAAATTGGTCTGAAGTTCTCTATCTTTGTTGGATCTTTCTGTGGTTTAGGTATCAGAGTAATAGTGGCTTCATAAAATGAGTTGGGTAGAGTACCTTCTACTTCTATTTTGTGAAATAGTTTGTGCAGAATTGGAATTAGATCTTCTTTGAAGGTCTGATAGAACTCTGCACTAAACCCATCTGGTCCTGGGCTTTTTTTGGTTGGGAGACTATTAATAACTGCTTCTATTTCTTTAGGTGATATGGGACTGTTTAGATGGTCAACTTGATCCTGATTCAACTTTGGTACCTGGTATCTGTCCAGAAATTTGTCCATTTCGTCCAGGTTTTCCAGTTTTGTTGAGTATAGCCTTTTGTAGAAGGATCTGATGGTGTTTTGGATTTCTTCAGGATCTGTTGTTATGTCTCCCTTTTCATTTCTGATTTTGTTAATTAGGATTTTGTCCCTGTGCCCTGTAGTGAGTCTAGCTAAGGGTTTATCTATCTTGTTGATTTTCTCAAAGAACCAACTCCTCGTTTGGTTAATTCTTTGAATAGTTCTTCTTGTTTCCACTTGGTTGATTTCACCCCTGAGTTTGATTATTTCCTGCCGTCTACTCCTCTTGGGTGAATTTGCTTCCTTTTTTTCTAGGGCTTTTAGATGTGTTGTCAAGCTGCTAGTATGTGCTGTCTCCCGTTTCTTCTTGGAGGCACTCAGCGCTATGAGTTTCCCTCTTAGAAATGCTATCATTGTGTCCCATAGGTTTGGGTACGTTGTGGCTTCATTTTCATTAAACTCTAAAAAGTCTTTAATTTCTTTCTTTATTCCTTCCTTGACCAAGGTATCATTGAGAAGAGTGTTATTCAGTTTCCACGTGAATGTTGGCTTTCCATTATTTATGTTGTTATTGAAGATCAGTCTTAGGCCATGGTGGTCTGATAGGATACATGGGACAATTTCAATATTTTTGTATCTATTGAGGCCTGTTTTGTGACCAATTATATGGTCAATTTTGGAGAAGGTCCCGTGAGGTGCTGAGAAGAAGGTATATCCTTTTGTTTTAGGATAAAATGTTCTGTAGATATCTGTCAGGTCCATTTGTTTCATAACTTCTGTTAGTTTCACTGTGTCCCTGTTTAGTTTCTGTTTCCACGATCTGTCCTTTGAAGAAAGTGGTGTGTTGAAGTCTCCCACTATTATTGTGTGAGGTGCAATGTATGCTTTGAGCTTTACTAAAGTGTCTCTAATGAATGTGGCTGCCCTTGCATTTGGTGCGTAGATATTCAGAATTGAGAGTTCCTCTTGGAGGATTTTACCTTTGATGAGTATGAAGTGTCCCTCCTTGTCTTTTTTGATATCTTTGGGTTGGAAGTCGATTTTATCCGATATTAAAATGGCTACTCCAGCTTGTTTCTTCAGTCCATTTGCTTGGAAAATTGTTTTCCAGCCTTTCACTCTGAGGTAGTGTCTGTCTTTTTCCCTGAGATGGGTTTCCTGTAAGCAGCAGAATGTTGGGTCCTGTTTGTGTAGCCAGTCTGTTAGTCTATGTCTTTTTATTGGGGAATTGAGTCCATTGATATTAAGAGATATTAAGGAAAAGTAATTGTTGCTCCCTTTTATTTTTGTTGTTAGAGTTGGCATTCTGTTCTTGTGGCTGTCTTCTTTTTGGTTTGTTGAATGATTACTTTCTTGGTTGTTCTAGGGCGTGATTTCCGTCCTTGTATTGCTTCTTTTCTGTTATTATCCTTTGAAGGGCTGGATTCGTGGAAAGATATTGTGTGAACTTGGTTTTGTCGTGGAATACTTTGGTTTCTCCATCTATGGTAATTGAGAGTTTGGCCGGGTATAGTAGCCTGGGCTGGCATTTGTGTTCTCTTAGTGTCTGTATAACAACTGTCCAGGCTCTTCTGGCTTTCATAGTCTCTGGTGAAAAGTCTGGTGTAATTCTGATAGGCCTTCCTTTATATGTTACTTGACCTTTCTCCCTTACTGCTTTTAATATTCTATCTTTATTTAGTGCATTTGTTGTTCTGATTATTATGTGTCGGGAGGAATTTCTTTTCTGGTCCAGTCTATTTGGAGTTCTGTATGCTTCTTGTATGATCATGGGCATCTCTTTTTTTTATGTTTGGGAAGTTTTCTTCTATTATTTTGTTGAAGATATTAGCTGGCCCTTTAAGTTGAAAATCTTCATTCTCATCAATTCCTATTATCCGTAGGTTTGGTCTTCTCATTGTGTCCTGGATTACCTGGATGTTTTGAGTTAGGATCCTTTTGCATTTTGTATTTTCTTTGACTGTTGTGTCGATGTTCTCTATGGAATCTTCTGCACCTGAGATTCTCTCTTCCATTTCTTGTATTCTGTTGCTGATGCTCGCATCTATGGTTCCAGATCTCTTTCCTAGGGTTTCTATTTCCAGCGTTGCCTCGCTTTGGGTTTTCTTTATTGTGTCTACTTCCCCTTTTAGTTCTAGTATGGTTTTGTTCATTTCCATCCCCTGTTTGGCTGTGTTTTCCTGCTTTTCTTTAAGAGCCTGTAACTCTTTAGCAGTGCTCTCCTGTAAATCTTTAAGTGACTTATGAAAGTCCTTCTTGATGTCCTCTATCATCATCATGAGAAATGTTTTTAAATCTGGGTCTAGATTTTCGGTTGTGTTGGGGTGCCCAGGACTAGGTGGGGTGGGAGTGCTGCGTTCTGATGATGGTGAGTGGTCTTGATTTCTGTTAGTAGGATTCTTACGTTTGCCTTTCGCCATCTGGTAATCTCTGAAGCTAGCTGTTTTAGTTGTCACTGTTAAGAGCTTGTTCTTCAGGTGACTCTGTTAGCCTCTATGAGCAGACCTGGAGGGTAGCACTCTCCTTAGTTTCAGTGGGCAGAGTATTCTCTGCAGGCAAGCTCTCTTCTTGCAAGGCAGGTACCCAGATATCTGGTGTTCGAACCAGACTCCTGGCAGAAGTTGTGTTCCACTCACTAGAGGTCTTAGGATCACGTGTGGAATCCTGTGTGGGCCCTTGCGGGTGTCAGGCGACTCAGCTGGCAAGGTAGCCGGGGCTCGAGTGGAGTGGAAGGGGTTTGTGCCCCAGATCAAGCCCGGGTAGCCTGCTTCCCTATGTACCGCAGTCTCAAGTTCCACGCGATTGGATTGGGGTAGGCGCTGTGATCCACTCACCAGAGGTCTTAGGGTCCCGTGGGGAGTCCCGTGTGGACCCTTGCGGGTGTTGGGCAAGACTCTGCTGGCAAGGTAGCCCGGGGCTCGAGTCTCGAGTCGAGCGGAAGGGACTTGTGCCCCAGATCAGGCCCGGGTAGCCTGCTTCCCTATGTACCGCAGTCTCAAGTTCCGCGCGATTGGATTGGGGCAGGCACTGTGATCCACTCACCAGAGGTCTTAGGGTCCCGTGGGGAGTCCCGTGTGGACCCTTGCGGGTGTTGGGCAAGACTCTGCTGGCAAGGTAGCCCGGGGCTCGAGTCTCAAGTCGAGCGGAAGGGACTTGTGCCCCAGATCAGGCCCGGGTAGCCTGCTTCCCTATGTACCGCAGTCTCGAGTTCCGCGCGATTGGATTGGGGCAGGCACTGTGATCCACTCACCAGAGGTCTTAGGGTCCCGTGGGGAGTCCCGTGTGGACCCTTGCGGGTGTTGGGCAAGACTCTGCTGGCAAGGTAGCCCGGGGCTCGAGTCTCGAGTCGAGCGGAAGGGACTTGTGCCCCAGATCAGGCCCGGGTAGCCTGCTTCCCTATGTACCGCAGTCTCGAGTTCCACGCGATTGGATTGGGGCAGGCACTGTGATCCACTCACCAGAGGTCTTAGGGTCCCGTGGGGAGTCCCGTGTGGACCCTTGCGGGTGTTGGGCAAGACTCTGCTGGCAAGGTAGCCCGGGGCTCGAGTCTCGAGTCGAGCGGAAGGGACTTGTGCCCCAGATCAGGCCCGGGTAGCCTGCTTCCCTATGTACCGCAGTCTCGAGTTCCGCGCGATTGGATTGGGGCAGGCACTGTGATCCACTCACCAGAGGTCTTAGGGTCCCGTGGGGAGTCCCGTGTGGACCCTTGCGGGTGTTGGGCAAGACTCTGCTGGCAAGGTAGCCCGGGGCTCGAGTCGGTCTTGATTTCTGTTAGTAGGATTCTTACGTTTGCCTTTCACCATCTGGTAATCTCTGAAGCTAGTTGTTATAGTTGTCTCTGGTTAGAGCTTGCTCCTCAGGTGACTCTGTCAGCCTCTATCAGCAGACCTGGGAGACTAGCTCTCTCCTTAGCTTCAATGGTCATCGTATTCTCTGCAGGCAAGCTCTCTTCTTGCAGGGAAGGTGCCCAGATATCTGGTGTTTGAACCTGCCTCCTGGCAGAGGTTGTGTTCCAATCACCAGAGGTCTTAGGATCCCGAGGGGGATTCTGTGTGGGTCCTTGCGGGTGTCCTGAGACTCCGCCGGTAAGGCATCCCGGTGCTGGGGTGGACTGGAAGGGACTGGTGCCCCTGTTCAGGCCGGGTTATCTGCTTCCCTAGTTAATGCAGTCTCAGATCCTGAGCGATTGGATTGGAGCAGAAGCTGTGTTCCACTCACCAGAGGTCTTAGGATCCTGTGGGTGATCTTGTGTGGGTCCTTGCAGGTGTCCAGAGACTCTGCAGGCAAGGCACCCCGGTGCTGGAGTGGACCGGAAGGGACTTGTCTGTCTTTGTTTTAAACTCTGATAAAACTAAGATAATAAATAAATAAATAAATAAATAAATGCAGCAATGGAAGCTAGCCCACACTGACAAATACCTGGAGAACCACTGAGTTCTCGTGCACCATTTGGTTTGGTGCCCAGTCTCATGAGGAGGGAAGTACATTACAGAACTTTCTTCTCAAAGATGCTGAACAATGGCATCAAATTGTCAAAATGGTTATTTATCGAGGGATGGAAAAGATCTGACCCTGGGGAATACAGGACACACACAGGTACTTCAGAGGTGTATACTTTGACTAGGGCAAAATTTGAGACTTAAAGAAATTATCACTTTAGGTAAATAGTTGAAACTAAGTCTAGTTTTTGGTGAGGTTTGTGTGTGTGTGTGTGTCCTCATTATCTCCTTCAGCTTAAACTGTCAATCATTTCTG
Organism: Mus musculus; assembly: GCF_000001635.26. Classification (NCBI taxonomy): domain Eukaryota; kingdom Metazoa; phylum Chordata; class Mammalia; order Rodentia; family Muridae; genus Mus; species Mus musculus. The sequence continues at coordinate 58,759,552 of NC_000076.6, read as the reverse complement.
AGTACTCAAGCAGAAGGCCACCTTCATCTTTTCCACGTTGACTTCAGCTTCTAAAATTTCCAATACTAGTTTCCCCAAATTATCTTCCCCAGAGAGTGGAGGTTTTCCTGTCACGACAGAGCCTAGGCAGCACAGTTTTGTTGCCATCTGAGATGAGGAAGGGCCAGATCCTTCTGGGAGCAAGGGTCCTGAAGTAGCTTGGGCTGAAGACAGTCCAGAAATGTCTTTCGGGTTTTCTGTCTCAGACATGGTGACGGATTTATCCTCAGAGAGGAGGGGGTGAACAGCCACAGCTGCCTTTTTGGTGGGCCTTTCCTGCAGGGCACTGTTGAAGTTGAACGGTTTCACCGCAGCGATGCTGTTAGAGTGCATCTCCACAGCCTTGCGTTTGAGAGCCAATCTGGGACCTGAGATAACCTTGACCACAGATGGTGTCACATTTGTTCTGGATTTGGCTTGACTCCTCTCTTCCAAAATCTGTGCTGCACATTTCACATTCAGTATTGAGTCCCCAATTCCAGAGGTTCCTACCTCTGCTTTCGGGGATGACTCTGTGGGGAGCGGTTTTGCCAGGTGCTGAGTGCCGCCTGATTCAGCAATGAGCTCCACATCTCCACGCACAGATGACAAGGTTGCTTTCTCCTTTTGTGACACTCCTCTCTCCTGCTGTCTCGGTGTGTGTTTCTCGTTGACAGTGTCACATTTGTTGACTGGAAGTTTTGTGGGATCACTTATGCTCTTTTCTGAAGTCTCACTAGCCTCCATCTTCATCACACTGCTCTGAGAAGCATTACCACTGTCTTCAAGTTTTTTCTCTTCTTTTGTAACTGCTCTCCTGTTGATGCGGAACAGCCTCTTTGCCACCGGGACAGCCTCAGCTTGAGGTCGGGAGTTGCCACTACTCTTAGAGCTTTGCTGCACCCTCAGGGCCTTCTCCAGTTTAATTTCCTCTAGCGTCTTAATATGCACCTCCTGCATAGACCTGGCTCTTCCTGCAGGCTCCTCCGGTTGTCCATTGCCAACAGCAACAGTCCGAAGACTCACAATCTTTTTCAGTTCAGTGTCTTCTGTTAGCACCCGGCAATTTGTATCGTTTTTGGACTTCTGTCTTTCCATTTCCTGCTGCCGATGTCTCTTTTCAGCCAGGACCTCAGAGAAGGTTTTGATCCACACTGAGGAAGTTTTTGTTCCTGATGGAGAATTGTCGGCTCCTGAAGGTTCTTCTCTCTTGGGTTTAGGTTGCAAGTCTCCACATTGCCGGCAGACTTTTTCAAGAAGAATTTCTTCCAATGTCTTCACGTGAATCTCACCAGCGTTATGAACTCTCTTTTTCTTTGGTGCTTTATCAATGTTAGCTTCTGGGGCTTCCACTTTTTTCCCTAACCTCTGTGCAAGTCTTCTCTTTAATGGGGGTTCACTGTCACCACCTACTGAAAGTTTTCGTTTTCCCAGTCTCTCACTAAGACTCAGTCTAACCAAGGACTCTTCTTGTTTGCTTGATGGAGTTACTGTTCCCACCACAGTCCCAACATTCTCCTTCTCAGGGCCTGGATTGGGCTGAGAATCTCCTACTGGAGATTCTCCCGAGGAGTCACCTTGCTTCATGAATTTTTCCTTCATTTTCGTTGCTTTCATTTCCTCAAGAGTTCTTATTCCAAAATCCAAGCATTCACCTTGCTTTAAACTGACCCCAGGTTTGCAGGCAGAAGCCACTGGGAATCCATCATGGACTTCAGGAGTTGGTTTCAGGGCAGGTGTTTTGCTTTCATCCTCCTCCTCAGAAGACTGATCATTGTCATCATCAGCTGTAATATTGATTACAACACGCGGATGTGTGGGAATGAGAACTTTATTTGAACTCTCTACTTTCATTACACTCCGGAGCTGAGGGGAGGGGTTATACTGAATTGACAATTTGTCCTGTTGGACCCTGAGCTGGCTAGCCTTTATTTCTTCTTGCGACTCAGGCACAGTGGGTAACATAGTTTTGCTTGGAGGTAGGAACAGTCCATCAACATAACGACTTCTGTTGTGGTGGAAAGCGCAATTTAGTTTCCGACATCCCATTGGCTGATTTTCCCAATAACAAGGAATTTCACTTCGTTTTTTGGCAATTTCCATGTGGCGAAATCTGCACACCTGTCGAAAACAACGACCTTCTTGCCATAGTGTGCAAACAGTTTCATTTCCTAGTGCAGCTTCACAGTGGCGGAATGGGCAGTTGTCACCTCTGGTGCATGTAGAATAGAAATAAAAGTAGCAGTCTTCTCCCTGATCAGGCATACTGGATAAGTTCTCTGGCCAAAATGGCTTCCTGGAACAAGCCACAGTTTCCTCGAGGTGAAGACCAGCTCCGAGTACTCTTGAAATGGATTTCCTCTTCCAATGACCACTCAACCACAGAAATTGATGTTAAAATGTAATCATTAGCTGGTTGCTCTCAACTATTATGCTTTTTACTCACACTTAATACTAGTCAATTTTCCAGAAATTCTTTGAGGGCAGAGAATATTCCGGAACTGGTGGTATTTCTTAGCTTCAGTTGTCCGCCGTCCTCACATCAGCCGAACAAGCAGAATCCCAAGACTTCCAGTATCCGAAGACACTTTTTAATGTGTTCAACGCCCTTAGTCATGAGAGAAATGCAAATTAAAACTACTATCAGATTTCATCTTACCCCAGTCAGAATGGCCAAGATCAATAACACAAATGACAACAGGTGCTGGCGAGGATACAGAGAAAGAAGAGTCATTGCTGGTGAGACTACAGAATGGGACTGGAAATCAGTGTGAGGGTTCTCAAAAAGCTGAAAAATTGATTGAACCCAAGATCTAGCTAGACCACTCTTGGGCAGCTTTCTACCCAAAGGACTCTACATCCGACTCAATTTCTCATGAGTGTTTAGTGCTGCCCTGTTCCTAATAGTCAGAGGTTAGAACAGACTAGCTGTCCATAGCACTGGGAGGTACTCTACTTGATACCATAAAAGAAAAGTCATCAATATTCATACACAGTCACAGACCCTGGAACTATAATAGCAAGCTGCCTGTAAGCCATTGTGGTGCAATAAGGACACAAGAGTTTGTGGGAGTAATCAACTGCTTTACTTTTTTATTGGGTAAGGCCCATACAATGAGGTAAAACCCATACCAGACACTAATAAAGACTAAAACCTGAGACTAGAGGGGTCATGAACCCTAAAGGGGAAACCTAGTACTACTATTCTATGAAAGGAATACAGCAACAAAATGACTCCTAATGACATATCGCTACACCCGTATAGATCGGTGCCTTGCTCAAGCCACATCAGAGATGCTTCTTGCAGCAGATTGTAAGTAACACAGAGATCAATGGTTATACAATGTGCAGAGAGGGAGAGACCTTGGATCATTCAACCCTAAATGGGATGTCTTCATCACACCCTCGGGGATCCATGAAAACATGGGGTTAGAGTGGTTGTAAGAGCCAGAGATGGGAAACACACCAAGAAAATAGTGTTTTCCAGACACAACAGAGCTGCTGCACATATGACCTACATTCACAAGACATGCATAAGTTCAAGCAAGAACAATCACAGTGCAGAGAAAGACAAGGTACCACTCACTCTGAATCAAAAAGATATTTCTAAACGATACCTTTGAGGAGAAAATCAATAAGTATTCTCCAAAATACAGTGACACAGGTACCCACTCTCTGGGGTAGGCCTTATGCTCAGGAGTAGCTGGCCAGCATAAAACGGACTCCATAATTTTGTGTGCTTTTTGTTTGTTTAGTTGGTTATGTTGGTGTGTGTGTGTGTGTGGTCTTTTACAGAAATAAAATACATAAATTTAGATGGTGAGTAGGGGGTATCTGGAGGATTTGGGAAAGGAAAAAGAACATGATCAAAATATATTACATGTAAAAATTTTTAAATAAAACTTTTAAAAGACTTGAAGATGAAGTGATCCCTCCACTGCCTGCGAGGACATGGGCTAGGGTGGAGGGTTATAGGGGACGGGATTCAGGGGAGGCACAAATTGGTGAGGAAGGGGCCTGGGTTCTCCAACCCTGCATGTCTCTGGGTGGTGGTGGTGCAGAGGGCAGCCCACACCTTATGTAGCATCTCCTATTGAAACATTGGAATAAATAGTGACAAAGACATAGGCAAGCAGAGGTGAGACACTGCTCCAGAATGAACAGCTAGTGCCCCTAGAAATAGGAAGAATAAGCTAGAGCAGCTGTCATCTGACATAACCTCTGAGCCTCCCACCCTGGTCTGCAGCACCCTGCCCCAGGAGAGCCCTTCTGGCTGGGGACAAGAGCTGTACAATGGCCGGGTCCTCACATTCCTCTGAAGTGACAAGACATATACACTGATCTTCAAGATGGTAGAACACAGCCCTGCCCAGAGGATGATAAATTCTCAGGCAGCAAGACTATAAACCCATGACCATGATGACATACTTCCTCAGACTCTTCAAACAAGGGCATAAACTAGCCACATTCTTCACCAAAATACCACAAAAACAGTCTCTAGACCACATACTGAAATTCTTCTTCACTGAAATCTCTTAGGCCATAACTGCACAGTTCAAATCATTCCCAGCAACAAGGGCTTCCATATGCCTACTAGGATAGCCCCCACATAAAGCCTTCCACTACTTGCCAAATCCAAAGTCCCAAAATGCACATTGAATCAAAAGAGTGGTGACCTTGGGACAAGACTCCTCTTGGTGATCTTGTCTCAAGGTCATCACTCTCTTGATTCCAAACAAAATATGGTCAGGCCTATCACAGCAATACTCCAATCTCTGGTACCAACTTCTGTCTTAGTTAAGGTTTTAATGTTTTGAACAGACACCATGACCAAGGCAACTCTAATAAAGACAACACTTAACTGAGGTTGATTTACCAGTTCAATCCAATATCATCAAGGTGGAAGCAAGGTCTAGGAGGAGCTGAGAGTTCTATAACTTGTTCCAAAGGCAAACAGGAGAAGAATGGCTTCCAGGAAGCTAGGATCAGGGTTTCAAAGCCCACACCCACAATGACACTTCTTCCAACTAGGCCACACCTCCCAATAGTGCCACTCCCTGAGCCAAGCATATAGAAACCATCACATTATACTCCCTGGATCCAATTAGCTTGGTCAAACACATGAGATTATGGGGACCATACCTAGCCATAGTAGAATAAAAGGTACATTTAGTTCAACTTCCAAGGTTTCCATAGTCAACAGCAGGCTCAACAATGTTAAAAGTCCAAAGTTCAAAGACTTTTCTGAAATCCATCCAATCGCTGAACTGTTATCCCTAAAGCAAGACAACCAATCAGCGGGGCAGTCTCTGAAACCCTGCATCTCCATGGCTGATATCAAAGTGGTCTTGAGATTTCCAAATCCTTTTTTCATCTTTGTTGACTGCAACAAACTTCTTTCTCCTGAGCTGGCTTCACTCCCTGCTAGCAACTTTCCTCAGCAGAGCCCAGGGCGCTGGCATCTTAAATATCTTGGGGTCTCCAAGGCAACTTCAACATTGCAGACTGCTCTGCTGGCCTTGAACACAGAGATCTGCTGCTTCACTGTCTTGGGATTAAAGGTTTGCACTACTAAGCCTGGATCTAATCTTAGCTGGGTGGGATCTTGCCCCAGGGTCACCACTACCTTGATTCAATTTAACATCTTTTGGACCACGGGATTAAACTACTTTTCACTTCCTGGTGCCCCTTTAGTACTCCAACCACATATTTCATATTTTTTCTTTCTAAGCTTGCAATTTATGAGACTTAACCAGAGAAAAAGTCTGTAGGGCTTTTTTGAATCTTCCTTCATCAATGCAATTAATTTAAATCTCTTTACATCAGCCTCAGATAGACTCTTCAGACAGGAGCAAAAACTAGCCACATTCTTCACCAAAATACCATAAAAACATTCTCTAGGCCACATACTGAAATTATTCTCCACTGAAATCTCTTAGGCCATAACTGCACAGTTCAAATCACTCTCAGCAACAAGGTCTTCCATATGCCTACTAGGTTGGCCCACTAAGCCCCCACATAAAGCCTTCCACTACTTTTTAAATCCAAAGTCCAAAAATGCACATTCTTCCAAACAAAATATGGTCAGGCCTATCACAGCAATACTCCAGTCTCTGGTACCAACGTCTGTCTTAGTTAAGGTTTTAATGTTTTGAACAGACACCATGACCAAGGCAACTCTAATAAACATTTAATTAGGGCTAACTTACCGATTCAGAGGTTCAATCCAATATCATCAAAGTGGGAGGATGGTCTAGGAGGAGCTGAGAGTTCTAGAACTTGTTCCAAAGGCAAACAGGAGAAGAATGGTTTCCAAGAAGCTAGGATCAGGCTTTTAAAGCCCATACCCACAAGGCCACACCTACTTCAACAAGGCCACACCCACAGGGACACACCTAATCCAATAAGGCCACACCTCCTAATAGTGCCACTCCCTGAGCCAAGCATATAGAAACCATCACCTTATACTCCCTGGATCCAATTAGCTTGGTCAAACACATGAGATTATGGGGACCATACCTAGCCATAGTAGAATAAAAGGTACATTTAGTTCAACTTCCAAGGTTTCCATAGTCAACAGCAGGCTCAACAATGTTAAAAGTCCAAAGTTCAAAGACTTTTCTGAAATCCATCCAATCGCTGAACTGTTATCCCTAAAGCAAGACAACCAATCAGCGGGACAGTCTCTGAAACCCTGCATCTCCATGGCTGATATCAAAGTGGTCTTGAGATTTCCAAATCCTTTTTTCATCTTTGTTGACTGCAACAAACTTCTTTCTCCTGAGCTGGCTTCACTCCCTGCTAGCAACTTTCCTCAGCAGAGCCCAGGGCGCTGGCATCTTAAATATCTTGGGGTCTCCAAGGCAACTTCAACATTGCAGACTGCTCTGCTGGCCTTGAACACAGAGATCTGCCGCTTCACTGTCTTGGGATTAAAGGTTTGCTCTACTAAGCCTGGATCTAATCTTAGCTGGGTGGGATCTTGCCCCAAGGCCACCACTAACCTTGATTCAATTTAACATCTTTTGGACCACAGGATTAAACTACTTTTCATTTCCTGGTGCCCCTTTAGTACTCCAACCACATATTTCATATTTTTTCTTTCTAAGCTTGCAATTTATGAGACTTAACCAGAGAAAAAGTCTGTAGGGCTCTTTTGAATCTTCCTTCATCAATGCAATTAATTTAAATCTCTTTACCTCAGCCTCAGATAGACTCTTCAGACAGGAGCAAAAACTAGCCACATTCTTCACCAAAATACCACAAAAACAGTCTCTAGGCCACATACTGAAATTATTCTCCACTGAAATCTCTTAGGCCATGTCTGCACAGTTCAAATAGCTCTCAGCAACAAGATCTGCCATATGCCTACTAGGATATCCCATTAAGTCCCACTTAAAGCCTTCCACTGCTTTCCAAATCCAAACTCCCAAAATGAACATTCTTCCAAACAAAATATGGTCAGGCCTATCACAGCAATACTCCAATCTCTGGTACCAACTTCTGTCTTAGTTAAGGTTTTAATGTTTTGAACAGACACCATGACCAAGGCAACTCTAATAAACATTTAATTAGGGCTGACTTACCGATTCAGAGGTTCAATCCAATATCATCAAAGTGGGAGGATGGTCTAGGAGGAGCTGAGAGTTCTAGAACTTGTTCCAAAGGCAAACAGGAGAAGAATGGCTTCCAGGAAGCTAGGATAAGGCTTTTAAAGCCCATACCCACAAGGCCACACCCACAGGGACACACCTAATCCAATAAGGCCACACCTCCTAATAGTGCCACTCCCTGAGCCAAGCATATAGAAACCATCACCTTATACTCCCTGGATCCAATTAGCTTGGTCAAACACATGAGATTATGGGGACCATACCTAGCCATAGTAGAATAAAAGGTACATTTAGTTCAACTTCCAAGGTTTCCATAGTCAACAGCAGGCTCAACAATGTTAAAAGTCCAAAGTTCAAAGACTTTTTCTGAAATCCATCCAATCGCTGAACTGTTATCCCTAAAGCAAGACAACCAATCAGCGGGGCAGTCTCTGAAACCCTGCATCTCTATGGCTGATATCAAAGTGGTCTTGAGATTTCCAAATCCTTTTTCATCTTTGTTGACTGCAACAAACTTCTTTCTCCTGAGCTGGCTTCACTCCCTGTTAGCAACTTTCCTCAGCAGAGCCCAGGGCGCTGGCATCTTAAATATCTTGGGGTCTCCAAGGCAACTTCAACATTGCAGACTGCTCTGCTGGCCTTGAACACAGAGATCTGCCGCTTCACTGTCTTGGGATTAAAGGTTTGCACTACTAAGCCTGGATCTAATCTTAGCTGGGTGGGATCTTGCCCCAGGGTCACCACTACCTTGATTCAATTTAACATCTTTTGGACCACGGGATTCAGCTACTTTTCACTTCCTGGTGCTCCCACTGACCATGACACACCATTAAAAGGACCAATGCCAATCTGTGCTTGCCTCCTTCAGAACAAGCAAATACTGTAAGTGAGAGTTTGGTTCAACATTATTATTTTTTTTTTTTACTATATTTTGTCTTAGGGTTGACTGAGTCTAATCTCTGTTGAATGTTTTGATGAAGTTCTCAGATTTGGAGGTAAACTTTCTAGAAGATATACCTTGTCCTAATTTCATTTATACACACCATAACATTATATTTCATTTACTTAGAGCACTTTTTCATACATACATCTTTTTTTTTCTGTTTTAAAGGAAATACCCGCAAACAGAATGAGCTGGTAGATGAATAAATTGTGCATCATTAGCATCTAAAGAAGAAGGTGCTGTGACAATGGTATTTACAGGATGGGCATTTGGGGGAATAGATTCATTGTGAGTGTCACATCTCTAAACTGTTCTTACTTGGATGGGAGAAACTGCAGTGTACAAATGGGTGCCTATCACAGAGCCTCACCAGCCTAACCCATAGCTCATGCTGCAGTTGCTCCTGGGTATCAAAAGAAAAATGTCTAGCTATCTGTGTCCTGGCCCTTTATGTTCAGATTTGGAAGGCACAGGCAAACCAAACCAAACCAAACCAAACTCCCAAAAAACCAAAGCTACAAACAAAAGAAGCCCCTATGCTTCCCATGCAGACACTGCTGCTGTTTCTCCTCACCCCTCCCTGGTTCTCCCCTCTTCTTTTGTAAGATCATGGTCTCATCTCATAGGTCAGCCTATCACCTTAACACTTGTGGCAACCTTCCTCCCTCAGCCTTCATAGAGCTGGGACCATACCCAGTGACACCTGGTCCTTAGCAAGGTGGGTTTGTGAACAGGTGATTGCTAGTCTTTAGACTCAAACACAACTCCAAGGAAATCACAATCTCACCAAAAACCAACAACAAAACAAAAGAAGACAAAAAGAAAAACCCGCAACAATCCGAAAAACCAAGAACAATATTTATATTTTTCCTTTCTAAGCTTGCTACAATTGTTCAAAGTACTCTTCGTGACCCTTAACCAGAAAAAAAAAAGTCTGTGCTGGGCTCTTTGAGACTTCCTTCATCAATGCAATTAATTTAAATCTCTTTACCTCAGCCTCAGGTAGACTCTTCAGACAAGGGCAAAAACTAGCCTCTTTCTTCACCAAAATACCACAAAAACAGTCTCTAGGCCACATACTGAATTTCTTCTCCACTGAAATCTCTTAGGCCATGTCTGCACAGTACAAATATCTCTCAGCAACAAGATCTGCCATATGCCTACTAGGATATCCCATTAAGTCCCACTTAAAGCCTTCCACTGCTTTCCAAATCCAAAGTCCCAAAATGAACATTCTTTCAAACAAAATATGGTCAGGCCTATCACAGCAATACTCCAATCTCTGGTACCAACTTCTGTCTTAGTTAAGGTTTTAATGTTTTAAACAGACACCATGACCAAGGCAACTCTAATAAACATTTAATTAGGGCTGACTTACCGATTCAGAGGTTCAATCCAATATCAAGGTGGGAGGATGGTCTAGGAGGAGCTGAGAGTTCTATAACTTGTTCCAAAGGCAAACAGGAGAAGAATGGCTTCCAAGAAGCTAGGATCAGGCTTTTAAAGCCCATACCCACAAGGCCACACCTACTCCAACAAGGCCACACCTACTCCAACAAGGCCACACCTACTCCATCAAGGCCACACCTCCTAATAGTACTACTCCCTGGGCCATGCATATTCAAACCACCACAGTCCCTTTATACTTTCTCCGTTACTCCATGTTGTAATAATTCATGTCTAAAGATTTGGAGCTAGGAACTGCAGATGAAAAGGAATATGAGGTGTTTACCTTTCCGGATCTGAGTTACTGCACCCAATACAATTTTTTTTCTGGTTTCATCTAGTTTCTCACAAATTTCCTTATTTCATTTTTCCTTAAAGGTGAATATTGTTCCATTGTAAATTCACCTCATTTTCATTATCCATTAATCTGTTGAAGGACATTAGGTTGTTTTCATTTCTTGTGAATAGTGTGGCTGTGGACATGGCTGAGCAATATCTGTGGGGTGGGATATTGAGTCCTTTAGGCATATGCTAAGGAGTGATATAGCTGGGTCATATGCTAGATTTAGTTTTTGGTTGTTGGTTTTTGTTTTTGAAGATTCTTTGTACTTGTTTCCAGGGTGTCTGCCTGAGTTTGCATCCCACCAACAGTGACTGGGATTTCTTTCTCCAGTGCCTCAGCAGCATCTGCTGTCAGGTGTTTTGTTGATCTTAGTCATCCTGATGGGGGTGACATTCGTCACAGAAGCTGTGCTTGCTTTGTGTCTAAAATGTGAACAGCAGTAGTACCTACTATATAGAGTTTCCCATGGCATTAAATAAAGTGACCTCAGCAAACACCGCTCTTCCCCGTTAAGCTCAGTGTGGCATAGCTGAACATCAGCCTCAGTACATGGATCCAGTGGCAGCCACTTTGTAGCCTGAAGGCACACCAAAAAAATCCCAAACAAACAAACAAACAAACAAAAAGTGACAAATTATCACTTTAGAATTTCTACTCTAAAGCCACAGTTTGGTTCTGTCTGAGGAGGAAATCTGTTTGTTAAAGTCACTGAGCTGGGTTTCCTGTAGTTAGTTGTAGTTAGTTACACTTTTTGCCCTGCTTACGGCAACTCAAGCTGCTTAGTAGACATGATTAGGCATAAGTTAAACCTCCACTGAAAGAAA